>NC_090931.1:1413960512-1414270065 GCF_040938575.1 Ambystoma mexicanum | reverse complement strand
GTGTTAAGGGGCAAGGCGGGAGTGATATCCTGTTGATTTGTGTTATTCCTGAATACCTGCTCTCTCCTCACATCTATTTAAATTACCTATTGGTGGGTTGAGGGGTGTTGCAGGGGGAACCCCTAACCATAGTGCCATCTGTTCTAAACCAATCCAAAAGTATTCTTTTCTATTCTGACTTTGTTTTTGTGTTCATTATTTGACTCCTAGTACATTAAAGAGAGTATTCAGTGTTCTGTCACCCCATTGGTGGTTGTTGTTTATCTATTACAATATATTGTGATTAAAATTCTAAATACATAAATAAATATTTACCTTTGCAAACTAGCCTGATTCCTGGCTCAGTGTGACCAGGGGGGTGGGGCCTCAGGAGAAGGGTGTGATATGAGTGGTAAATCATTCAGAATATTGAACTTATAGATAAAATAAATAAGGGTTTCATTTGCACACTACATGCTGGGCGTGACTTGGGTGTGTGCCAGATTGAAATCACTTACAGCATTGCACACTGATGAACAGGTGCTATTGACGCGTGTGGACGTAATGCAAGCTACTGAGCAACCCTTGCCAGATAATGCACCTGAATTGGGAGAAGATGCACCCTTACCTATTCAACCCAATTCAAACACTATCCTGCGACATATGTCTTTTCAGCCTTTTCCTTTCACCCGACTGGAAAGGTCCATGGGCATATTGCATCTTTCTGAACCAATGTAAATGACAGTTCCTCTACAGCAATTCTGCATTTCCTGACCCTGCATCCAAATCACCCTTTCTGCTGTCCTATTTAGGTGGCACGGATGCTGAATGGGTGCACCCCTTATTGGAGAATAACGACACAGTACGTTTTGATTTCAAAGCCATGACCCACTTCCTGGCTTGTGTCTTAAATACACATTATCAACCCCAAGCCTCTGAATTGAAGTTGTTGGAACTGAAACAAGGGGTTGTGGTCTACTGCAGTATGTGGTGCATTTTAATCAGTTGTTAGCACGGACTGCTGGCCTGATACTAAAGAACTACCTTGTTCTATAAGGGGTTGTGTGACAAGATCAACAATGCTCTTTCTACCTTCCCTTCTTTGCCCTCCTATTTATCCAGATTTCTTGTATCTGGTGTTACAGTTGGACCAGACGCTAAGGGAGAAAAAGGAGGAACACTGATACTTCCACGTTTTACCACATCAAATAGTGGTGAGTTGGTTAAAACTGCAGTGAACAAACATCCCGAACCTATGCAATAGGGTGGGTTGTGTTTACCCTTAACCACCACTGAATAAAAACGCTGCCACCAGAGGGGTCTCTGTTTATATTGTAGTAAGCACAGATGTGAATGCCCTGTATGCCCAATTAAGCATGTGACAAAAGTACAGGCCCAGACATGATGGGGGAACATGCTCTGGGCCTTGTATTTCACAGAGATTCCCCTTGTACAAAGGTTACCCCATCCGTTGCTCCACATGTATAAGTCCACATTGTCCTGGTATGGGGTACCATTGAGTCTGTGGTTTCCACTGCTCTTATTGACCCAAAAGCCACAGGCAACTACATTAGCGATACCCACTGAGAAGAAAACAATATCTGAAATGGTCCAGGCAGTGGACGGCTCGCCCTTGATATCAGGACCTGTAATATAACAAACTGTTCTACTAGCTATGACCTTTGCACGCAGACATAAAAAATACATTAGATTTGATCTCATGAAAGCTATACATTTTGATATTATTTTGGGTGCTCCCTTGTAGGCACAACCTAACCCTACCATAGATTTGATAACACACAGTGTTTCTTTTCACCCCAATTGTCACAAGGATACCCAGGGTGTACTAGGGCTTTTGTCCCTTTCGCCTACAGAATGTCTGGTTTCTCAGTGAGTGGCTCTCACCACTACTACCAAGATACTCTGACAATATGACTCCTATAGAGACATATTCAATAAAGAAGAGGCTGAAATACTACCACCACGTAGGACGTTACATTGCCCTATTAACTTTGTTGCCAATTTCAAAATACCTTGTGCAAAATATATGCCCTTACCGAGCCTGAACATAGAACCTTATTACAATATCTGGATGATAACCTCTATACTGGGTTTAAACAACACAACTCATCATCTGTGGCCCTGTCCCTCTTTATTCTCCCAAAAAGGAAGGGGATGTGTGCCCCTGCACTGATTAACATGCTATCAATATTATCACTATAAAGAATAAATATCCCTTATCACCTCTCTGTTGGATCAAGTACAATCGACCCAGATATAAACCAAGCTAGACCTGAGGGAGACCTAGAATTCTGTACTAAAACGGCCTATTTGAATATATGGTATGCCATATGGATTGTGTAATGCAACTGCCACATTACAGCATTTTGTTGACATAATTTTTGGTGATTTGATGAATATGTACATAGTGGTATACCTAGATGATATCTTGATCTATTCTGATGACCCTGTCATCCATGTTCAACATGTCTGCTAGGTTCTAAAAATCTTATGTAAACATTCCGTGTATGCCTAATTGGAGAAATGCCCCTTCCATTAAGCATTCTTAGGGTACATACTAGGCCCACATGGGGTTCATATGGATACCAGAAAGGTCAAATCAATATTAGATTGGCTACCTCCAACTACTAGAAAAAACCTTCAAGGTTTTCTGTGTTTTTAAAGATGGGGAAACACCATCTACCTAAGAGAAAATTCAGGTGCTCCGCATCAAACCCTAGTGATCACTGGACAACCAGTAATACAAAATGTGTAGCGTGTCCTGTTCAAGGAATTTATAGAACCTGATCAAATTCATTCTATCATACTATGCCCTCTTCAGGATTTTTGGCAAGATGTCTCATCAGGATTATGTTTGGATTCTTTGCTCCCCGATTTCTCAAATTAAAGGTCAGTGTCCTTGATAGATGCAACCCCTCCAGACTCTCTGGACTGTAAGTTTGAGGCCACATAGAAACAATCACATGCTATGAAGGTGAATGAGCAAGTGGCATAGGAACATATAGCACACAATCACTTTCAGAGACAAGTATGTGATCGGGGCAGCTAATGATGACTGGACAGATTACTAATGAGGTGTTAGCTAGTACAACGCCTATCGGATATTGTATGAAATATGCTGAAAGATTCAGCATTTGTTCTTCCTCCAAAGCAGGTGGCAGAAGGCAATACTGGCTAAAGTTCCTGAAGGTCGGTACTGCAAAAAAAGCCTCTATTCTGTGTCTACCATGTACAAAACATATGTTATTGTGGACACATTTGAGTGAATCACTCAAACGAGCCACTAAGGATAGAAAACATCCATTCTGCCCAGGCCTAGATCATCACCTTGCACATTACAGACTCAACTATCTAAGCAGACTTTCCCTCTGCCTATGTTTCTCCAACACACAAAGCCTCTGCCATAGATAGATGCAGGGGGGATAAAGCATGGAAGCCCTGTAGTTCAGGTTTTGACCCCCACAACAACACCATGCAAGTTGTATGAGCACAACATTATAAATCTTCACAACAGTTGTTGTCATACAATAAGGTCCTAGACTCTATCTGCAATGGCTACAGTATCAATTTCAGAGATACTTTACTACTCCATTCTTTAGCAACCTTAATCCCAGGGATGTCATAAAAGCCCTTTCCCTGAAGCAGGGAATGGAAGCTCTTATGTAAATAGATGCTAACAACACAGTTCCGTTGGGAGAGGAGAATACACGTTTGTTGTATCTTCAATTACTGGTGGTGAAGGCTCGCAGCAGTTTTTGGCCAGTATTATATATGGCAAGCAATAACAGATTCATAACAACTCCATCTATCAGCATGGAAACTATACAATCCATTTGCAAACTCATATCATGGGACATGTTCATGGATTGCGGGTATTTTACAAACCTAAATCTAATATTAACATGGTAGGTTTCATTATAATGATTTCATCCTTAAAATAATATGTACATATTTAAATAAATATGTACATATAGGGAAATAAGACATATGCAGGATAGGGTAAGGTGGCGAGGGGTGTGAGAAACCAGAGGGCCTCTTCACATCTACTCCTATTGGATCCTTTATGCAGGTGGCCAGGGAAAGGCATTGCTTCTGGATCCCAACAATGGGGGTGGATGAGCGATAAATCTTTAAAAGATTACCTTGGCGGAGGGTCCTTGGGGATTGGAAGTGGGATGCACTTAGGTGAGGAGTGGTATTCCACATTCTCCTTTCAGGAAGGAACTCCTATCCCACAGGTGTTTATGGGATATCATTCCCCACATCCCTGTGTCCCTCAGAAGAAAAGGAGATATATTCAATCCACACATACTAGAAAGAGGAGAAGAAGGATTGGGAATGTGGTACTTTTTGAGACACAGTAGCCCCCTTATCCTAGTGACAACCAGTTTAACCCTCCTCCAACCTTTATGGGTTACTATAGATCTGTTCCCCTTACATCCTCTCTTGGGGTACCTGAAAGGACTGTGACGAGGAAGAAACAACTGAGAGTGATGATCACTCAATACTCACTCTATACTCTCGCCAACTCTAGTACTGAGACGAGGAACAAGCAACTGAGAGTAATGAATACCACTTACTCTCATCACTTTGGTACTGGGGCGAAGAAGATGACTAATGAGGCACACCAGTATATTGAAAACACATGTCCACTAATAGGTTCAGGCAAAGTCAGGAAATTGAATCTAAGTATGCACACCTGCAACTTATCAGAGTCTCAGGAGATTATATAAAGAACAGTAACAGGAAGAAAGGAAGGCGATTTGGGAGAGCTGCTGAAACACCAGAGTTGGCCAGGACTAGCCGATGGAGAATGAGATTCCGAGATGCTGAGAGTCTGCAGAGTGAGGCAGCGAGAGGAAGCGTGGCGAGGGAGCCGTGTCTCCAGGGAGCCAGAGAAGTCCAGAGGAGGTAGCCAGGAGGCGTGTTGTTCCCTTATGTAGTAATTAGGAAGAAATGGTTGTTCCCCTGGGCTGAGAAGGGAACCCAGGAGTGTTTGAGGGGTCGCTGGTGAGTCCCTGACCTCGGAGGAAAAATACGTTTCACCAGAACCCAACCGAAAGCTAAGAAATCAAGCAGTGAGTTTCAGTGAATGGGAAACTCGGTTTGTGAAAGGCACAAGTGAATAAAATGTAGCAGAATAATAGCACTTGAGGAATTACACGTTCACAATCCCCGAACAATGCTGAAGAATGAATAATGATGAAATGGGAAGTTAAGGAATACTAAGTAACAGGGTGGTCGCATATCAAGTGATATGTTTTCAAAAGCCTCTGTATGAAGAAAGAAAGCCTTTTAGAAAAAGGGAGCTATGTGAGGCAGCAAATTGTGAGAAAAACAGCATTTAACAAAAGGGGAGCAACACGAGAACTGAAGTATGAGCAAAATCCCTGAGAAAGACTCCCAAGAATGAAAATAAGCAATCTGCTAACATTGAATACCGAACTGAATGACAATAAGCACATTTCTAATGTTGAATACCGAACTGAATGAAAATAAGCTAATTGTTAATATTGAATACGGAACTAAACGAAACAGCAAACTGCTAATATTAAATATTGAACTGAATGAAACAGCAAGACTGCTGACCTTGAACATTAAAAGGTTTATTGAAGATTTAACTTCACAAAGAGAACTACTCTATGTTGAATAATGAACGGCTCGAAGAGAGTTCAAGGTTCCTTGTTTTGTGACCTTTATAGGGTGGATAGTGCTGTCTAACAACTATGCCAAGACCAAATAATCCCTATATGCTAACAAGGAAACCTGCTCTTGTGTCAAAGGTAAAACTACCCTTGGTGCATATGAGACTTGGGGAAGGGATCCCTGAGCTGTTAATAATTGTTGAAATTCAGTTTAAAGATAAAGATTCAAGATATTTCTTTTTGTAACATCTTTTGATATTAGACTTGGGGAAGGGCATCCTGACATTTACAAAATCATGGAAATGTTTGACTTTAAATCCAAAAGAAGATAACTTGAACACTGTGCTGAACTTGTTGGCATTTGGGGAAAAGAGGCCTGAGCTAGAAAGTGCTCAGAACTTTACTTTTGGAATGCTATTTAGTTTCTGGTTGACATCTCTACACTTTGTTTTTTCTTAGTTGTGAGGGTAAGCATAGGTTTTGGACACAGACAGACTTTTCAGTTGAACTTAAGACACAGACTATCCTTAGTTTCTTTAGGTAGGGATGGCCCACCTTAGCATAGGGCAAGTTAGGCTTTACACTATTCTGACCATTTCATTAATAAAAGCACATTTTTGCATATTGAATCTGTTGTCTGTTTCTCCTTCTATGATACCAACCTCACAGGGGGTGGGCTGAGTGATGGGAGGTGGGACATGAGGGTGACCCCCATGCCAAAACACTATTGTCAAAAATTGAACATCAAAAAACATAACAATCAAAGTTACCATGTTCAATATAAGGTAGGTGAAACCACATAGAACCCATGTTCACCATCTCTTTAGTCCTGCAATATTCCTACTTCAGTATGCACAATTGGCCACCAAAGAAAGGATATTTAAACTTCATTTTATTGTTGGCCCACTTCAATTTAGAGTGTTGGCCTTTGTTCTCAAATCCACCCTGGGCTAATTTACCAACAGGTTATCCCTCTTTCCCCCCTCCGTGTGGATTTTCTGGTGGAAAGATATGTGCATGTAGATGTTATCCTGGAACATACCTTTTGGGATGATTGTCTCATTCATGTTGGGACAGCTGAGCTCATGGTCTAACATACATAGGAAGATTACTTGATTCTACTAGAATGGATAAACAATCATAGTAGTTACATTTCATGCTATTCCAGGAGCTAGAGTTTATTGGTGGTAGTTTCAATTCCATTCTGGTGAGGCTTTAACTGCTGGTTTGAACGGCTCGGTAACTTCAAACCTGACTCTGAAGTCCCTAACTGAGGCTCCGTTCAGTGTGTGAGTTGTTGCAAGTACAAGCAAGGAAGGTGACTTCAGTTTTCAATGTCCTAAGAGTACCTGAAGCTCATGGTTTTACTCATCCTGGGATGGAGGTCCCAATGTCCAGGAACCATGAGAGGGTCATTCCAATGCCCCTGAATTTGGGACAGAGTTCAACAGATCAAGATTGGATGATCACTTCTTCAAAGGCATCTAGCTGTCTCCCAAGGAACTAATTGTGACTGTGTACTCCAGAACAAAGGGTTTGGGAGGAGCTTGAGGTTCCTCCTTAGTTAAAGGACTTTGACATCCTTTTATACCAGGACATATTTGAATTGGAGGCAATTTATGGAAATCTTTAACTTTATCATTCATTTTGATGCACATCTCTCAATGTGCAATACTTCAGAGACAACTTGGTAGCTAAATGAATGGTGAACTAAAAAAAAAAACAGGATTGTGTTGCTTGCGGATTGCTCTCAGAACCTATGGGATTGGGCAGCACACAGACATCAATCATTATTTGAAAGGCACATACCCAGAGGGAGGTCATGTATGTGGACTCACCCATCAGGATATTAACCTTGTCGCCTGACCTTTCTCTTTCCAATTAGATGTTTTTCAACACTTTCCAGGCTCACAGTTGTCCTTAGATAGTCATATTTGCCTTGAGGCCAAACACCCAAATGACGTATTGCTGTCAAATCATTGGCTGCTGGGTCTGGGACGTGGATGTGATGGATTTTCAATTGCTGGAAGCTATTGCATTTTTTTCCCCTTTAATTCTCTTGATGTTGAGTGTCTTGGCAAATATCAGGATTTACATAAAACTGGAAGTGGTGATAGCATCCATATAGGCCAGTGTGAAATGGTTTCCTGTCCTACTGTCACAAATGATACCCCAGACAATGTCAATTCCTCCCCAATCCCTGCCCTTTGGGTGGCCCACCTTCATGAAGCAACCTTGTGCTGGCTTTGCCGCAGGGCATGGACATTGAGGGTTTTAATGCCAAAAGACGTTTCCACTTACACCACACATTCAGTTTACATATCCAGACATCATCCTTCAGCACTTAAAGCAAATAACTGGCACTAGACAACCTTTGTTACCTGGTGTGCTTTACCTGATCCTCATCCATTGAATTCTGGTTTTCTATAAGAGGGTTTTGGGAGTGTGTTGCCAGTTTCTACCTTGAGGTGTCACCTACCTGTGATATGTGCATTCCTGTAAACAAGAAGAGGTACTTAATTGAGTAAATCCCGTGAATGCACCTCTTGAGCAATGTGAAGGTGGGATCTCCTGCTGTTCCGTAGAGCAGAGAAACCTTGTTAACGACTTTCCTAATTCACTTTATAATTTGTATGGTTAAGCTTGTCTTATTCTTGGTTAGACAATGGAGGACTAATCTGCTATTGATGAGAGAGGCCATTCCTACCAATTAGGGACCAAATCACAGGAAAGTCTTCTGCTTTCTGTTGTGACAGTTGTAACGTTATATTGAGAACACCCTTAACCTGGCGAGTTCCTTCCCACCTCCAATAAAGGAGCCCTGCAATACTTGCTTAAGCTTTTTTTTAGTGCTAGCCTTACTAAAGACTCGTATAGAGTCACACAACCCCCCCCCACACATTTCCGCAGTGAGCCAAGAACCAGGCTGGGGTAAAGGAAATATATTTGTATTTATTTGGAAGATAGATAAAAACGATCACACTAAAACAACAAACACCACCTTCTTTGTGGCTCACAATTAAACTTCTTGTTCCACATATTTATCACACAAGTTAGTTGGGAAAAATACAAATCAAAATACTTTACACAGATTTCACATCAAGAAATAATCAAACAGGTCAATGAAAACAAGCAATCTACATATGTAGTGCTGTGTAATTTTGATTTTCCTGTGTACTTCAAAGGCTAGCAGTCGGTAGTTTATTTGTGGTAGTTTGTCTATGGCAATTATGATTTCACCCACACCTTTGGTTTAAAATAAACGCAGGGGGTTTAGCGGTTTGTTTTCAGACCCCCATCTACCCCCCGCACCCTGCACGGAAAGGTCTGTGTTGGGGAAATTGGACAGAAGAAATTGAGATGATTGGAGAATTTTGGATTTCAGACCCCCCCTCCACGTAAAGGCCTGTGTTGGAGAAGCTGGCAGTTTAGGAATTTTTTGTTTTAGTTTAGGGACAAAGATGCCCCTTTTCCTAAAGACATCAGTGTCAACAGGACAAATAAGATCACCCAATTAAAGTACATTCTATAGTTTTCGGTGCACGACAGGAATGAGATTTGTTGATTTCAAATGTTAACAAAAATCACCAAGAGGAATTAATTAAATGTATATTTTTAGTTAATTAGGCTAAGGATCTACACAGCACCCGCCCTCCCCCTCACCCACTATAAAGGGAAAGGATTTAAGGCAAGCAGGCTCCCCCACCTTTTGGTTTTCCAGGGCTCAGTTCTACTTACAGAGAAAGCCTCTGTTTAACATTCAGGAAAGCCAGCTGTGTTTCAGTTTCCTCTTGGTGGATAGCGCAGGGGTCTGGTCACTCAAGGATGGCCACCCAGCACTCCAACATAGGACCCAGTCAGCTTTTAGGCCTTCCCAGAAATAGACAGCTCCACCAAGATGCAATGTCAGCAATCTCCTTTGGTGATACGTTTCGGCTGTCAGATGGTACGTTTCAACAGCTCTCTCCATTTTTTATGGTACATACACTTGATATAGCAGTGACAACACCATCAAGTTTACAATCTTGGGGAGTACCCTGCAAGAGTTTTCACAAATAGGATTGGACAGGTACCCTTCCCTCTCCTCTCAAACACAGCCCATCTCTAAGGATTTGTTTAGGAGTCTGGAGCAGATATATGGCAATTCCAATTTGTAATCAATATGTGTTCTCATGTCAAATCTTTTGCAAAAAACTAGTAATGTATCAAAACTTCATAATTTGGCTAATAACTGTCATAATATACATATATTCTGCTTCAGCTAATCACGGGGAGTTAAATAAAGCAACAGCCAGGTCTGCACTATGTTGCATGGCCATGTGCCAATTTTCTGCCATTTTTACAAAAAAGCATTATTGTTAGGAACATGCAATGTATTATCCATATTCCTTTTGTCACCCTCCACCCATTTGCCAATTCTCAAATTTGGAAAATGTTCAGATCAGCCATGAACCCATTTTAGATGGCCATTACAGTTCCCTGAGTCATAGGTGGATGAATTTTATATCACCAAAATGACCTGAAAATTACCTATACAATGGAATGTCAATAAAGAAAGTATGACCTATGGTTGCTGAGAAAAAGGCCAACATGATGATAATATGATATGATATTTTATTTGTATCGCACTCATACAAAAGTGTTTCAGAGTGTGACGAAGCAAGGGAGGGGAACAAGGGAGGCCAAAACAACAATCTTACTAGACCCAGTGACATTCAGAACATGCAAGTGCAGGGGAGACCAAATGGGAAAAGTCCAAGGGAGAGAGGAGAAATGGAAAGTGCTGAGCAAGGGATAAAACAACAACTGGTAGTACAGCCAGCAAGGTGGCAAGTGCAGGGTTAGAGCGCAGAAAAGGGGTGTCTGATAAGTGCAGATAAGGGGATTGTAGGGTGACAGATACAGACCCAAGTGCAAGGGTTGCCGGGAGGTAGTTTGGGTGTGTGGCTGGGTGGGCAGGGACCTGGGCCCGAAATCAGAGGGTAACCAGGTGCACAGTTCTGAAGCAGTAAGATCAGCAGTGGAGAGAAAGAGCAAAGGCAGAAGCAAAGAGTAAGGTCTTGAGGTGCTTCCGGAACTGGAGATGGTTCTCCTCAAGTTTAAGAGTTGCAGGGAGTCTGTTCCAGAGGGAGGACCCAGCCGAGGAAAGAGATCTACCCCAACTCGTTGCTTGGAAAAGCAACTTACCCTGAGGAAGTTGGACGTGGAGGAGCAAAGAGCTCGAGTGGGAAGGTATTTACGCAGGGAGAGTTGAATGTTTTTAGGACTCAGGCCCCAGAAAGCCTTGTGTACAATGCAAAGGGTCTTGAATGTAATCCTTGCAGCCACTGGGAGCCAATGAAGAGATTTCCAGGGTGGAGAGATATGTCCCAGGGCTTGAGGCCAAGGACAAGTCTCACCGTCTTGTTCTGGATGAGTTGCAGAGGGTAGAGAGTAGAAGAAGGCCGATTTAGAAAGAAGGTATTGCAGTGGTCCAGCCTGGAGAGAACAAGAACTCTAGAGACAGTAAGCTTATGAAGGAAGGAGAGGAAAGGAAGAATACCTCTGAGGATGTGCAGTTGGTAGTTTGACTTCTTAGAGACGTCAGCAATGTGAGGAGAAAATGAGAGCATGGAGTCGAAGATGACCCCGAGGTTCTTGGCCCACTTCCTGCTCCCACCTGTGAGGCTAAGGGAGGCCGGCCAGAGAGTGACAGGAAAGGAGGGTGCAGGTGTGCCTATGAGAAGAATTTCCATTTTACTAGCATTAAGGCAGAGTAAATTAGTAGCACACCATTCCTGGATAGAAGACAGATAGTCAGAGATGAGAGAAGGAGAAGAGGTGGCAGAGGGAAGTCTGAAAATGAGTGTCAGCTGCTTAGCACTGAAAGTTGGAGCAGAGAGCGGCAATGCAGTGGGCAAGGGGTGCCATGTATTGGTTGAACAGCCAGGGAGAGAGCTTAGACCCGTGGGGAGCACCAAAGGTAGAGAGTGGGATAGATGAAAGGAAGGACCCAAGTTTGATCTGGGAGGGCCGATCAGAGGGGAATGAGGTCACCCACGCCAGGGCCTGATCAGTGATACCCAGGTTATCACAGAGACAGTTGATGAGGATGGCATGGTTGACCGTGTCAAGGGCAGAAGAGAGAAGGTCTTCACGGATGTTCAGGAGAGCAGTTTCCATGGTCCTGGCAGCTCTAAAGGAAGACTGATTGTCATGGAGACAGCCAACAGAATCAGTGGGAAGATTACACTGGGAGATGGCCAGCTTTTCCAGGAGTTTGCCCAGGAAAGGAGTGATGGAGATCATGCAATAGTTAGCTGGGCACGAGGGGTTTCTCTGTGGGTACAAAAGAGATTGCTTCAGAGTGGAGGGAAATGCTCCAGAGGCGAAGGAGAGGTTGCAGAAGTTGGCCAGAGCAGGAGCTAGGGTTTCAATGTGGTCCTTGATGGTGGTAGATGTACAGGTAAGAACCTGTTTTGAAGAGACTTTCATAGATCGGACTTGTCTACAAACCTTGTCGGGGAGAACAGAAGAAAGGAAGAGAAAGAGGGAGGAGGGCCGGCTGCAGGAGGGTCAGAGTTAGCAGACATAGAAGAGGGAAGAGTAGGAGAGGACAAAAGGTTGGACAGGATGTCCTGTTTTTTTTAGATGAAATGAAAGGCAAGGGCCGTGCAAAGGGCCTGGGAGGCGAGAGGAGAGGTAGAGACTGAAGCAGGGTTGGCCAGCTCCTTGCAGATTTTAAAGAGTTCAGCCAAGTTGTTAGATTCCGCAGAGATGCGTGCTTGGATGTGCGATCTTTTCTTATTTTGGACAAGGAGCCGGTATTGCCTTTGTAGCAGACAGCAGCCCAGTTTGTCAGAGGATGAATATGAAGCCCGCCATTTCCTCTCAGCCACCTTACACTCGGGTTTAAGGGTAGCTAGGTTGAAGTCGTACCAAGACTTGTACTTGGCTTTGGGCTTCAAGCGGATCCTCATGACAGGGGCAAGTACATCCAGAGTATCAGAGATAGAAGAGTAGAGCATGGAAAGGGTTTTGTCAGTATGTGAGTCAGCCAGAGGAGGAGGGGGAGAGAAATAGGTGGCGAAAGTCTCAACTGCCACAGGTTTCATGGGTTGGATGACTGAGAAGGTAGGTGGCATTGTTGCAGTTGGCTTGGCCTGAGGGGTTGAGAGGGGGAGATTGGAGGAAAAGAGGGAGTGTGTGCCCTACAGAGTGAGTCGGGCCAGAGGGGAGAATTGAAAGAGAGAGAGAATAACAGAGGTCACAAAAGAGCACAGAGGAGGAGCAGGGAGCATCCAAATGGATATTGAGGTCACCAAGAAGGAGGAGTTGAGTTCCGCCCACTCAGAGATGAAGGAGGTGATGTGCCCAGGTGGCCGATAGGTAGTAGCCATGGTAAGAGAGTGGCAGGAGAGGGAGAAAGCCTGCATACAAGGGATTTGAAAGAGGAGTAGGTCTGCATAGGAATGACAGAGGCAGGAATCCACTTCTGGAACGGGTGGATCTGGGTGCAGAGAGGATTTTGTAGCTGTCAGGGTGGAGGGTGACAAAGCTCGTGCCAGAGCTGGCCGTGAACCATGTCTTGGTGAGACCAAGGACATCGAGTACAAGCTCTTCCATGAGGAGGCAGATGTCAGAGGAGTGTTTGACAGCTGAGCGATAGTTGAGAGTAGCAATATGAAGAAGGTTGTCATCATTGAAGGACTTCCTGGAAGGCTACAGATCAGAGGTATGCCCTGCGGAGGTATAGGTGGAGCCCAAGGGGGGGCAGGAGAGAATGGAGGAGAGGGCAAGGTAGCCAAAGGGTAGGCAGAGCGGGGAGGTAGGGAAGCTGAGGAAGGGAGAGAGGGGACAGCAGGAGATGAAAGGAAATTGATGAGGCATGGGAAGATTCCATCAAAGAGGAGGAGGTTGCCCTGTGGGCCTTGGACCAAGACAGTACCATTCAGGTAGACATTAATGATGACCTTAGAGGAGTTGAAGGGGGCCAGGAGGGCCTACCAGCGGGGGCCACCATTAATGGGAGAAGAGGAGAAAGTAGAGAGCACAGATACCCTATGAAGAGTCCATAGATCTGGCGAGGGAACGACAAAGAGGATGTCAGTGAGGGTCTGTCTGTAGGAAGCAGTGGTATAAGTGTCAGCGATAGGGAGACCAGGGTTAGAGACCACAATGTCATTTTTGAACTTCTTCCTGCCAGATTTAGTGAGAAGGGAAGGCTAGTTGATGGAAAAACAGTTAGAGAAGATAGGATAAACAGAGAGCACCATGCGTGAAGTAGAGAGAGAGTGGGGGAGCAGGAGGGGTCGGACCAGGATAGGAGCAGCGGGGCAGAGTAGCACAATGCAGTTACTGGGCCATCCAAGTTCAAGAGCAAGCACACAGTATGACCACATGGACACAGCAAAAATTCAAATTGGCAGCAGCAGTTAAAAACACAGTTTGATTCAAATTGGCAGCAGCATTTAAAACACAGCTCGATTCAAATTGGCAGGAGCAGTTAAAAACACAGCTAGATTCAAATTGGCAGCAGCAGTTAAAAACACAGCTAGATTCAAATTGGCAGCAGCAGTTGAAAACATAGCTAGATTCAAATTGACAGCTGCAGTTAAAAACACAGCTAGATTCAAATTGGCAGAAGCAGTTAAAAACACAGCTAGATTCAAATTGGCAGCAATTGGTGTAAATCACAGTGATATAACAGGCTGTAAAAGTGTGAGGGAGAGAGGGAGGGAAAGACAGAAGGGTAGGAGAGTGATGGGTTAGAGGAGACTAACTCATTTCTGTGGTGGGGAAAAGTCACAGTAGTTCAGGCTAGACTGAAAAGTGTGGGAGCGGCATCCTCAGTGCTTCCATGAGGGGCTGCAGGAAGTCCTCACACAGCGAACTGGCAGTGGACAGGGAGCAGACAGGGCCTTAGGAAGTGGGCCTTTGGAAAAGGGGCCAGCTAAATCCTGCCAGTCCCCAATAGGCTTGATAGCTAAAGTCAACAACCAATCAGCAGCAGCCGGTTGAAATGAGGGAATCAGAGGTCCTTCGGTGCTAAAGAGAAGATGTCGGTCATGAATGAGTGCCCCCCAGGCCAGCAAAACAAATGACCCACAAAGCAACACACTCTCATACCCACGTGCAGGCCGCCCCAGGGTGGGAGAGGGGCAAACGTGCGTAAGGGAAATAGAATGCACAGGAGAACGCGCGCATTTGAAAGTTAAACGCACAATTTTGCAGAAACAACATTGTTTTTTCCTTTTTCCTCGCAGGTCACACAACAAATAAATTCCTACCACTTCTACCTCAAAGAAGGTGGTGGTGGAAGCAGAGATGCGGCGTGCAGCAGTGTCGGGGTCTGAATTTGCAGGGAGCCGGGTCCTCATGACTAGATAGGAAAAGGAGAAGGAGAAGAGGGACCAAGATGCAGACGGGCCCAGCAAGTGTGCCTTTGGAGAAGGGGGCCGGCTAAAGCCTGCCAGTCCCCGATAGGCCAGATAGCTAAAGTCAACAACCAATCAGTAACAGGCCGGTTGAAATGGAAGACTCAGAGGTCCTTCTGTGCTACTGAGCAGTTGCTGGCTATGAATAAGTGGCCACAAAGCCAGCCAAACACATCACCCACAAAGGAATACACTCTCATACCCATATGCAGGCTAGCAAAACAAATGACGCAAAAAGGAACACATTTTCATACCCACGTGCAGGCCACCAAAGGGTGGGAGATGGGCAAATGTGCGTAAAGGGAATGGAATGCACAGGTGAATGGGCACATTTAAAAGTTAAACACACAATTGTTCAGAATAGTCCTTTTACATTAATAGCAAATCTTCATGTTGGGCAAATGGTAGCTCTCCTGCCTCAGGCAATTAGTCTCTCTGGGCCAGCCTGTAATCTGAGTTTGTATTAGTCTCTTTGTGCTTGAAGTATTGCTGTTTGAAGTTGGTGGCTACAGATCGTAAATGGGGGATGAATTTGCTACACAGAGATATCCCACTGTAGATAATGAGCTGGGCTGGCCCTGTGATGTCACAAGGCTTGTGTCTTTTCTGAGGCTGACCACCATTTCGATTTGAAAGGCATCCATTTCTTGTATTTCATTCAAGGTTCACCTCCTCTTAATTTTATCCCCTATGTTCACACCTCCCCTCTACATTCCGGACATGCACCAGCCAAAGGAAATTGTCCTGCAGAGACAGCAAGTCTAAAGAAAGTTTGTCTTCTAACACCCCTTAGCAGGACACTTTTTATTGCAATTTTAAACAGTTGCGATGCAAGGCAGGCTTTTAGTGGGAAAGTTTTGTGAATTTTGCCTAGAGCCCCACCATTTGTCCTGGGCTGAAATGGACTCACATATTGCATTTTCTAACCTCAGCCTTGATTCGTTGACAATCGGTGTGTTTTCAGGGTCCACTCTGCTTTTCCGCTCCAAGTATAGGGCTGTATTTTTTTTCATTAATAGAATAACTTGGAATGATCTGCTGTTTGTTTTCCTGCTGAAAAGTGAGTCTGAATTGTCACAGTGCACCACCTTTGATGGGTGGTAGTATCAGTGAAAATGCTGAATTCTATTTTTCAGCTAGTAATGTGATGTGCTTTTCCAATCTGCACTTGGATTACATTTTTGTTTTAGCCTTCTCTGGATTTCCCTTCCCTTGTGTGCCCTGAGGCCTTCGAGCTGGAGCGTTACTAAAACTTTAAATAAATAAATAAACAAATAAATAAGATGCCTGCATAGTCTGCCTAAATAGACCTACAGGATCTTTTCAAGGCAACTAAGCAGGCTTCCTTTTCCATTGTTTTGGGATGGAAATGAGTATATCCCACCACCTTAGGCATTTTCAGGCGAGGTGAACCCCATATGAAGTGATGTAGTGTAAAAGGGGGGAGAAACCCACATTATTAGACACAATATAGAGGTGTTAAAGCACCAACAGTAGATGTGCAGCACTAGAAAACACATAGAAGGCAACTCCATTTTGTAGTAGGCCAAAAGGCACAGGCTTGTATGATCACGCTCCACCCGCCAAACTCCATGAACCCAGTTCAAATAGGACTCTGCACAGCCAGTTCTCATGGACGTTCACTTCCCCCTGTCCCTTCACTGTTTCAAACATTTAGTATCCTTCAGAGGAATGTGCCCGCAAGAGCGTGAGACAAACCCCAGGTGCCGCTGCATGTCCATCCATCTCCACTAAACTGCCAATAGGCCTCTAACCACCACCTAGTGAGTCCAAAGCTGGGCCCACACCCCTGACTCGACCCCCACACCTCTGCATTCCCTGATAAGCAAGCAACCCTCCTGTCCTAACACAAATCAAGTGTCCATAAAAGATCCAAGCATGTGCAACTGTATTTCTTCCAGGATAAAAAACAGCCTTTTGTAACACGAGGTACAGGATTAAAGATCAAACCCAGGGCGGAGACCTTGAGTGCGGGAAGTGCCGTATCAGTGAAGCCCTGAATGTGCGGGTCAGCCTTGCTGTTTTTTATCCTCCCTTCCCCGCCACCATTTTCCATGCCGCCCAGCCACTGTGATGAAATAGGGAGCTTTTTTTATTAGTCTAGATGTAACTTTGTATTATACGAGTAGCCTGACCTTCACCCAAGACTGAGATGAGCCCAGCTGACCCACGTGGAGACTGATTGACAGCAACAGAACTAACCAATTGTAGCCTGGCATCCCCTTTGAAGCAGGCCCATCTATATGGTTGTACCATTCAGGAGCACCAATTCCTACTGTATATGTTGACACCACGTGGCTTTTTAAGCTTCTTCTTGTTCTCAGATTAACCAGAGGGCTCTCGAGCAACAGTCTTTTGCTGATAGTTTGTATTCTGTACAATTAAACCTTTGTTATCCTTGCAACACTAACTCCTGGTCTATTTCCTTAGAGGGTTGTCTTTATTCTCGAGTGTGCATAAAAAGGGACTTGGCTTCAAATGTTTTGCAGGTATTTTGCATGTGACGCATAATCTACCTTACTTTTTAGCAACACACTCCCCATGTCTTTTCCCTGACATCTTTATGTTGGCAGGGGGACATTTTTATCATGTCTTGCTTCAACTGGCAAATTGTGTCTGTTGCATCACTGCACCCTTTTTTGTTCTGCATTATGTTTTCTTTAAAAATTGCATCTAGGCGGTTGTGCCTATTACATCATTGCACCCTTTTCTACTTTCTTATGTGCTCGGCATTATGCTCTGTTTAAACATTTTCGATTCTAGATGATTGTGCCTGTTACATCACTGCACCCTTTTTTGCTCTGCATTATGCACTGTTTAAAAATTGCATCTAGGTAGTTGTGCCTGTTACATCACTGCATCCTTTTTTGCTCTGCATTATGCTCTGTTTAAAACTTGTCAATTCTAGATGATTGTGCCTATTACATCACTGTACCTTTTCTTGCTATGCATTATGCTCTGTTTAAAAATTGAATCTAGATGAGTGTGCATTTTACACCACTGAACCCTTTTGCTCTGCATCGTGCTCTGTCTAAAATCGTTTTGAGGGTGTGCTATTTATTTTATTTCTTCCTCTTATTATGCAATGCACTCAATGGGATCCTGTTTGGAATACTGCCATGGCACTCCCACCTCATGCTCTGCAGCTGCATCCATCTATCTATTAGGTCTCCTACAGACTGGCCATGACTGTGCAGTGCAGCCCCCTCCCAGACCTCCTCTCCTCTCCTACTTTATGTTTCATGCACTTACCGCTGCCATGCAGTTATGATGGACTCTTTGCCCTGTTCGTCTTACCCTAGCCTCCCCATCTCCTCTTTCAATTTTTTTTATGTACAGCTCTTGCATTGTTGAAACGACCACCAGGCATGTAGAATAAATACGTCATATGTTGTAAACAGGTTGTATTTCTCTTCTATGTTGTACTTCCATGTGCATAGCACTTGCCCATTCTGAATGTTACAATGCCTATTTATAATGTCAATTATGTTTTTTTGCTTATGTTCTTATTCTCCCTGCATTGGGGTGCTTTGAAACACTTGATTATTGTATAGGTTCTATATAAAAGACCAATAAATATATAAATAAACATGCAAAGCCGTTTTTGTGTCAGTGTTTATAAATCCTGTTTTTCATGTGAAAGGGACCTATGCATTTCTTCTTCCTTTGTGAATTAAAATGCTGTTTTTCTTTGGTAATGACAGGTAGGTCTTTTTCACATGGACCTTCAGTTCTATGGGTTTGGGGCCTTTGACTACACCCCACACAGTGGAAAGTAAAGGAATCCCCCTTAAAAGTGAAAGTTGGTCACCATAGATCTTGGGACGATTATCAGACAAGTTAGATTGCATAGGAAGCTTAGCAACCCCCTACAACCTGCATGTCCCCACAGCCCTGTGTTAATACAGAGGCATACAGGGCACTATATTTTTTCTTGGGGGGCGAAAGGGAAACCCTAGGGGTATTGCTCCCAACACACACCACCCCAACGCAAATTGCTGCAGGTCCAGTCAATGCAGCTTTTAGACCCCCATATACAGAGCACTTGTTAAATATACCTGAACTGGCTGGTAAGATGGCCTGGGAAGTTCCCAAATACACAGAGGTTCTGGAGCCAGATCAAACCGAACTCACTAACAGAAATAGACAAAGTTAAAGGCAAAACCCAGCTTTATTATCATCCAAATAAAGTGGGGACAGAATACAAGTATAACACCATTGACACTCTTGACATGCTTATCAAGAACAGCCGTTTATATATTCAATTTTCATCATGACTGCTTTCATACTGTAATCTTAGATACCAAAACCTATGGGGTACAGGGATTGGTAAATAGTGGTGAATACATATATCTTCTATAGGGTAACTTTATAATTGGGTAATGCTTGTCTGATGTCTCCTCCTGAGACCACATCTAAATTTATAACAGTAAAAATACATCACCTCTACAGTAAGCTATTGGTTAACATAATATGTTATGATTGCCCTTAAATCAGGGATTCTGATTGGTTGGCTTCTAATTGTAATTGTAAGACCAACCACAGGCTACTTTCCTTTCAATTAAAGAAGATGCCATCCCTCATTTCTAGGCCATGAGATAGGGCAATCCCTTTGTATTTGGCCGTGTATGGCATCTGATGTGTGGGCAGAGGTGTAGGGAGTATTGCAGGTGTCCTATCTGTGTTTGTTGCTAATGAATAGACAGTGTTCTTCAATTATGGGAAACGTGTTATGAGACCGTGTTTGGAATTGTTTCACCCTGCATTTATTAGGATTTTAGATAATATTGATGTAAATGTTATGGTTTCTTTTACCACTGGAGGCACTCTTGAGTTATTTACCATGGAGTCTTTTAGATTATCATTGCCCTACGTCTGGCGTACACAAGTGGTTGTACTTTTATAAAACCTTGATTAATCTGAGAGTATCCTTCTTGCATCCTGGGAATTGCTATCTTGTTCTTTCACTGCAAAATACTGACTCTCCCTTAATTTGTAGTAACCTTGGCAGTGGTTACCACCCCTGTCTGAGCTCTATGCAGATATGTATTAGGAAGCCTGCAGGGGTTAGGGCGTAATAGTTTGGCGCCATTCTGTGTGCCTGCTAACCTCCGGGTGAAGATGCTGTTGTGCCCACACTCAATTTTCGACAAGAGTTCCTGGAAGCCCATAGTGGTAAGGTCAGGGGAGTTTGGTGCCAGTCTATTAGCCTGATAACGTCTGGGGGAAGCTGCTGTTGGGCTCATGCTCCCTTTTCCACAAGAGTTGCAGCGTCACCCACAGGGTAAAGCCCACAGGGTTAAGGATGCAGGAGTCTGGCACCATTCTGTGAGCCTGCTAACCCATGGCCCCTTTTCCACAAGAGTCCCCGAATCCCCACGAAGGGTGCGACCCTCGGGATTAAGGTGCAGGAGTTTGGCGACCACATGGAGTTCAGCAGTCGAAGGAGGATGAGGTTTCTTTCCCTCAAGCAGCAGAGGCCAACGGGGGAACCCAGGTGAGGAACTGTAACACCATAATATTGTGCCATGTTTGCCAGCTCAAATGGAATGCTGCCTCTCTGCAATAATGTCAATATGGGGGATCACCAAGCAAAGGAAAAACATACAATTTTGACACATATGAAGCAGCTGTTGGCCTGATAAATCCAGGTTCTGGCAGCCCTTTTCAGAAGAAGTAAACACAGAACTCCCCAACTATCACAGGGAAAGACTTACTTTTTGATCCAAGAAATTAATAAATTCCTGAGCACAAACCACAAAACCAGTGCGATGAAGACCCAGGGTTGCAAGGCAAGGAAGCATCTGTGTATGCCAACTATCACATGCAACTATGTGGAGACCAATAATTTAGTGCAGCAGGAATGGAACTCCCATGTGAATGGTGAACATGAGACTGTGGAAAAGATTGTAGACCCATCCCTAAATTACAATGATAAAATGGGATGTCACTGCTGTGGGGTGGGGGATTGTGGGGCGGAATCAGTTTTGCAGTTAGTCCACCCACCCTAATCTCTCAGGCCCTAACCACTGATATAATGGCCACAATGAGCCCTCAAATTTCAGGTACCTTTCTAGCTAACAAACATTATGAGGGGCAAGTGGGTGGTATTGTCAGAGCTGTAACAATCCCGGCCCCCAAAGTGCTGCTGACTAACGAGTCACCTCCTACTAGCTCTGCTTCCACCTTCAGTAACACTCATCTAGACAGCCCCCATTTCTGGTTTGCAACCAGGTATGTGGACAGGAATCGCCCCCTTGGTCTTTCCCCTGAGCCATATTTGCCGTTGTCTGTGAATGTCTTGGTGTCAATCAAGAAAACTGTAATGAATGACCAAGATGAATTGGAGCCCCCAAAGGATGAGGAGTTCATGGCTCAAACACTGCAGAATTCTAATATACATCTGAACCTACTGGAAGGCTGCCTATATTTGGAGATGGGTCCAAGTCCAATGGATGTAACGGTCCCTGAAGAGGCAGAGGCAACCCAGCATTTGGTCAATGACATTGTGCCTATTACTAACCCTTCCCTTACAGGTCATGATCAAAACATAGACTATCTGGGGAGTAATTCTCTTTCGAGTACATATGACCCTTACATTCAGCCCTCATCTGACCCACCAACACAGCACAATATTGCTCCAACTGTTGGGGAGGTGGTGGGGCACATACATAATGTGGATGCAACTGCAGTGCAGTTTTGGGTGAACTAATGGATGTCAAGAGGTTGTTGTCGATCCGCATTGAGACTCACAGAAGAGGGGGATCATCGGGGGGACAGGAACTGGGTTTGGAGGAGCGTATGGGGCAACCAACCACTCCATTTGGCAGCTCTTTTAAAGTCAGCTGCTCTTATAAACACTGTAAATATGGGGCTAACAGGGACAGGGCCTATGTGCCAAAGTAGCAAAACTATCTGCCTCGAAAGGGCTTTGCTGACCCAGGTGCCTCTTGCTCCAGTCACTCCAAGTGAATGCACTATGTTGTCCCCTGGACCCCTGAGCCAAGATACACAACCGCCCAACCCGTCCACATTCAGGGGGGAAGAGGAAGTATCTTGTTACACAACAATGAATTCGAAACTAGCCCAAGGGATTGGTTGTGGAGTACGCAATCAAGCCAGAATCACAGCCCGCACCAGGGGCATAAAGCACAGTATGGGCAGTGCTTAATGAGAGTAATGGCATATCTGCACCAGGTCCCTAAACCTCCCCGCAACCAGCATGAACCCAGGGAAGCACTGATAAACAAAAGCCTGCACTGACTTTGCACAGTGCGTGGCTGTTTATTTATATCCCGGGAGGGCAGTCTGATCTGTGCCAGGGTGCATTACCAGGGGGAGAGAGTGCATCATGCCATTTGGGTCAAACTCTGGGACCAGAGAGTATCTAATGGCATCCTGAGTATTTGTAATAATATCACCAATGAGTAAAATCTTGATTGGTCCCCACTTTGATTCTACCATTGATTTGTCGGCAACAATTAGGGCCTGCAATCTTGTGTTAACTGGGGAAAATGCATTTCCATTGGAAAACGGTCTATGGGGAACCATAGTAAGACCTGAGCCTGTGAAATATATCAGATAGATGGCCGCTAGCCTCATTGGACTCTAGGGGTGACTGTAATTATGATCCCGTACAATGGGAGGATGATTTGTTTGTAACCTATTTGGTTGCGTCTTCCTGTGTTTATGAAATGATATATCTGCAGGGGAAACCATTATGATACTCCTGCATTCTCCATGATTGTATTTTCACTGATGGGCTGTGTATATCTATGAATTATTTTGTACTTGTGCTTTGATGGCAATGTGCCGAATAGAGCTTGCATTGATGATTTCAGCATTTGAGTTCTTGTGAAGCCATGAGGCCTTTTGTTTACTTAGAAGCATGTTGTGGCTTCCATTTCTTAAAAGATGGCTGCCCATTACTGTTGCGTTTCTATATTATTGAGATATAGTCTTTTGTCGTTCATATTGCATTCAGCTTATACATTGCTTATGTTAGTATTCTTCATGTCTTATAGATGCCATGTTCATTTTATAAAGGCATGTTTTACCAATGTTTCACATTCTTCATGTTGATTGCACATGTATTGTCACAACGTTGGTTTGGTTTTACTCATTGCATCTTCAGCTGTAACGACCTGGGATTAGGGCAGTACAGTTGTTTTGGTGCGTAACGTTTCTCACTTGAGCTGGGGAGGGGCAGAAGCTATGGATGCCTCTCAAAATGGCTGAACCAAAACAATATGCAGACACATTTAATAACGTTAGAATGTTAATGTAATATCTAATTGCCACTTCCAGTGAACATTATAGTCACTACAAGAATGTTTCAATCTGTCTACTGTGTAAATCTGTCTACTGTGTAAATCACATTATCAAAATCTAGAATAGCTATATGGATTATTTGCTGATCTAAGGTTTTCATTTCAAAGCGGAAAGTCTCCTGCACTTGTATTGCACACTTTAGAACTGCGGCTACGTTTATCTGTGGACATGGGGACAGGGACAACTTGTATCAGGGAGGATTTCAGCCTGCTTTGCAAATAATGCAAGTGGATTTTTGGGCCATTAGAAAGACACATTGGCCCTAATTCACAGAGCATTTTCCAATGGGGTTTTGCAATTATGAAACGCGTCTGTGAATTAGTCCCATTATCTGTATAGTTGACAAATATATGTTTGATAACAGGTTTACATGCTTAAACTGCTAGGGACATAATGCACGCTGGGATTGTCACTCATTTCATATTTCATAACTCACCCTAACATTAAAAAGGTTTGCAACTTTAAACTTTTTTCCATATTCACTGATTCAGACACGTTTTGGATTAGGATCGGGGAGAAATTCCCTGCAAAATCAGGTTACCTAGGTTTTTATGGTGATGATACTTTAATTTTCTGTGCTGAATCTCAGCCTAGTCTCAGGGTATGGGTGGCGGTGCAAATGCCCAGGTCCCAAATACACAGATATCCTTACAGCATGATATAATGTTATAGAATAAACACACAAAGTACAGTCGAATTTCCGATTGTTTCAAATCTGTCGAGGTGAGGTTCAATACCTTTTCAGGACACTGATTTGTTTCACATTTTCAAAATGACCTCCTGCCAAATCCATCGCATTGGGGTTATTAACACCAATCTCACCCATATGGAAAAGGACCCGACTGTGGGTCAGGGAAGAGAGCATCCCAGCTTGCTCTCTAAATGCTTCTTCTTAAAAGCAAACGTTGGGCAGGTCATCTTGAAAAATGTTGTAGATGCATAAAGACCCTCTCCTATGCCCTTATGCTAATCGGTGGATCAAATAGCAGGTAGTCCTGCGTTTCAAAGGTTGGTATTCAAACCTGTTTATATTGATCCCACACTTGTGTACAAATATTGTTTCAGCCCCACTTCACAATCCATAAGCGCTTCCATTTTCTCCGCTAGGGGGTCCAGCCGACATTTTTAAAACAGTCTGACTCTTATCTCGGGAAAAATACTAAGTACCCTTTATCCTCCATCACTAATCCCTCTCCCAGGAAATTTGAGGGGCAAGACCTCTGTGTCTCTCCTTTATTCCTATGCACCTAGCTTAACAGGTTCCAGTCTGGACCAGAACAATGTACCCTTTCATTCATGGACGATAGACACAATACACGATAGAGAGCTGTCGAACACATGATAATAACAAGCTGAGAGAAGATGCTGTTACATTGTCATTGGCCATTATGAGGGAAAGATGTTGCTTTAATGGCCTCCGTGGGAATTCCAGCTGAATGAGACCTTACCAATGGTTTCTACTGGATCAAGTTTATACAAATCGAGATTTGAACATTGGACTAATATGGCGACTGAAGCAACTAGGCAGATTGTATGGGTTGCATGGAAATACCTACTGACAGGCATAGGATTGAATAACTAGTTTCAAAATGCAACTAGAATAAAACACGTGTTTAGTGTTATGCTTCATTAGCTTTAGAAAAACCCATATACCATCACCGAGCTCCAGTACAAAAACCCCACAAAAAAACAGAAACAATGTTTTACCCGGGAATACATTCCTGGTGGCCGAAATGTTTTCAATACAGAAAGCCTATGCATTAGATGCCTGAACACGGGTTCATTAAATATTTGCAAGGCCCCATAAACTTGAAAAGGAAAATGGCAAATGCTACACAGCTTCTTTTGACCCTCAATACAGATCCCGAATCACGGCGTAAGCCGGAAATCAGCCTGCCTAGGACCTTTCAACTAGAGTAAAGGTAGCCCACCCTCTCCTGTTTTCATTCATTGAATGTTGGGACTTGCAGTTCTGTTTTAATAATAGTAAAGCATAATTAAACGTAGCAGACTGCAAAAAATACAAAAGAAAGACTGGGCGGGCCACACCTTACTGACATGGGACAAGTTGAGACGTTTGTCAAATATTTTAGCCAAATGTGGGGGCATAGGAGCAGACAATTTTTCCTTATAGCTCGCATTTTAGCCTTTACAGAAAAACCTACATGCACAAACACAGAGACAAACATATGATGCAGCATGATTTTCTTAAAATAGATACCACAACCGGTGAAGCCCGAGACACTGAAGGTTGCGCACAAAAGCGTGAAGTTTTGTGCTTGGGATTCCAGGGTTGCAGTGTCCAGACCGCCAGAAGGAGGCAGCTGGAAGCCGGAGACCACGGCAGGTTAGTATGGGGGGGCAGCGGGAGGAAGGTGAAAGGGGGCTGGTGCCGAGCAGAAGAGGGGAATGCCACCCTAGGAAAAATCATATACAGCATGACAAGACAAGAATGTGATGCAAAACGGCGTGAAGTCCGATCCGACACGTGTGATCAATACCACAGGGCATGTTGTAAACACGAGAAATAATAAAATAAAGATGGTTGGAGTTGACACCCACTATATGACATCAGGGTACACTATAAATGTGCAGTAAATCACAATAGTTTTTTACATATTCATGTTTTTTACATATTCATACATTTACAAACTGCCTGAAGTTTGCGATATATAAAATGACTTAATACATTAAGACAGGTAAAATCTTCCCTAAGAATGAGGGATGAAAAAATACGGTATTAAATCAATGATTTAAAACATATAAATGCCCATTTGAATTAAGTGTAAAAAATAGTTCAAACAAAAAATATAAAATTAACGGCAAAAACATTGAATTACTTTCCAAGAAATTGACCATTGCGGTAAATATAGTGTGGTCATATTATAGACACTGCTCCATTTACAAATGGCGGACCGCAAAATGACAGATATTTGTAATGCTGCATAGTACTTGCTTCCTGGTAAATGAAGAGACACGAGAAGCAGCGAGAAACTGGCCCTCACAATAAGGTTGGCGGAATGGGTTTACCAGCACCGGTAAAGGTGCCGGTGCCGGTAAACCCGTTCCGCCCTATTACGAGGTCTCCTCGCGGGACCCACAATGGGCGCTTGGAAAAACCAGGTGTCCTAACCGGGTCCTGCAAGGGGATCAGGGAGCTAACAACTGGCCCGTCATTAACGGGCTCGTTGTTAGCTCCATCCCCATTCCCATTGAGCCCCATGGGGGCTCGAATGGGAAAGGGGATGGACCGGGTCCGTTTTCCTCGGACGGGGAATTACTGGGTCCGCCAAGGATGCGATGGCCCGGTAATTCCTCATTCGAGGAACCCGGGCCCGGATTGCGGTATGGAGGCAACCATGCCGCTAAAAGCGGCATGTTTACCTCCAACCTTCTAATGAGGCCCACTGACTCTTTGCTATTGGTAAGATACTATTCATTGTGAACATGACTGCTAGAGGAATATAGATGGGAAAGGAAAGGCTCTGCACAGTGAAAATATAGGTAGTTGGAGGCACGAGCATGTCCACCCTATTTTAGAGTATATTGGCCCTCATTCTGAGTAGGGCGGTAAGGGATACCGGGCACCGGTAAGGAGACCGGTGCCGGTAATCCCTTACCGACCTACTACGAGGTGCCTTAGCAGGTCCCTTCCTTAACGTCTGGTCTGACCAGGTGTTAAGGACGGCTCCCGTTAAGGGACCTGGGCGCAAATGTGGGATGTTTTTACCCATGCATCCGAGCCCTACCATAAAAACTGTGCAGTACTGACATTGAAAACATCATGATGGCCAGAGCTTCCCAGGAAATGCCGAGGGAAATGCATGAAGAATAGGCTGCCACCCATTTTTCCCGATGTTATGGGCACAGAAGGGCACTGCCTAAAACCACCATTGGACTACCCACACAGTAGCCTGAAACCATTGGGAATGGCAATGCTGATTGCCAAAAGCAACCTAGAATTGTGGGGAATTCATTTTCTTAAATCCCAAAAATGGGTGCATTACCAGTACTCACCACTATCAGAAAGCCGGCGTTTTAAAACAACACCACACATTTGTGTAAAACTGAATAAATGAACCCCAAGCTAGCCAAAGAAAGACTTACTGAGAGGTGGATACAATGTAAAGTTATATTCTGAAGTGACTTGAAGGTTTATAACAAGACTGGCTGAGCTGTGGATTTCAGCAGTTTAAGTAAATTTGGACTGAAATACACTAAAAATCTAAATGTTTAAAAGAAATGAGTGACCTACTTTTGAGTGTCAGATAGGTTGCAATTGTTTAAATGTCATAGTTTTAAACTTAGAATCAGCATTCTAGCTGCATATGTAAAAATTGTTAGTTTTATTTGAATGCAGAAAACTGGGTAACTAAAAGTGACATTAGCTGGGGCCTGGCTTAATGAAACTGAATTTTGCCCACCAGCTACCCCCGACAGGAGTTGAGACTTGCACAACAGCTGTGTTCCCAGGCCTAGCTGCCTTTTGCTGTTCCCACCAAAAGGGATATGACACTTCTCTGATTGAATTACCTGGGCTCTGCAAGAAATTGAACAAAGCCCTGTCCTGACTAAGGCAAATGTTTTATTGGTGGGAGTCGTAAATGTGGCTTCCTCCTGGGAGGAAAGGGGAGGAGCACTGCCTGTGAGAGCAAGCTGGCTTGGCAGAACTGGAAAAAACAGAAATTCAACCTTGTGCTGGGGGGAAACCACACCCCTTTGGGGCCAGAACATAAATCTAAAAAGATGGATCATTCATAGAGCGGACTTGTAAATTTTATGTGATATCATTATTCTTGTGATTTTTCCGTGCACATTTGAAGACGTGTTAGGACCCGGTGGTATGTTCAGGGGGGTTTTTAGCGGAAAAGAGGATATTACTCTAAATGTATGTATGTTAAAAATCTGACACTCCACCACCTAATGCCCACATGCTTTGCGAACATTTGTGTAAATGCGGGGACAAATCCAATATTGGTAACCCAACCAAAAAGTGAAATATGTGCCATTTTTGAACCCAAGCCCCCAGGAAGAGCAGAGTTTGAACAGGGGATACCTCATGTGATATGTGATGGGTGCATGTAATTTTAAACAAATGTGTACCTGTGCAAATATGCATTTGGGTCAAAATATAGATTGTGTGTAATTTGACAGGGGTGGGTTCTCTGTATCATAAACAGACCTCATCATGATGACACTTCATTTCATTCCCCCAATCAAGGGGAAGAGGAGGAAGTGGCCAATGACAAGTGGAGAGGGGTAGGGTCTAGAAAGCTAGCCTCTCCACCCACTTTCAAAACACATAAAAGCAGACAGTCAGGACAGATAGGGAGATTGAATTCCATTTGCTGCAACGCGCTCTGCCGGACCACTCAACATCCAGAAGATACTAGATTCAACACTGAGACTTTAAAACTCCAAAGAACTTGATTCAGAACTCAAAGCAAGGGCCTAAACCCACAAACTGAGAACTCTTCTCAGTGGGCCTCAGCATCCAGCAAACCTAACAGCGGTAGCAGCATCCAGGAGCCGTGCAGATCAGCGCTGGGTCCAGAGAAAGCTGTGCAGAAAGATCCAGAAGCAGTGCTGTACCCAGAGAAAGCAGAGCAGTATCCAGAATCCAGAGAGGCTAGACCAGCAGAGCAGAGCTGACCCAGACCGCTGTTAGCAGAACCAGAGAGCTGACCCAGATCACTGTGAAGTGCCGAGACCAAAACCGGAGTCCAGTCCAAAACCTGACCAGATCCGTGGCGAGGCTTATTTCAAAAATATATTTTGAGTACCTAGCAGAACTGTGCAGAACCAATCTCTTAGTTAAAATAATATAATTCAATCTATTTTAATCTAAGTAGAACTGCCTCCTAACTGTCACCTGTCATTTGCAAAGCTGTCACCTGTCATTTTCTAGTTGCAAGCTGTAACCTGTCGCTTTGAACTTTAAAATTTCAAATCCGAAAAACTACCTTTATTTAATCGTCCGTATCTCTGGAACCGTTTGGGCTAGGAACTTGGTTCAACTTTCCTCTGAAAGCTTAGAATCTTACCTTTCCAACAAGCTTAGAACCACCTTCCTACTCCTTATACGTTCTCCGTAATCACGATTCTCACATTCGCAAATTTTGCCGCGATTTGCGATTTGGCCCGATTTCTTTACTGGTAAAAAGACAGATGCTGTTGCCTGAACTACTAAATTTCGTTTGCCTCTTAAGAACCATCCCTGAATCATTGCTAGAGTGAGCCTGGACTAATATTAACTAGATACCACTCACCCTGAACCTCTAGAGGGAATTAAAAGCATTTTAGCATATTTTTCACTTCATTGCCAGCACATATCAAAGCACTTTTGCCTGTGTTTCAAACTTCTGTAGTCTAAGCTTGCTGGGGTGAACTGAATTACATTTGATTGCATTTCTGAGAACTGTGTGCTTTCCTTCCATTTCCTTGCATTGCAAAAAGGGGGGGAGTGGATTGCCAGAGAAAAGTGATTACATTGTTTTGTTAAAATCATATTGAGTATTTTCTGTATTGCATTTTCATTCCACATTGCATCCATTTGAACCCATAAAAGTATTGTTGCTATCGTATCCATCCTATAACCACTCATCATTGATTATAAAGAAGTGTGCTAGTGCCAGACTATCCATTATTGATTACTGCTCAGATTAAGTGTGATATTCAATTATTAATTATTATAAAGTGTGATATATATATATATATATATATTGTTTAAATGATCAAATAAACCTTTTAAACTTGCAAAACAGAACTACTTCTTGGCTCAGTGGGGTCAGGGGGATTCCAAGAGAGGGGTGTTATATAGGGGTAGTCATCCAGAACGCATGAACTGGACATAAAGATATATCAATAAGGGTTTTCATTCAGTATTCTAGACTAGGCGTTGACTTAGCTGTAGTGTTGAATTGAATCATCTTACAAATTGGGGGCTCGAGCCGGGATATTCTGGGTTAGATTTACCATTTGTGCATATTAATACAGTGTGCCAGCTGACCAGATACACATATCCGGTCGGATCACCACGCTGTGTTACGCTGTAAAGCACTCCTCAAAGGAACGCTCTAAGGAAAAGGTCTGTTTTGCAAAAATAAAATATAAACTTCTGTAAGTCAGGAAGGAACTCAAATTCCAGAATGACGACCTTGGTAGATATGAAAATAGCCAGAGAACACTTCTTACATAAGCTATTTGTGAGAGGTGAGTGGACTCATCAGGACCAAACGGTCTGGTTGCAGGCAATCGCGCAACAGGTCACTGAAACAGGATCAGATATATGGGGAGATCAGGGTCCCCTACATGTGGCCCTGAGTGAACTATACATGGCCCCGAAGGCCAAGGATGAGCACCACAAGATTTCCAGGGTAGCAGCATATTTATATTTACATATGGGAGCCATGCAGGACAAATGTGCTGAAGGCCAAGATCTGGCGAGTAGGCAACTGCTGGCACTACAGAAGGCCCAATCTGATCTGGACTCTTCTGAGCAGAGGCTGCTCAGGAGCCAGGAGTCAGAAAATGACAGCAGACGGTACATCACTAAAATAAAGGAGGATATGGATGTGCTGCAACAGGAAAAGGCGGACCAGGATACCAGATTTCTGGCCTTGCAGAAGGAGCACCAAGAAGGTTTGGACTTCCTACTGCAGAGCCAGAAAAAGCTGGAGCAACAGTTAGACTTCAATAGGGCATGTGCTGAGCAGGTAGTCACCCTGCAAAGCCACCTAGATAGGGAGAAGGCAGAGAGCAATAAACTGATTTTGAAAGACCTGGATACCCAGGCAGAGTTTGACCAAGAGCGCCAGAAAGCTGCTGCCTTCCAAAGGCAAAGGGACGACCTGACGGTACAGATGCAGACTCTTAGTCAGGAAAGGGACACCTTAGGCCAGGAAGTCTGCCACTTAAAAAGAAAAATGGAAGAAAATCACCTGACCCACCAGGGACTGGGTGACCTCCAAAAAGAACACCAGAACTTGTTAGAGCACCCCAGGAGGGTGGAGGATGCTCTAGCAAGAAAGGAGCAGGCCAATAGGGACACAGCTCAGGAGGTAACCCTCCTGCAGGAGAGACTGGCCCAGTACGCCAGGACCAATCAGGAGACACAGAGAGAAAACGAGGCTCTCTGTCAGCGCAATGATAGGCTCCAACAACAGGTAGCGATGCAGGAGAGACTGATAGAGTCTAGTAAGGCCTTAACTGAGGAACTGAAGGCGCAGGCTCTTGCATTGCAACAGGGAGCAGGGGCGGATGTAGACCAGGTTCGCTGGGAAAGGGAAACTCCTGAGCATAACCTCAGGAGCCCTAGTACCAGAGGCTTTTATCTCTCTCAGTCCCTGGACTCTGCCACCCCCCTGTCCCCTGGCGCACATGAGCACTGGGCCACAGGGATGGCAGATTACTATCCAGCCAGAAGCATGGGGCTCATAGGCCAGTACCTCCCAGAAATGGATGGGCGGGCATCCGGGTATGGGCACCCAAGCACAGTGCAATTTAGTGGGGAACCCCAGGAGAATAGGCCCATTAAGGGCATCCTGAAAACGTCTGCCCAGTTAGGTCAGTGGGGGGGGTACCCATCAAATCCTGGCAGCAAGGAGGAATCTGAAGACTCCTCTGAACGTCGCAGGACACAGGAGACCAGGTCCCCACATTCTGCCAGCCAATCCCAGGCTTGAGGAAACCGGGAAAACCTGGAAGATCAGACAGGAACCTCTGGGAGCAGTGCCTCTGAGTCAGAGGATGAATGGACAAGGGTTACCCGAACCAAAAAGGCCAATAAGGCAAAAAGGGCCTTGCTTAAGGACTCGTTGAAACAGATTAAGGCAATCAGGAGTGTCATCACGCCTTATCATAAGAACGCCAAGTACTCTGTTTGGGAACACTTGGAGCTCTATGAGCAAATGATGGAGACTTTTCATTTGAAGGACAGCCAAAGCTGTATCCAATATGTAAAGTGGACATTCTCCCCAGAATACTCCAGTTTGTTTGCGGGGCTGGAGGACCAAAATCATTTAAGGTGGTCCACCTATAAGGTGGCCATCTTGAAACATTTTTCTGTTCACAGAAATCCTCAAGAGGCTCGCAAGGCAGCCTACAATTTGCAATGTGGGGAGGATCAGGCCCCACAAGAATTCGTGCAAGAACTGAAACGGGCCTTTGCGCAGACCACCAGAAGGGTGCGCACGGACAGCAGAGAATTTGTTAATACTTTTTTCCATGCCTTGCCCAAATATATAATGACCCAGCTCGTGAGAGATTTTCATGAGAAAAGATCTTTAGAATGGGTCATTGAACAAGCCACCGGCATCTACGAGGTGCAGAAACCGGTGGAAAACAAAAACCAGCCCAAAAAACCCAAAACCAACAGCACCCCTGCTGCTGCCAAGGTGGCAGAGGTAAAGGTTGCCCCCGTTTTGTATTTGGAGATGGGGGGGCCTAAAAACCTACCTGCACCTAATAATGCTAGGCCCAGAAGGTCCTCGGGCCAGTCACAGACAGGGAGCCAAGGAGGCAGCCCCACAAATGGGGTCCCTCGCTCTCCTGATTATGTAAGTCCCCGTTACAAGGGAAATCGACCCATCCTGGGTTATGTGTGGACTCCTCCAGCCCAAGGGGGGGGGATCCAGCCAAGCACCTAACCCAGGGAACTTCCCTCCTAACTTCCCACCGGAGGGCAGAAATTCTCCAAATCCTGGGCAGAACTTTTTCCCCAGGTATCCACCCAACTTCCAACCCCAAAATCATCCATCCTTCTTTCCCCAATTCCCTGAGCCCAGACAACCTAATCCGGGAGAGGGGAGGCCAAGGGTGGAGGGGTACCCAAATCTTCCCAACCAGGGGTACTACCAGAGAAGGCATAGCTACCCTTCCCGGGATCAGCCCAGGGGAGAAAACAGAACCCCGTACCAGACTGAGCGGGTTTCACAACTAGAGCGCCAGGTTCAGAACATGGCACAGGAGCTGGGTCGCGTGCTAAGGGCTCAGCAGAACCCTCAGATGGGCATGCCGGCACAGAATGCCCCAAATTCTGGACCTGGTGCTCCAGAACAATGACGGGGCAGCGCCCCGATAACACACCGGTTCCCAGGGAGGAGGCACAAGGGGAAGGGGGGTGTAAAGCCTTGGAGGAAGCTTCCTTCCCAACTTGTAAACAGCCCCTGGAAAACCAGGAACCGGAAACAAAATCTCCTACCCCTGAAAGTCTGCCACCCAAGGAGCAGAGAGGAGGTAGGAGAAACAAAGGACCCAAACAGACCCACTTTGTGGAGGAGGTTCAGGTCTTCCAATTTGAGGGAGAGGGATCCTCAGAAGATCCTGGGAAAAGGATCTTCTCCTTCAGAGATGGGGGAACTCCTCCCAAAGAAAAATGGGTCCCAAGGGATGTCAATTCAGACTGGGGAGATATGGAGACTGAGCTACCGCCACCCATCATCTCATCCCAGAACCCACAATACCGAAATCCCCTGGTTCAAACCCATCCTGGTGACTGCCTCCAAAAAGGGGGGGGCAGCCCAGAACCGGAACCAGGGGAACCCACAATGGCTCTGATCTCCAGTTGCCAACTTTTTCTTTCAGATTCCCAAGACTCTCCACCGAATTCTGCCCAAATCTCTTCTCTAGCAATGTCCAAAACCAGAAAGTTAGCCCACCAGTTGTCCAAAAATGTGCATTATCTGTGCCCCCTTGAGGAGAAGGAAGGAAGATACTATGCCCCGGTACAAGTACAGGGGCAGGGTACAATTTTGGCACTGGTGGACACTGGATCCCAAGCTACCCTTCTGTCCAAAAGGGCCTTTGATGAACTAAACGCAGGAAGGGGGGAGAATTACCAAATTCCTCTCACCTCTCTTCCTGGACAACTGCAGAACTTTGACGGGAAGGAAATTCCCGTTGAGGGGACTGCAGACTTGGACATTAAAATTGGGCGACACAAGTTGAAACACGCGGTCATAGTAGTGACTCCAGAGGGCACCCCTTGTTTACTAGGGAATGACCTCCTGAGAAGGTTGTCACCCCTAATAGATTGCGTAAACAAGGTCCTCTGCACCCAGACTAGCCGACCCATAAAATTAAAACAGAGTGTCAACCATGTTAGTTTAAACGGCACCTGCCACATGGTTGAACAAAAATCTGACCAAGTAGAATTTCACTTCCAGAACAACCAAACTCCAGACGTGACAGTAATAGCAGTAGGACAACAGACTGGTGATGGGGGGTCCTCTCTATTTCTGAAAATCAACCATCCTTCCAGTCTAAAGTGGTATTCCACGCTGGAAGGAAACACTCTGAAATTCTATACTAATCCACAATCAGAAACTCCCACTCCTATAGTCCAGAAAGATGTGAAATCAGCTCAGAGCCTGGCTGATATTCAGCAAATTGGAGAGCAGTTGTTCATCCCTGTTCAGTTAAATGATGGGAAGGACTCTGTTCTCGCTCGAGTGTGCGTGAACAATGGTAAGAGCTTCATCAGCGAAGCCATGTTCCGCCAACTCCCAAAAGATCCAGCCATTCCCACATTCAAACTGATAGACAAATGGGAAATGGACCTGGAAGCACCTAATTCCAAACATCTCCTGCCAAGCAGGTGTATGGTCAAAATCTCCATTGGCAACAAGAGCATAGTCCATAATTGTTGGGTCGTGCGAGACGTCACTGCCGCCTTTTACTTAGGCAGTGACATTCTCAATCGCTTTGCCATTAGTTTGGACCTAATAAACTTCAAAGCTTGGTCCCGATTAGCGGATAATCCCATGGGCTTTGATGATCCAGAAAAAGCATTTAGGTCAGCTCAATTGCTACCTTATGCAGTTGAAATTCAGATTAAAGAGGAAGTCACCATCCCAGAAAGGACCCGACAATTCTCCCTGGAAGTGAAAGTTAAAAGAGGACAATATTTGCAAAACCCTGATGCTTATATACATCTAAATGCTTCTCTCCAACAGCAAGGGTTGGGGGTAAACCCAACTCCATTAGTCAACATAGAACATGACACCATTCTAATAGAGGTGGATAACAGAGACTTAAAGAGTATTACTCTAGCCGCAGGCACCATTATTGGAATGGCGGTCGATGACCGACATTTTTCCATCGATTTAGGAAATGAACTGTTAGGACCAATCCCCAAGGACTGCTTTGACAGTGACAGTGATGACAATACAACACCAGACAGGATTTTTACCCGGCATGGGGGGAACTTCCTGGTGTACACTTCTTGCCCTTATGGTAAGGAAGATGTGACTTGTGACTTCAGGCGGGATGAGGTGATTTTCCAGGTCCATGAGAGCTGCCTTTCCCACCTGAAGCCTCCAGTCCAAATCAGCACTCTGACCAGGGACTTCTCCACCCAGCTGGAGGAGGCCGCTGAGATAGCCAAACCAGAAGTCTTTCCAGGCTTCCGGCAGATGGTGGAAGAGAGAGTCAACCTAGCTGATGCCTGTGTGACTCTGGAACAAAAGCAAAATTTGAAACAAGTTTTCTTGGATTTCCAAGATCTCTTTGCGGTAGACTCATATGACTGTGGTCGCACTGACATCCACACAACAACAATCCCCACAGACCCTGGCATGCCTCCTGTGTTTGTGAAGCAATATCGCTTGCCTCTCGCATCAATGGAGTCCCTTGCTGAAATAATTAAGAACCTGGGGTCCCGGGGAATAATCCGCCCAGTCCACAGCACTTTCAATAATCCGGTGCTGGGAATATTGAAGCCAAACGGCCAGTGGAGACTCTGCGCCAACCTCAGGGAGCTCAACAAACGGGTCCATACTTCACGATGGCCTCTGCCCTACATTGACCAAGGGCTGGCCCAGATCCAGGGGTCACAGGTATTCACTGCAATAGACCTGACCAATGGATACTGGACTGTGCCTGTCAGTAGGGAGGACCAATACAAGCTGGCTTTTACCTTTGGGGGCCAGCAGTACACATGGACCCGGACTTCCTTCGGATACCTCAACTCCGGCAATGAATTCAACATTTTCCTACACAAGGCCATGCCCAACCTGGGTGCAAGGGGTAACCTGGCTTATGTAGATGATGTCCTCATCAAAAGTTCATCGGTGGGGGAACACATAGCAGAGATCCGTTAAGTTCTGATGCAGTTGAGGGCCGCCGGAGCAAAACTTTCCTTTCAGAAAGCACAGTGGTGTTGAACCTGTGTTAATTTCTTGGGGCATGAGATTACTCCTCAGGGTCTCTGTCCCCAGGAAAAGAAAGTGGAAGCCCTCCAAAAATTGAAAGACCCCACAACTCTGCGGGAACTAAGGAGCCTCCTTGGACTGACTAATTACAGCAGAAAGTTCATTGAGGGCTACGCAGAGATCGCCAGACCCCTGATTCATCTCTTGAAGGGGGGGGGTCAAGTGGGAATGGGGTCCAGAACAAGCCGAGGCAGTAAGACAACTCAAAAGAAGCCTCTCACAAGTGCCTTGCCTAGCTTACCCTGTCAGAAACAAGGAGTTCTTCCTGGAGACAGGGTTCTCTAATACGTGCTTGATGGCAGTATTATACCAAAAGCATGACAAGGTCAATAAAGTAATCTCCTATGCGAGCAGAACTTTATCCTCTGTGGAGGAAAAATTCAACGATTGTGAGAAGGCACTCCTGGCAACGGTGTGGGCATTGAAGAATTACCGCCCGTTTATCCAGGGGGAACACATCATAGTGGAGACTCCACACCAGCCTCTGCAATATCTCCAAAGTGACAGAATCCGGGCCGGAAATGTGAGTAATTCCCGAATTACTTCCTGGATTATGTCAATGCAAGGCTTTCCTGTGGAGGTCAGATATGGCCAAAACAAGAAGAGTCCCCTCGCGCAAGGTCTGGCTGACTTGCATGATTGTGCCAGAGAAAACTGTCTCGAGGACGAAAGTCTAAAAATAAAGGACAACATGGAGGCATACCTTAATTCCCCACACAAAGTCTTTGAAGAGGACAAGTGTGAGGGAATGCCCACTGTCTATGTGGATGGATGCTCTTACCATGTTGACAACAACGGGGAGAAAGAACTGGTGGCCGGCGTAGGGAATGCATGGGTGAATGAGTCCCCAGAACCCTCCGCTGGATACAAAATTGGTCCCCGAAGTAGTCAGGTGGCAGAATTGATGGCTGTGCATCAGGCCATCCTCACTGCTGTCCAGCATCAACTCCACGAACTGGTCATAATCACAGATTCGGATTATGTACGGAACGGGTTCGTGGAGCACCTGGTTAATTGGAAAACCAGAGGCATGTTATGTGCTAACAACAAACCCTTGAAACATGGGAAGTTGATCCAAAACATTGATGATCTGGTCACATCGAGTGGGATGACCATCTACTGGAAAAAGATCAAGGGTCATTCCAAAGTAGAGGGACCAGACAAAACTGGAAATGACTTAGCTGATCAGCTGGCCAAAACCGGGGCCATCCAAGGGGATATAATAGAAATAGAGTCCCTGTGGGGGGAAATCCAGGTCACTGCTATCACTAGGTCCCAGACAAATGCTCACAATGATCTTTCAACTGCCCAATGGAGCAAGGAGACCCCTGATGCTGATTTGATTACAGCTCAGAAGGGGGATCCAATTATTGGTAAGTTTTACCAACACCTTGAGGACCCTGAGAACTTTCCCCTGACGGATACCGATTACATTGGAAAAGAGGACCTAAGAGTGTTGATGAAATGTCCAAAAATGTTCCGGATCCAAGACGGTTTGTTGGTAAGGAAATCCAAAGCTGGCCACGATCAGTGGGTGGTTCCTACCTCATTCCGAAGCCTGATGTTAAGTCACGCCCATGATGCGGCTACCGCCGGTCATAGGGGGTTTCATACAACACTTGAGATCTTAAGAGAGGTTGCATACTGGCCACACATGGGGCAGGACCTCGAACAATACTTGAAGGGTTGTCTTGTGTGTGCACAATTTCAGCCAACCTCCCTCACACACTGGGCGCCTCTCCAAAAGAGGGGAATGACACTGCCATGGTCAGATTTGCAAATCGACTTTGTAGGCCCTGTGATTCACTCGACTAGAGGAAACAAGTACATGTTGACCGTTACATGCTTGTTTACCAAGTGGGTGGAATGTCTCCCAGCCCCAAATTGCAAGGCAGAAACTGCAGCTGCCCTGATGATTAACCACATCTTTTCCCGTTTCGGTCTACCTCAAAGGATTGAGTCAGACAGGGGTAGCCACTTCACCAGTGAAGTAATGACAAAGATGTGGGAGATACTGGGGGTCAAAAGGAAGTTGCATATTGCTTACCGGCCAGCTTCTTCTGGGGCAGTAGAGAGATATAACCGAACCATTGTGAGCATATTAAAGAAGTTTGTGGCAGATTCTGGGCCAAGTTGGGATATCCGATTACCTCTGGTCCTAATGGCCATCAGATCTACCCCTTCATCTGCAACCAAAATGTCACCATTTGAGTTGATGACTGGGCGCAAGATGGTGCTTCCTCAGCATTTGCTCTACAGGACCCAAGAGCAGACACTAATAAATGCCTCCACAACTCATGAGTATGTGTAGAATTTAAGGAAACACCTTCAACATGCTTTTGCTTATGCTCAGCGGAATCTAGAAAGATCAGCTGATAGCATGAAGACCCACTATGACCTAAAGACTTCCAGGAAGGAATATCAGGTGGGGGATCGGGTCTATCTATACAATTTCCAAAGGAACCAGGCCAAACAGCGAAAATGTTTGCCTACATGGAAGGGACCCTTTGAGATTATAGACAAGATCTCCCCTGTGGCCTACAAGATCCGCATCCCCAAAGGCGGTTTGGCAGAGGGGAAAGACAAGTGGGTCCACATTAACCAGTTGAAGTGTTGCCATCCCAGGCACACTCTGCAACAACTGGAGGAATCCTCTGGGATCCTAGAGGGTACTGTCTCAGATTAATTCAGTTCTAACTTAAAATATCCTACATATCGCCTATCAAATTCTGAGTTTCTCAATGTGGGTGTTTTCGTTTTTGAATGCAAAAAGAAATGTGCATGTTCATATGTTTTGACTATAAATTTATATGCCACCCCACTATATCAATGGTGGGGGAGAAATGTCCATGAATAGGTATTGCCGCTCTTCCTTTGTCGTCCTAGGAGAAAGAAAACCTGCAGGCTGGCCAAGGAGGACGATCCGGAGACCGGGAGCAGAGACGCAAGGGGCCCAGTGTACCGCCCAATACTCCCATCAGGACCGGCGAGGAGAACTGACTGATCCGACCGGATGGAGAAAAAGATGCTGAACTGTGCAATCTATTGGAAGAAGATGAGGAAACATCCCAGATCTTGCGAGTTCCATCAGTGAAACAGAATGGCCATCGCAAGAGGGGGGCTTGTGGGATGTTTTTACCCATGCATCCGAGCCCTACCACAAAAACTGTGCAGTACTGGCATTGAAAACATCATGATGGCCAGAGCTTCCCAGGAAATGCCCAGGGAAATGCATGAAGAATAGGCTGCCACCCATTTTTGCCGATGTTATGGGCACAGAAGGGCACTGCCTAAAACCACCATTGGACTACCCACACAGTAGCCTGAAACCATTGGGAATGGCAATGCTGATTGCCAAAAGCAACCTAGAATTGTGGGGAATTCATTTTCTTAATAATTAATCCCTCGAAATCTAGAATCCTGGTATTCAAACATCCGAGAAAAAACCTACCATCCAGGAAATGGATTCTTGAAGAAACGGAAATTCCCAGAGTTGAAGAACTCACTTACCTGGGCTATGAAATTTTCGCATCTCCATCCATGAGCAAGATGCTACCAACCATCCTTGGCAAGACTGCAAAAATTACGGGCCAGATGAAGAACCTGATGGGGAAGTTCTGCAAATTTTCGATATTGCCGCTTCTCAAATTTTATATTGGTAAAGCTGTGCCAATCCTTTTGTATGGTCTAGAAGTGAAACCTATGCTATGGAACTATAATTGGAGAAAAATAGAGGGTAGGCTATGGAGAGCAGCATTAAATTTGCCTATATGCACACCCCTTAGTAGTCTGCGACATGAACTGGGTCTGATCTCCTTAGGCTGTCGAGCGGACTGGAAGCTTCTGTCGTTGTACCGGGACATTATCACCGCTAGATCCTCTACTCTACTTTTCGATGTAATTGGACACCATAAAAAGGAAAAATCGAAACATCTTCTCACCCTCGAAAGAAAAGTGGGGGACATCCTATTCAGGCTGAACTCAACATCAGAACTATTGATCGCTAATCCGGTGAAAATAAAAAAACAACTGGAAATACATGACTGGATCTGTACGATTGAAGGAGTCAGGCTCTTAAATCCACCGAACCTCTTCCTGACAGTGGAGAGAAAAGTGGGCACTCTACCACGTTATCTCCAAAAATTCCCTGACAAGAGCATTCGAAACAACTTTCTAAGACTCAGACTAAATCTGGCTCACACCGGAGAAATTTTGGCCAAAAGACAACAGGGCGATAAAACCATAAAGCTCTGCAGGTTCTGCGACCCACCGAACCAACAATCATTGAGACACCTGCTGTTAGAATGTGAGGGGACTTGGCCCGCAAGACGGCAGCTGCTGGGAAGATTCGTCGTCAGAGAAGAGACCCTATCACAAGATTCCTTCTGGGATAGACTGATCTCCGGCCAGGAAGTCATGCTCACCACGGCAATTGTAAAGGTCTTAGAAAACTGCCTGATACTCACAAAGTATAGTCAAAGTGCCGAACAAGGGGTGAGCTTTTCTTGACCGATCTGCAAGGCCATGTTTTTAAGTTTTTAATGCCTTTGTTTCTTCCTCGTATTTGATTTTGTAAAGGTTCTCTTCAGAAAGCCATAAACAAATAAATAATAAAAAAATAAAAAACGAAAACATCATGATGGCCAGAGCTTCCCAGGAAATGCCCAGGGAAATGCATGAAGAATAGGCTGCCACCCATTTTTGCCGATGTTATGGGCACAGAAGGGAACTGCCTAAAACCACCATTGGACTACCCACACAGTAGCCTGAAACCATTGGGAATGGCAATGCTGATTGCCAAAAGCAACCTAGAATTGTGGGGAATTCATTTTCTTAAATCCCAAAAATGGATGCATTACCAGTACTCACCACTATCAGAAAGCCGGCGTTTTAAAACAACACCACACATTTGTGTAAAACTGAATAAATGAACCCCAAGCTAGCCAAAGAAAGACTTACTGAGAGGTGGATACAATGTAAAGTTATATTCTGAAGTGACTTGAAGGTTTATAACAAGACTGGCTGAGCTGTGGATTTCAGCAGTTTAAGTAAATTTGGACTGAAAGACACTAAAAATCTAAATGTTTAAAAGAAATGAGTGACCTACTTTTGAGTGTCACATTGGTTGCAATTGTTTAAATGTCATAGTTTTAAACTTAGAATCAGCATTCTAGCTGCATATGTAAAAATTGTTAGTTTTATTTGAATGCAGAAAACTGGGTAACTAAAAGTGACATTAGCTGGGGCCTGGCTTAATGAAACTGAATTTTGCCCACCAGCTACCCCCAACAGGAGTTGAGACTTGCACAACAGCTGTGTTCCCAGGCTTAGCTGCCTTTTGCTGTTCCCACCAAAAGGGATATGACACTTCTCTGATTGAATTACCTGGGCTCTGCAGGAAATTGAACAAAGCCCTGTCCTGACTCAGGCAAATGTTTTATTGATGGGAGTCGTAAATGTGGCTTCCTCCTGGGAGGAAAGGGGAGGAGCACTGCCTGTGAGAGCAAGCTGGCTTGGCAGAACTGGAAAAACCAAAAATTCAACCTTGTGCTGGGGGGAAACCACACCCGTTTGGGGCCAGAACATAAATCTAAAAAGATGGATCATTCATAGAGCGGACTTGTGAAAATTTTATGTGATATCATTATTCTTGTGATTATTCTGTGCACATTTGAAGACGTGTTAGGACCCGGTGTTATGTTCAGGGGGGTTTTTAGCGGAAAAGAGGATATTACTCTAAATGTATGTATGTTAAAAATCTGAAACTCCACCACCTAATGCCCACATGCTTTGCGAACATTTGTGTAAATGCGGGGACAAATCCAATATTGGTAACCCGACCAAAAAGTGAAATATGTGCCATTTTTGAACCCAAACCCCCAGGAAGAGTAGAGTTTGAACAGGGGATACCTCATGTGATATGTGATGGGTGCATGTAATTTTAAACAAATGTGTACCTGTGCAAATATGCATTTGGGTCAAAATATAGATTGTGTGTAATTTGACAGGGGTGGGTTCTCTGTATCATAAACAGACCTCATCATGATGACACTTCATTTCATTCCCCCAATCAAGGGGAAGAGGAGGAAGTGGCCAATGACAAGTGGAGAGGGGTAGGGTCTAGAAAGCTAGCCTCTCCACCCACTTTCAAAACACATAAAAGCAGACAGTCAGGACAGATAGGGAGATTGAATTCCATTTGCTGCAACGCGCTCTGCCGGACCACACAACATCCAGAAGATACTAGATTCAACACTTTAAAACTCCAAAGAACTTGATTCAGAACTCAAAGCAAGGGCCTAAACCCACAAACTGAGAACTCTTCTCAGTGGGCCTCAGCATCCAGCAAACCGAACAGCGGTAGCAGCATCCAGGAGCCGTGCAGATCAGCGCTGGGTCCAGAGAAAGCTGTGCAGAAAGATCCAGAAGCAGTGCTGTACCCAGAGAAAGCAGAGCAGTATCCAGAATCCAGAGAGGCTAGACCAGCAGAGCAGAGCTGACCCAGACCGCTGTTAGCAGAACCAGAGAGCTGACCCAGATCACTGTGAAGTGCTGAGACCAAAACCGGAGTCCAGTCCAAAACCTGACCAGATCCGTGGCGAGGCTTATTTCAAAAATATATTGTGAGTACCTAGCAGAACTGTGCAGAACCAATCTCTTAGTTAAAATAATATAATTCAATCTATTTTAATCTAAGTAGAGCTGCCTCCTAACTGTCACCTGTCATTTGCAAAGCTGTCACCTGTCATTTTCTAGTTGCAAGCTGTAACCTGTCGCTTTGAACTTTAAAATTTCAAATCCGAAAAACTACCTTTATTTAATCGTCCGTATCTCTGGAACCGTTTGGGCTAGGAACTTGGTTCAACTTTCCTCTGAAAGCTTAGAATCTTACCTTTCCAACAGCTTAGAAACGACTTCCTACTCCTTATTCGTTCTCCGTAATCACGATTCTCGCATTCGCGAATTTTGCCGCGATTTGCGATTTGGCCCGATTTCTTTACTGGTAAAAAGACAGATGCTGTTGCCTGAACTACTAAATTTCGTTTTCCTCTTAAGAACCATCCCTGAATCATTGCTAGAGTGAGCCTGGACTAATATTAACTAGATACCACTCACCCTGAACCTCTAGAGGGAATTAAAAGCATTTTAGCATATTTTTCACTTCATTGCCAGCACATATCAAAGCACTTTTGCCTGTGTTTCAAACTTCTGTAGTCTAAGCTTGCTGGGGTGAACTGAATTACATTTGATTGCATTTCTGAGAACTGTGTGCTTTCCTTCCATTTCCTTGCATTGCAAAAAGGGGGGGAGTGGATTGCCAGAGAAAAGTGATCACATTGTTTTGTTGAAATCATATTGAGTATTTTCTGTATTGCATTTTCATTCCACATTGCATCCATTTGAACCCATAAAAGTATTGTTGCTATCGTATCCATCCTATAACCACTCATCATTGATTATAAAGAAGTGTGCTAGTGCCAGACTATCCATTATTGATTACTGCTCAGATTAAGTGTGATATTCAATTATTAATTATTATAAAGTGTGATATATATATATATATATATTGTTTAAATTATCAAATAAACCTTTTAAACTTGCAAAACAGAACTACTTCTTGGCTCAGTGGGGTCAGGGGGATTCCAAGAGAGGGGTGTTATATAGGGGTAGTCATCCAGAGTGCATGAACTGGACATAAAGATATATCAATAAGGGTTTTCATTCAGTATTCTAGACTAGGCGTTGACTTAGCTGTAGTGTTGAATTGAATCCTCTTACACAAATAACGGGCTTGGCACATGCCGGCCCGTTATTTGCGCCCTCCCCATTCCCATTGAGCCCTATCGGGGCTCAAATGGAAATGGGGAATGGTTTGGTGAATGGGGACTTACCGGTCCCGCCAAGGTCTGACTAGACCGGTAAATCCCCATTGCACCAAACCAGACACGGTACCGTTATTGGTGGCAGTCATGGCGCAAATAGCGTCATGACTACCACCAACCTCGGAATGAGGGCTATTGTCTGAGAAACGGAAAGTGCAAAAAGGCCTTACCATTAATAACCTCTTCTCTTGGGTGAAACACTGGGTTGCCAACAAATCATGAGGAAGATAAATGCTGGCACAGACAACCGTGCACCCATAAAATGACCAACATGAACTAAATGTAGCAGTGAATATATAATACTGTAACATTGAAGACGACAACATCATAATACTGACTAGGGTTCCTGTCCTCATAGGGACCAAAGAAAAGGAATTAAGAATCCCGAATTACACGCAATATTAAGTGGCTCAAAAGCATACTACAGGAAAGAAATACTATACATGACAGATAAACAGGCTAAACATACTGTGGACAGTGATATGGACAGTGATATGGTGTTATTTTGAGGATATTTTCCCCCTGTTAGATTCTCATTAAAGAGCTAGAACGGCCAGATGAGGGTAGGGGCTCCCTGGATAAAGAAACACTTTAATTTGTATGGTGGGTAAAGACAGTACAATTAAATAAATGAGAACCGAAGAGGGCACAGAGAGAGTGAAATGTCCAATATGATGTATGTCTCCCATTACAGGACTAATACAGAAGAGAGGAAACAACTTCTGGCCTCCTATGTCTTTTAGAAAATTTAAATCAACTCTAGGTTGTTCTGGTCTTGAAAAAAGCCACTAGATTGTTACACAATCCACAGATATCGGTAGACAATGAGAGTTCAGGCTGATTCCCTGAACCCCCAGGACATTCAGACAAAGTGAATGCCAGGGATCGAAAGATCAATCATATGTTTTACTTTATTTAGAGGATTCTGCATTTTCATTGGACACACAGAAGAGGGAGAAAAAGATTAAAAGACACTCCCCAGAGTAGGGTTTAAAAATAAAAAATTTAAGTATATTGAAAGTAGTGAGTCAGATTAGGGCAAACCTCTTATCTATCCCTTTACCTAGATAGGCAGCACACCAGCACCAGTTAGGACGGGAAAATGACCACCAGAGACAGGGATAGATGGATTTCCTAAGGAAGGGAGACATCCCCAAACGCGTAGAGCTGGTGATCACATCTTGCTGATATTATCTTATTGTGTATATGAAAAATATTCTTCTTTTATCCTTTGATTAAAATACATTTCTTTTCCTTACTGTGAAAAATTCTCATAATTCTTCTGACTGAATAGTAAATAAATTGTTCTGATGATTTTTGGACCCTCTGGAGGACCATTTAAAATGTAACTGACTCATTCAGAATGATTGACTGTCATACAGTACAAATGGGAATGTGGGAGATGTGAGTGTTCCACAGTTTGTGTTCACTTTGAGTTTGTCTTCATTGTGTTCAACACAGTGTCAGGGTTGTGTTTCTCCCGCACACCCTCTATCTTGGTAATGAATGCTAATGATTGTTGAATTTAGGTGTGCTCCTTACCTTTGGTCTATTTTGCCTACACATGCAAGTTTTGCAAGTTCCTGTCAGACAGCCTCCTACACCTCATCTCTCTAAGAACTTGCTGCTTGTCCACATGTTATGATGCAGCCTGCATTAGGAGCAGGCAAGCGAGGCTGTCACTCCATCAGCACCTACATGTACATGATTAATGTCACTTCTGGTGGTCGAGCGCATAAGTACAAATGCCAGGTTCCTAAAACAGTTGGGATTAGAAATAGTGTTCTTGTTCCGTCCTCCCTTGAGGTGTCATATAACCAGGATACGCAATGCCCGGCAGTACAGAGCAGTAGTGGGGAAGTAAGAAAACCCAAGAGTGGCCACGACAGAGTGGCACATGGTGTAGGATCCCTCAGGTTTGGCAGTCACAATCTGCAGTTGAAAATGCTGAAACAATGTTATTGTTTTCCTGGAACTCGCGGGGCTGCATGTCCTTTTTGGCCAATCCCCAAACCATGGAGACTCTGATGAATATACCATGCTTTTGTTCACAAGAGACCTGGCTATGTGCTGCTTTTGAGCTGGATGCTTATTCATAAATTTTCCGTTTGTCGGGGGTGCCCATGAGGAGGCGTCCAAAAGGGGGCTTATGTATTCGTGCCAGAGGTAGGACCAATTTAAACGAGTACAGCACAGGTAAGGTCCATCCTAATTTTCTGGCTGCCCATTTAAAGAACTTGGGATCCATAACTGAGACAGTTTTGCTGGCAACCCTCTACAATTCCCCGGGGGGGCACCCTGACAGCGGAAATAATTGATATAGTGTTAGAGCCTTTCATAGCATGGCTGATGTATTTGCTGGGAGGAATTATTATTCTAAAGGGGGATTTTAATGTCGACTGTATTAATGAACCTCATACGGGGGATGGGGTGGTAAAAAAAAGGATGGCTGAGTCCGAGGGCTAAAGAGTGGTTGTAAGCACTGTCTGAGTTCGATGTCAGCGCGCTAAAGGGTGGGCTATAAAATTACTTGGTCTAACGGCTCACTCAGCAGCCAAATTGATTTTATATTCACGAATAACCGTCTTGCAGAAGAGATTGAGCAAAGATTTACTAAGTAAGTTACCATGTAATGCTCACCTTGAGCTATCAAACGGGTCAGTGTAGTCCGAGAAACAGACTGGTCTGTAACCCAGTTGTGAATCCACAGGGAAACAGACTGTATTGGTCTGCGGGAACTATTGCCATGTTTCATCTCTACCTAAGAAACTGTGGATTTATGGATTCAGAAAACCTCTCCTATGGGAGTAGAAGTTTGGCAAATGTATATGCTCTTTTCGATCCCCCCCCTGTGCGTAGGTGCCTTCTTAAACTGAATGGACCAATAAATAGTCTTTGCAGTTATGACAGTGTGATTGCTAAGAAGAAAAGAGAGCTGAGTGCTGTGTCGGATAAGGAGAGATGATCTCCTTATGAAGTGTGATAAGTGGAAATTGCTTGCAGAATTTAGGGTCAGGTTTAAGAACTGGTTGCAGGAACGTTTTCCATGAATGATATGGGGTGGAACTACCTAAACAGATTCATATCCATAAAGGATTCCAGGAAGCTCAGGCACTGGCTCCGCTGACAGGAGCCAAATCTGTCAGCTCAGAAAATTGTGGGTGTAGCGGATGATCAGTGGGTGGCCTCTATTGGCAGATCCTTTGACGGTGGGGAATGTGGGGGTGGAGCGTGTAACCTCAAATCTATGGCTAACTCACTGGTAAGTGCGTACATGAAAGAGGTGGATTTAGAGGCCTATATAATTGCCTCTGCCCCTGGGCTGTAAGTGCGCTATACAATTGCAAATAAATAAAAATAAATTATTAATTCCTAGGCATTAAGTGCAGTTGGCCCGGATGGTCTGTCTAACTTGCTGTTGAAGGCAGACCCACAAATGTGGGCACAAATCCTACATCAATAATTTCAGCGGATCTGTGAAACAGGAAGCATTCCAAGATCATGGAAATGATTGAACTTAATTCCTGTTTTTAAGAAAGGATGTCGTGACCAGCCATCTAGCTATAGACTGTAAGCAATGCTCGACTGTAGTTCGGAACTTTTTGCTTATTTACTATTGGAGCTGTTGTCAGCTTGGGTGGAAGAAAGGGGCCTGTTAAATTACCAAAAAACGGGATTTAGGAAGGGATGTTCTACTTCACATTCGATCTGGACCCTCCTTACCCTTTTTTCTGGCACCCAGTATTATTCAGGGACGTATCTGTATCTATGCTTTGTAGATTACACGTCCATGTTTGATAGCGTGATTAGAGCAAAAATTGCATTGGGCTATGCTCGAATCCTGGCATATTGACCCCTCACTTTTTTATTTTATCTGGGTGTTGTATAGTGAGCCTGAGGTCAGAGTTAGACTGTCTCAGGAGGGGGAATTGACCCTGCTTACCAACGCCAAGCAAGGATTGAAACACAGGTGTTCCTTATCCCCCTTGCTTTTCAATCTTTATATCTCCAAACTATGTCAGAGCTTGAGCCAAGTCCAGAACTTCCCTCCATTGTATGGTGGAAAACCAATGCCTTGTTTATCCTATGCAGCTGACGTTGTTATCCTGGATTGAACGCTGTTTGGACTTCAGCGCTCTCTCCATGCTCGCCATGAGTTTTTGAGTGCTCTGGGCCTTAGTACACATATCACCAAGACAAAGGTTATGGTTTGTGGAAACTGGGGCATTTGTTATTAGTGGGTGGGGAGGTTAAGCTGGAGCGAGTTCTGTAATACAAATATTTGGGTATTCTCATCAAGTCAAATCTGCCCTTTGCTCATTTGACACATCTTGTAAAGTTTGGTACAAGTGGCTTGCTTTCAGGAAAAGGATAGATGCCGAGGGAGGTAGATGATCCGAAGCAAAAATTATAGCATATAACACTGCAATTCTTCCAGCGATGATGTATGCTTTAGACGTCTTCCCCCGGAAAGCTGCAGAGTTTCTGCATAAGGTGGAGTGGAAGATACTGGGTCACGGTAAAATCTATGACCTTGTGTGACAGTGGAGGCAATTACACTGGAACTTGGCCTGGCATCAATATTTTCCGTATGTGCTTTGGCAGCTTGTTCATTTTGGGCAAAGATACAGTACGACCTGGTGGGCAGAAACTCAATATAGGGTATCACAGCACAGCACTCCCTGAGATTCTCTAGGGGTATTTGGTTTTGGAACTTGGATGCTAGAGTGAGAACCCATTTTTGGGATATAAGGGTGTGCCAAGTCCCTGAATTGTGGCTTGATTTTAACCTTGCAAAGATAGCGGAGAAATCATGGGCTGCTGATGCAGACCTGGCATTGACGTATTTAGCATAATTCCGGAAACGTACCCAATATTCTTACTAAAGCCCTCGCAGGACACAGCCGCAGTGTTGAGCATCGCAGATTTGCAGGATATGCTGCCCGACGATGAAACATAACACGTTTGTTACGTCCATGCTACCAAGCTTAAACAATCCGAGGTTCGGACCTTCTGTGGCAAAGCCCTCACAGGACAAAGCTGTGGTGTTGAGCAACGCAGGTATTTGGTAACAAAGGTGGTCAGCGGTGCAGACAGTGAGTGTGGACGATTCACCCTCCTGTCTGTGGCCTCCAGTAAAGGGGTTTGGGAGTTAGCTTGCATTGCGCTTCTTAGCTCTTCCCCTGAGCCTTTCCCTTCTGTGTTCACCAACTTTGCCTCTGCCCCAGAACCTTGCCCTTGCTGCATGAGCCCCTTCCCTGTCACTCCTACCTGTGCTTCCCCTCCCACCCCTCCTTGAGTGCCCCTCTCACCCCTCCAGTCTGTCCCATTTACTGGTTCTCTCTCTGCGAGGTCCAGTACATTCCTACGTATCCGTGTCTGCACCATTTCCATGCTCGGCTTCACGCGCCACGTGTCCTGACAAACATGGCCCCTCGCATCCGTGATCGTGCCTCGTGTCCCTGACCTACATGGCCCCTAACATCCTTGGTCGCTTTGCTGTTGCTCTGCAAATTCTCGACTTGTGTGTCTCTTCGCACTCTCACGAGCGTGTGTTTCTGCCACACTCCGTCCTTTGCATGCCCCACCTTTGAGTGGTCCCATGTAATCCGTGAGTGCACTGGTTCCTCGCATTCCACTCCTTGGCATGATCGCACCTCACTTCCTTTGCCCGTGCATTCCCTCGCAATCCCTTGATCACGTCCGCCTCCGCGTCCCTACCGCTTCCTGCCTGCCCTCCCACTACGCATTCCATACTTGCGTGCTGCAGAACCTCCTCCACCCTCGGCCACATTGCGCCTGTGCATCCTAATCCGCGGCTCCCACACGATCCTCGATTGCATTGGTTCCTCGCACCCCTCATGCTTTGTGCAAGCTCTGTGCATCCTTTGCCTGTGCATTCCTACACAATCCTTCATTCGTGTGAGCCTTGCACCCTTAGTTTTGCTGTTTCTGTCATACACTGCTATGTGTTCTGCCTCGCTTTGTCTCACCTTCCAGGTTCTTCTTTCATTGCCTGCTCTGCTGTTGATGTGAATTGTTTCTTGTACTGCTGTGCTCTTCCTTCCTCTAGGTTTTCTTTCTCTGATTGCTCTGGTTCTTGTTGCCCTGTTAATCTGGGTTTGTGAATCTTATTGCAGGTGTTCTTTGTGCTTCTATGAATTGTCTTTTGTACTGCCGTGCTCTTTTTTCCTCTAGGTTCTCTTCTTTACTGCTCTGGTTCTCGTTGCCCTGCTAACATCGTTGTTGTTCATCATACTGCCTTGTGCTTTTTGTGCTCTCTCCTGAGCCCTCCATCCATCTCAGTTAGTTATCTACTTACTACTTGTTCTTGTCATGCTCAGTCTCTTCTGCTTGCACACCCCCTGTCTTCTCCCCCAGTGTCTCCCCCTCTGCTTTCTCCCCACCCACCCCCCATGTACTATCACCCACATCCACCCTCTCTTCCTCCCCTTCCTTTGCACCATCTATGGTGCTCTCTGTTTCGCCTATCTTCTCCAACTGCTTTTCTATCACCTATCCTCCGCTTCTCACTTAGTCTGGTAGGAAGAAATTCAAAAAGGATATCCTAGTCTCAAACCCAGGCCTCCCGATCATTCAGAACTACACCAGCGCTTACTCCAGACAGACCCTCACCACCATCCTCTTTGTCGTTCCTTCGCCAGACCTACGGACTCTTCATTTGGTCTCTCTGCTCGCTCCTTTCACTTCCTCTCCAATTAATGGTGGCACCTGGTGGGAGGCCCTCCTGGCATCCTTCCACTCTTCTAAGTTCATCATTAATGTCTATCTGAATGGCACCGCCATGGCCCAAGTCCCTCAGGCCAACCTCCTCCTCTTTGATAGATGCTTCCCGCACCTTATCAATGTCCTTTCCTCTCCCGCTGTCCCATCTCTTCCTGTTGGCTTCCTTGCCTCCAGCCTCTGCCACCTCTCTGGCACCCTCTTTGTCCTCCTTGGCCCCCATGCCCTCTCTTCCTACCTCCTCTGCCCACCCTTGGGCTCCTTCTATACCTCCGCAGGGAGTACCTGTGATTTGTACCCTCCCCAGAAGTCTTTCAAGGATGGCAACCATCTCCACCTCGCCACTCTTAACACTCGCTCAGCTGTCAAACACTCCTCTGACATCTGCCATCTCCTGGACAAATTATTCCTCGATGCCCTTGCTCTCATGGCTCACAGCCAGCTCTGTCACAAGGTTTGACACTCTCCTCCCTGATGTCTACAAGATCCTCTCCGCATCCAGATTCAACCGTTCCGGTGGGGGTATAGCCTTGATATTCACAGAGTGGATTCCTGCATCTATCCTACTTTGAATGCCTGGTATGTAGACCTTCTCTCTCTCCTGGCCACTCTAACACAGAGGCTACTATCTACTGACCACCTGGTCAGATCACCTCCTTCCACTCCGAGTTGGCAGACCTCTCTTCCTCCCTCCTGGCCTCGACCACTCAACTCCTCCTCCTAGGAGACTTCCACATCCACCTGGATGCTTCCTGTCCCTCCACAGGACACTTCTGTGACCTTTGTGACTCTCTCTCTCTCTCTCTCTCTCTCTCTCTCTCTCTCTCTCTCTCTCTCTCTCTCTCTCTCTCTCTCTCTCTCTCTCTCCCTCTCTCTCTCTCTCTCTCCATTCTTCCCTCTGACCCAACTCTTTCTACAGGGCACAATCTGGATGCTCTGATCTTCTCAGACCTCTCCCTCACTAACCCTATTGCCACTGCTTTCTCCTGGAGTGACCGCTTTCTCCTCCCCTCTCATCTCTCTCCCTCCACCTTTCAGGCCAAGCCGACTCACACACTGCCACCCACCTTCTCAGTCATTCGACCCATGAAGTGTGTATCAGTTGAGGCTTTCACTGCATCTTTCTCTCTCCCTCCTGCACCTCTGGCTGACTCACACCCCGACACAGCCCTTTCTATGCTCCACTTTGCTATCTCCGACATGCTTGATGTACTTGCTCCTGTCATGAGGTTCCGCATGAAGCCTAAAACCAAGTGCAACTCCAAGTATGTCTCAGACCTTGTCACCTGTAAACTCTAGTGTAGGCTGCCTGACAAACTGGCATGCCACCTACTCCAAAGGCAATACTAACTCTCTGTTCTCACTAAGAAGAGAACTCACATCGAAGCCCACGTCTCTGTGGCATCTAACAACTCGGCCAAACTCCTTAAAATCTGAAAGGAACTGGCCAATCCTGCCGTAGTCTCTACCTCTCCTGTCCCCTCCCAGGCCCTCTGCACGGCCCTGGCTTCTCACTTCATCTCTAAAACCCAGGACATCTTGTCCACCCTTTCATCCTGTACTTCTTCTCCCTCCACTCTCTCCTCTTCCTCTGGACCCCCTGAGGCCACCCCCTCCCTTCTCTGCCTTTCCTCTCTTCACCCCTTATGAGGTTTCTTGACAAGCCCGATCTATGAAAATCTCAACAAAACAGGTTCTTCCCTGTTCCTCCAAAATCATCAAGGTCCACATTGACACCCTTGCTCCAGCCTTGGCTGACTTCTGCAACCACTCTTTCACCACTGGAACCTTCCCTTCCCCTCTGAAGCACTCTCTTATGCAATCCCTTCTCAAAAAATCCTCAGCCGACCTCTCCCTTCTGGCTAATTATTGCCCACTCTCCATCACTCCTTTCCTGGGCAAACTCCTGGAAAATCTGGCCATCTCCCAGCTTAATCTTCTCACTGAATCTGTTGGTTATCTCCATGACCATCAGTCTAGCTTCAGAGCACGGAAACTGCTCTCCTGAACATCCGTGAAGACCTGCTCTCTAACCTTGATGCTAATCTACCCTCTGTCCTCATCTTATTTTATCTCTCTTCTGCTTTTGACAGGGTCAACCATGCCATCCTGCTCAACCGACTGTGATAACCTGGGTATCACTGATCAAGCTCTGGCCTGGCTGAGTTATTTCCTCTCGGACAGACCCTCCCAGGTCCAACTTGGGTCCTTCCTCTCCTCTATCTCTCTCTCCACCTGTATTGTTCCCCAGGGGTCTAACCTTTCTCCCTAGTTGTTCAACCAATACCTGACAGCTCTCGCCCACCGCATTGCTGCTCTCTGCTCCAAATTCAAGTGCTATGCGGATGTCAATCAGCTAGGTTCAACGCTCCCCTCTGCCGCCTCTTCTCCCTCTCTCATCCCGGATTGTCTGTCTGCAATCCAGGAGTGGTGTGCCGCCAACGATCTCTGCATGAATGCCAGTAAGACTGAGATTCTACTCATCGACACATCTGCACCTTCCGTTACAGCCACTCTCTGCCCGGCCTCCCTTGGCCATCTTCCTGCTCCCACCTGTGAGGCTAAGAACCTCAGGGTCCTCTTCGACTCCACACTTTCCTTCTCTGCTCACATCTCTGATGTCTCCAAGAAGTCAAACTCCCAACTGCACCTCCTCAGATGTATTCTTCCTTTCCTCTCCTTCCCCCAGAAGCTCTCTGTCTCCAGAGCTTGGGTTATCGCTATGCTTGACTACTTCAACAGCCTCTATTTAAATCTGCCTGCCTCTACTCTCCGTCCTTTGCAACTCATCCAGAACAGGATTGCGAGGCGTGTCCTTGGCCTCAAGCCCAAATATCGTATCTCTCCAGCACTGAAATCTCTCCATTGGCTCCCAGTAGTGGTTGCAAGGATCAAGTACAAGACCCTTTGCTTAGTCCACAAGGCCTTCTGTGGGTTGGGACCACAATACCTCCAACTTATTCTTTGGAAGTATCTTCATACTCGAGCTCTTCTCTCCTCCACCTCCAACTCTTTGAGGGCCTCCATCTGGAACAGCTTCCCTGCCTCTCTGAAACTTGAGCAGAACCATATCTGGTTCCGGAAGCATCTCAAGTCTTTCCTCTTTGCTACTGCCTTCTCTTTTCCTCTTCCCTGCTGATCTCCTGTCTGATACTGCACTGGTCACCTGGCTACCCTCTGAACCATGGACCCTGGTCCCTGCCCTCCCAGTTGCACCCCTGCACTGCCCCCTGGCAACCCTGCACTTGGGTCTGTATCTGCCTCCCTACAGTCCCCCCTACCTGCGCTTATCAGACACTTGTTGTCTGCACCTAACCTTGCACTGCCACCTGCTGGTCGTACTACTTGTTCTTTGATGTTTGATCATGTGTCTTGCATTTGCTCCTCCTATACTTCCCCTGACACTTGTCCCCTTCCGTCTCCCCTGCACTTGCACAATCTCAATATCACTAGGCCTAGTAAGATCGCTGTCTTGTCCTCCCTTTGTTTCCACTCCCTTCCCTCGTCGCGCCTTGAAACAGTTGTCTATAGGCGCGGTATAAATACCATATCATATCACCAAGCTTTTGTACTGGGAGTCCCCAAGTCATACTTATTAAAAATCTGTGCTCTAGTTCTCACTAGATTTACTCTCGCATTGCGAATGCAGACTCTCCAGGTACTGGAAATTACCGAGGCTTGGGTGGGAATTCTACACACAGATAAAACCTGCAGACTATGCAATAAACAGGTAGAATCCTCCCAACATGTCCTGACCCAATGTGAAGCGCTTGAAAGCGCCTGCAAAAAGGCATACAGCAAATTTAGGCTGCCTACTTCTGACCAACTGTGGAGTAGTATTTTTGGGGCGGAGTCGCTGGTTATAACAGCGTCGGTATACTATGATTGTGGAAAAAATAGTGGCGGGAAGATTACTTATACCAGGTTTAATGGGTCGTAAGCTGTGATTTACTGTTACCCAATTTGAACACTGTGCATTTATGTTTAATGAGTTTTTATTTTATGGGCATCTTCATGAAAGGCCCTTTTTTATGCATGGTTAAGAATGTTCAGTTTCTTTTGTAAATAGCTTTTTTTTATCATGTGACAGTGTAAAAGGCTACTATGTAACCAAATGCACTTCAATAATGAAAAAAAAAAAGAATAAACAATACATGAGTTAAAACACTCTGCCCACATGGCATCTGCTGTTGACAAAGACACATTTGGCACCAGGGACTGTGACTTTAAATCATATCTGCCAGCCTGAATCCCTGCAGAATCCTGCCTGTGTGTGCAGCCCACCATTGGACCAGCAGTGGTGCAGTACATCACGGAAGTAACATGGCTTGCTTTTTAATATTCTCTAGCAACCTACACCTTTGCCCTGCCCCCGCATACCAATATTCTGCCCCTGACCAAACCTTTCTCTTTGCCCATAGCCAATAGTTAAAACCTGTCAGGAGATACAGGCCTCTCTACACCCTGCAGATTGGGTGGTGGCGTGCAGGGGGGAGTTAGAGGAGGGGGGGGGGGGGCATGCAGGACAGACCAGAGCAATAGCCGGCCTGTCAATTTCCTTTAATTCCCCACTAATTATTTTACTGTTTCGAGGGAAACACGGCACAGCCAATATTGTAAAGTATCTGCCGGATTCCAAAGGCAGTGCTACCTAATGACCACTTGTTCTTCGCAAGGACAGTCTCCTAAATTCCAACTGGCCGCACACTCATTTTTAAACCCTCGTGCAACCCTCACTGGCCCCCAGATGTCACCCATTATCCAAACTCCGCACTAAAAAAATGACTTTACATTACTGGCTAGACATAGGACTGTCCCTTCATTTTACAACAATCTGCACATTTGAATACAGTGTATGGGATGTTTCAGATTACGGCGTAGCGGAAACTAGCAAAGAGTCCTACAGCGCTACAAAGCAACATCCGTGTCATGTCAGCACTTTAGCAATACCAAATAGCATACTGTAACCTAGCGTGCCGCAAATATGTATGCCTATTCACACAGTCTATTCAGAATCCACAATCTAGCAGTTTGGCCATAGTCTTGTGCACACCCAATGGGTCATCACCAGGGATAATAATTTGTAGCCAATCCTGCCCTTTAACAATGTCAATACGTGACCCCTGAATTCCATGATCTTGGAGCTTTCTTGATGTGGCAAGGGGACATCTGCATTTTTACTATCTTGGTGTGCGCGGTTTGGGGGGGTTTAAATAACAATGAATTAGCTATTCCACTCAAGAGCCATTCCAGATATTGCAATAATAACGAGCCTAGTCAGCAAAAATGAAACCGGTAGCTTTCCGGCTTTCATAACCCCTGCAGCCGTCCATTAGCCTTTCCTGCCAATTACTCCTTGCGCATGTACCCCCATGCATTCTTCCTTATCCCCATAAATTGGCATGACACAGAATTTCAAATGGCATACTTGGCCGCAGTTTTTATTTCCTTGACAACAGAATTATTTGTACACATTTATTTGTGAACTTCATTCTGCCCGTGTGGCGTTTCCTTGCCGGACTTCCTTTGCTTCCCCCTCTCTCCGTAGGCCCCCAACTCCCCCGACCCATTGTACCTGTTCCTATCCTGCCCGTGCAGGTGTCCGAGGGTGGGGAGAGCGCCGTTTGTTTAGGGGGAAGCTGAGCCTTAATTGTCCCTACCAGACGCCCCCGCCGTTTTAGGCCCCCAAGAGGCGCTGGTCCGGAAGAGCGAAGACCCATTCCGTTTCCTTCTGGCTCGTCCGGAGTCTATCCTCTGTGCTTGGTTGCCCAAACACCGCCACCTTGTCACATCTTTACCTGGGTGCCCTGCGACAGTAACACCCAGGTCCCTTGCTCCTCGCATGTATTTCGTGGGTGGGTGGGTGGAGAACGAAATTCCTTCCACTTGTGGGGCGGCGACCGGGTTCCAGTGCAGGAGCGTGATGCCCGGCACCCCGGTCCTACCTGCTTAAATCCAGGTAGCCCCGCCCCCTTTCCTTTGTTCCCCTTTCGCGGGCTTTAGGACCATCAGACCTTTGGGCGCCGCTGCCCATCGCCTTTTGACCCCGGGGGGAGGGTTCCAGATCCCGGCGGCATGACCCCGCAGGGGTTACCCTGCTGCCTCCTCCATTTTGAGCTGATTTTCCGTCGTCAGCTCCATAACCCCTGCAGCCGTCCATTAGCCTTTCCTGCCAATTACTCCTTGCGCATGTACCCCCATGCATTCTTCCTTATCCCCATAAATTGGCATGACACAGAATTTCAAATGGCATACTTGGCCGCAGTTTTTATTTCCTTGACAACAGAATTATTTGTACACATTTATTTGTGAACTTCATTCTGCCCGTGTGGCGTTTCCTTGCCGGACTTCCTTTGCTTCCCCCTCTCTCCGTAGGCCCCCAACTCCCCCGACCCATTGTACCTGTTCCTATCCTGCCCGTGCAGGTGTCCGAGGGTGGGGAGAGCGCCGTTTGTTTAGGGGGAAGCTGAGCCTTAATTGTCCCTACCAGACGCCCCCGCCGTTTTAGGCCCCCAAGAGGCGCTGGTCCGGAAGAGCGAAGACCCATTCCGTTTCCTTCTGGCTCGTCCGGAGTCTATCCTCTGTGCTTGGTTGCCCAAACACCGCCACGCCAACCGGTGGGTTTCCGCCCACCGTGGCTCCCCCTTTTCCGACTCCTTCTCACAACTCCAGTAATTTGGTACAAATGTTCCAGAAAAAGAGCTCCGTTCCCTTTCTGGATAGGTGCACCCCATCCGCCAAAAAGTACTCGGGCGTTTTCCCGTCAATCAGGCCGTGTCTGATCTGATGGAAACCTCTGCCCTTGCAGAATTTAGCCATGGCCCCGTTTAGTTTCCTTCTTGATTTCTCCACCGCCGAATGGCTCTCTGCTCCTCTCCATTGGGCCCTGGCGATCACCTCCGACCAGATGATCTCTGTTTCCCCCATTTGTGCCGCTATCCTTTGTAGAGAGTTTGTCATATCCTTTAGCAAAACTCCCCTCCCCAGGCTGGTCAGGTCATTTCCCCCCAAATGTATCACCAGAGCGTCCGGCCACCGCCGCCCATTCCGCAGCTTTTGCAATTGCCCCTCCAGCTGGGCCCATTTCATCCCTGGCACCCCATGCCACGCTATCCTGAACTCTCCGGCCGTCAAGATCTCCTGCTGCTGCGCCCAGCTCACTTTTGCCCTCGAAATGAAGGAATGCCCCACCGCCCATACTGTGCGTGGTTTCTTTTGAAGTCCTGCTGGGAGATGACATGGGGGGAACGCCATTGTTAATTTCACATTTTTTCCGGTCTCACATATCGTTTGTAACATCCCGAAGACCATCTACCCAGTTTCTTGATGTCCTCCGCCCCTAACCCCCCGACTGCCGCGGTGGTGGCGGCCCCTATCCGGAACGAATGTGTCCCATACCGGCCCTCTGCCGATCCCATGTCAGCCAAACTCATGTTCATCACTTTTTTGAACTGAAAGCGGCTCATTGCGGACCCATCATTGTGCATGAGCCACGGCGCCTCGACCCCTGAAGGCTGCCGCTGTTCCATAAAGCTTGCCGCCGCCGCCACTGGGCAGACCCTGCTCGCTTGAATCGCCTGTAGGGTCAGCGCCGCCCCTTTGCCTTTCTGGTCTGTTTTTGATCTCCTCACCCAAATGATCATCTGACCGCTGCCCACCTGGACGTCCCTGACGCGCAGGAACCCCTTCCCCTTGCCAGCCTTGTTTTCCGGCACCAATTCGCTGATTCTGAGGGCCCCAAAAAATGCTACCGTAAATGCTGCCGTGAAGAGCACTCTTTCCGCTTCCCCACTACATACTGCACCCAGACTCCTAATCAACCCGTGCAGTTTCCCAATATCGATAGGCCGCCTATCGTCCGGCTCTGCTATGGATTGCCTGGCCCAGCCTCTCATGGCTAGCATTACGTAGTGCTCTTTGGTGGGATCCTTTTCCCCCTTCATTTTTGCATAGTGTGCTATGGCTGCCAAGTGATAGCCTACCCACGCCCGTGTCCTCCCCGTTTTCCAGCACCAGCCTACAAATGCCCTCACCGGGTTTTCCCCTTGGCCCTGCGCCAGTACCTCCTCCTGGAACTCCACGAAACGGTCCCAGCACGCTCTGTACCTTTTGGCTGTACCTGGGGCTAAGGCCGTCTCTACCAGTGAGGTCAGGTCGGCCCAATCATCCCCCACCACTCCTCTTCGAATGGGGTCATCTCCTCCCTCGCTTCGGGGCAGCTGTCTCGGAATCGGTCCCACTGTAAACGAGACAGAGAATCAGCTGCCGTATTTTTAACTCCTGGAATGTGCCGCGCCCTGACCTCAATGTTCATTGTTAACAGGCTTTTAGTGAGTTCCCTGAGGAGCCTCAGGACCCTCAAGTTGCTGGATGCCCCCGCGTTGATAATTTGTACCACCGCCAAGTTGTCTGACCACAGGGCGACCCTCGCATTCTGTAACTGTTCTCCCCACAACTTAAATGCGACCACTATGGGAAAAAGCTCCAGTAGCGTAATGTCTTTTGTGACCCCTTTCTCATGCCACTCCTTCGGCCATGCCCTGCCGCACCAGCTGTCCCCCAGGATTGCCCCAAAACCCAGTGACCCAGATGAATCTGTAAACAGTTTGAGCTTCTGGCTGCTGGCCCAATCCGCCCTCCAGATTGCCACCCCGTTGAAATCCGCCAGGAAGCTCTCCCACATCCGGAGGTCTTCCTTCACCTCCGAACCCAATCGGACGTGCTGAGCGGCGTGCTGCAAACCCACCGTTTTCAGCTCTATGCTCCTGGCAAATGCCCTCCCTGCCGGAATCACTCTGCCTGCAAAATTGAGGTTCCCTGCCAACGACTGCAATTCCTGTAATGTTGCTTTCTTCCTCCCCACTAGCTCCTGAATCATGCCCCTCAGTTTTTGAACCTTGTCCTGCGGGAGCCTGCACTCTCCTTTCACTGAATCGATCTCGATCCCCAAAAAGGTCAATGTCGTCGCTGGACCCATGGTCTTCCCTGGTGCCAGGGGGACCCCCAGCTGTCCCATTCGTTTTTGGAATGTGTCCATCAGAATCCCACATTCGTCCGTCCCTTCCCTCCCAATGAAGAGAAAATCGTCCAAGTAGTGCAGTATACCCCCTCGCCTCATCCCTACTTTAACCGTAAACTCCAGAAAGGAACTAAACGCTTCGAAGTAGGAACAGGAAATTGCGCAACCCATGGGTAAGCATTTGTCATAATAGTACTTATCCCCCACCTTAAAACCCAACAAGTGAAAACTCTCCCTGTGGATTGGTAGCAGTCGGAAAGCTGATTCTATATCAGCCTTCCCCAACAGTGCCCTTTCACCTATTGTCTTCACCATTTGGATTGCGTCGTCCAGTGAGGCGTAATGCACCCTGCATTTCTCCTCTGGGATACCATCGTTTACCGACTGACCCTCGGGGAAAGACAGGTGGTGTATCAGGCGGAATTGTCCCTCTTCTTTTTTGGGCACCAGTCCCAGGGGGGAAACAACCAGGTCGCTCATGGGAGGTCCAGAAAATGGGCCGGCCACTCTCCCCATTCCCACTTCCTTGTTGACCTTTCTCTCCATCACTTCAGGATTCTCCATTGCCGACCGTAAATTGGCTGACTCCCTCCCCCCTGGGACCCTCTTCCCCGGGATCCTAAAGCCCCACCTGAAGCCCTGCCATAACAATTTTGCGTCGGCTCTGTTGTGATACATGTTTAGGAATGGAGTCATGGCACGCAAGCTAACCGGTGTGGGTAGGGTCCCTTTACTCATTCCCCCGTCAGGTACCCTGTACTCGACCAAGCCCTGCTTCGCCGGCATGTCCCTCGTCATCTTATTATTCTTTTGCTTTGCCCCCACCCCCGGTTTTGGTCCCTCCTGGTGAGGTCTTGCGGGGGCCTGCGCCACCGCCTTTCTGATGTTTGTATCTGCATGCTGTTCCGTATGAGCAATGGCCCTCCGCGAACCTCCAGCAGATGTCTTGCTCCCCCTGCTGAGCTGCTGCTCGGTATACCCAGGGGGAGGGCCCGCGAAAGGAACCTCTCCCTTGTTGCACGGACCCGCCTCTGCCTCTCCCCCCCCGGGGCCTGTCCCCTTGGGGTTTGTCCTGAGGTTCCCTGCAGGGGACCACTTTGTCCATATATCCCCCTACATCCATTTCATCCCATGACATTGCCGGCCATATCTGCATTTTTAACCTGAAACCCTGGTCATAATCCAGCCAACCCTCGCCCCCATATTTCTGGTACAAGTCATGCACATATTGCTCGTACGCGATCATCGCCAATGCATCCTGAGGGTACCTCTCTAACATGACTGACATATACATTCTATACGCTTTCAACCAGTTGTTAATGGAGCGCTCTACCTTGGCGCACTCCCTTTCCCTCTTCTCCTTCTCTTTTTCGGACAACTCTTTCAGGCCCCCCCCGGTCGGCACAATCCCCAGTAGGTCAAAGATGTCAATAAATTCTTTCCTCCATAACCTCTCTTTCACCCCCCAGGGGATGTGCCACACCAATGAGTTTACTGTAGCTCGCATTGGTGCGAACCCCGGCATTGGTCTCCCATACTGGGTTGTTTGGCCCCATACACCCCCTGTCCCCCAACTGCTCGTGCCCCCGGCCGGCAGTGGTACTACACCATTCTGAGTGGCCTGCGCCGCCGTTGGTACCCCTGCCGTCGTCTGTTGGACCACTTCCCCGTTCCCCGGTGCTTTTGGTCCTTGGCTCCACCAATCCTGACTCCACGGCGGCCCCCTATTCTGCGCCAGTTGACCGCTCCCCATCGGTGGGCCCACACTAGGCAGCCCGACTGCTGTGAAACCCCCGGGTGGGATCCCCTCCCTCTGTGACAGCTGCCCTAGCCACCCTGGCTGTGACCCGCCCTGACTCATGTCTCCGCACCATGGCCCCCCCGGCCCTTGCGGCGCCCCCGCTTGTGTGGCTAACGCCCCTTGCGACACTGCTCCCCCCAACACGCTCGCATTGGACATACTGTTTGGCATTTGCCCACTCTTCCCCCAGGCCTGTATGCATTCCAGCACCATACCTTTTACCGTCTCCAGGGATGTGTTTCCTCCGTCAGCGACCTCCACCGTTCTGGTCACAGGAGTGCTTGGTGGGCACACCTGGTTCCCTGGAGCCTCAGCAGGTGTAGGAGCCGTCAAGGCCGCATCCTCCTGCGCCCTCCCCTTTTGCCGCGGTTTTTTGTTGCTGTTGGCCTGTTCCTTGCTCGCCTTGGCCTTGGCCGTCATTGTCCTCTTCCTCTTGCCCGCTTGGTTTTCGACCTCCTCTTCTTCCTCCATGCCGTGGATTTCCGCCTCGACCACCGTGATCTCCTCGCTGTCTTGAAACATCAGTGGGGAGCTCTCTACCCCCTGACTGGGTCCCTCCAAACTCGGTTGGGCCACCATCTTTGTCATCCAATCTGGCCCATGGGTTGCAGCCGCCACCCGGGCCATCTCCATGAACGCCGCTAGATCCATTGTCACCGGTCCTCTCCTCTTTTTAAGCGGGTTCTTCCTTGGGGCAGTGTGCCTGTGCGCTGGCTCGCCTGCTCTGCCCCCTGCCGGTCGCTGCGCTCGTTCCCCTTCGGCCTTCGTCGCTTCTTCTCCGTTGGTTCAGCTGGGCTCTCCTTTGAACGAAATTCCTTCCACTTGTGGGGCGGCGACCGGGTTCCAGTGCAGGAGCGTGATGCCCGGCACCCCGGTCCTACCTGCTTAAATCCAGGTAGCCCCGCCCCCTTTCCTTTGTTCCCCTTTCGCGGGCTTTAGGACCATCAGACCTTTGGGCGCCGCTGCCCATCGCCTTTTGACCCCGGGGGGAGGGTTCCAGATCCCGGCGGCATGACCCCGCAGGGGTTACCCTGCTGCCTCCTCCATTTTGAGCTGATTTTCCGTCGTCAGCTCCATTTCCCCGCCGGCTGCAGTTTACAGGTCTCGAATCTGGAAGCGCTGCGGGTCACGAGAGGACGCCACGCCGTGCGCAGGCACGCTCCCCCGTGCTGTGCGTTGAATCACAGGGGCGGGGCTTCCAGGAACACTCAAGGATGCCGCAATCTCAAGACATACACAAATAGCCCTCTGAACAGAAGCTGCTTGTGAGTGGGTTAGTGGCACAGCCGTGAATGCCAGGAAAAGCATATTGTTGCGTCTCAATCCTCATAGCTTTAATATGGGCCTTGAGGGGCAGATATCCCCCAAACCTAGCTTCAAAATATCACATTGCTTTGGGGCTACGCTGCCCTCTGTTTTCCACTACTGGCAAGAGTCACAGAAAATCCAGCAGCCTAGATCCTCAGACATGGGCAGGTCGTTGTGTTCACAATGATGGTCTGTGCATTTCTTGAGGGCCGTGCACTGGTGCAAAAGATGTAGTGATCAGCCACCTTACATACATTAATTTCAGTCACATGTACCTGGCACTATTACAGTCTCCAAGCACCCGGGTGTGGGTTCAGGGGTGCTTTCCTCATGGCGGCCCCTTAAATTGCTTGTGATCGTGAAATGTTTAAACAATGAGAAAACATTGCTTCCCCTGGTCGAGGGATAGAATCTCAAGTGTGACAGCAGCAGTTCAAAACGCTGACATTGGGGGTCATTACGAGTTTGGAGGCAGGCATGGCGCTATTAGTGCCATGGCTGCCTCCAAACCCGGGTCCGGGTCCGGTCTGGCTGAATGGGGACTTATCGGGACATTCCGACCTATACGGAGCTGGTAAGTCCCCATTCAGTTTACCATTCCCCATTCCCATTTGAGCCCCGATAGGGCTCAATGGGAATGGGGAAGTCGCTAATAACGGGCCCGCAAATTGCAGGCCCATTATTAGCTCCATGGTCCCTTAACGGGACCCGCAGAGAACGGCTGGTCAGACCAGCCGTTCCTGCTGGGACCCATTAAGGGACCTCGGAATAAGGCGGTAAGGGTTTATCAGCACTGGCATCATTATCGGTGACCGTTAACCCTTACCCCCAACTTGTAATGACCCCCATTGTCCTTATAAAATGAATAAACAGATGGGCCAGAAATGACCCTTCCGTACATTGTGCTTCTCTTTGCATCTGTTCCTGGCAGGTGCAGTGAGAAGAGTATGAATTCTCAGTGAAGAAACAATTTTCACAGGTGAGTTGATCTCTGGAAGTGGACGCATTCACTGGTCCTCCTTCACATGGCAGGCACTCACTCTAATTCAGTGGTCTTCAAACCTTTTTGGCCTGGGCCCCCCATGAGCAAAATATGGGCAGGCCGGGCCCCCCCAAATGTGCCAGATGAACCTTTGCGTGCCGTCACCGCAGCCTACTCCCAGTACAGACCCTGGGCTCTCCCAACCCTGCTTCCACCACTATCCCAGTGCTCCCACCCATTCTGCTCCCACCACAGTCCCAGAACACAATCATACAAGCAGCCATACACACCATAAACGTACCTTCTGCAGGGGCCAGCTCGGGGTTGCTAAAATGCCCCGCTCCAGGTTGTTCTGCCCGTATGTGCGAGGAGGCGCAGGAGCACCCCCTTGCACATACATACATGCAGTGTCCCAGCCAGCATTAACAATGAGCTATGCAAGGCTGGCGAAGCAAAACACCCCCAGCGTTGCATGGCTCAGTGATCATGTGCAGCTGGGGAACTGAACTGTCAAAGGCAAACAGTGTTTCCCTTTGACAGTTCAGCCATCCCAGGAGCACTCCATTAGCTGAAAAAAGCAGCTGAGGGAGTGATCAGTGTTTCACTGGGCTGGCTCCTTGGCTGCTCCATAAAGGGTGAGGGGGCAAGTGGGTGGACGCCCCTTCACCCATTATGGATGAGCCGGCAGCCTTGGACTGGCCTATAGGGCAATAGGGTGATGACCGTACCAAAAAGGCAAAATGCTAGTGTAGGCCAGTCAAAATGGGCCACTTTTTTGGCCAATGTGGGTCAGTTTTAGGAGTTACTTTACTATGCAGCTAGTAGTTTTGACTAATTTAATTACATGTATTACGAGTTTTTGGAATGTGACACTTGGACCAAGTTGCCACTTAAAAGCACAGTCAGATGTTAGGGTGTTTGGAAAGTAGAGTAACACTGTCAAGGATGACTGGGTGGAACAGTGAATTGAAGGACTCTGGGTGCCTTTTCAAGATGCTATTTGCAAAAGTAAAATTGAATCAGGTGTGTCTTTCATAGTCTAATTTGCTTGGGATCCATCTAAGTCTTAGTCCTAAACTGTTGAATTCTATAATTTGGTAGCTCCATGACAACAATGGACAACACAACCAGAACCATCCAAACAGAGATTGGATCCCAGCAGCCCCAAGGTTGAACTAATATGCTGGCAACAGCCAATTAGTTCCCCCTGATTAAGGCAAGTGTCACCCAAAAAATGGCTTGAGCCATTCCACCAATAACAACATATTCCCCTGCATCACCCGTTTGAACCCGTAACAACATCTTTTCCCTCAATGATATCCCTGTATCTCTAGTGGCCAAAGGTGTAATTGGAGCAGTCAACAAATCTAATACATAAATACATGATTGGGTATGCTATAACAATAGGATCCGATCTGAAAATGGCTTAGGACACAATGGGCTCTTGACATCATGTATTACGTAGGCCATGGTATTAGCATTAGCAATCTAGTATTTGGTTCCAAAACCTAACAAGTTGTGTGATCCTTTCAAAATTAAATTGCTGAGTCTTATATCAATTTAATGGAATGTGTCCCAGATGGCCAGACATGACAGAACAATGCTTGTTTTAGGCTATTTTGTATTTGATGTATGTACCAGTTTTGTGCTAAGTAGTGTGATGATTTGCATACCTTACAATGGTACAACATCTATTCCTGTCCATTGGTCAAGGCATTCAATGTACAACACCACCCGAGGCTGCATTTGCTATATGATAGCCAAAGCATGTTGGCTTTGCCAGTTGTTGATTATTCGTGGTTCTAGGGAATTTCATACCAGCTGTAGTATTACACTCTAATCCAGGGGTCCTCAATCTTTGGCTCTCCAGCTGTTTTAGACTACACCTCCCAGCATCCCTAGCAAGCATAGTCAGTGTTGAGGGATCATGGGAATTGTTGTGCAGAACATCTAGAGAGCTACAGGTTGCAGACCCCTGTGTTCAATGCATGAAGGAGCACTGCACTGCTCATTTGCCTACATGCTTATATTGCAAATACTGATCCATTCACGTTATCCCTTCAGTTGATTTCAAGTTAATATCTTTCATTCTTTCCCTTGGACATGTTCCATTCTCTCACATCATTGCATATGAAACTTTTCTTAGGTTGTTAGCCAAGTACACAATGTTTCGATGCAAGTAGGCTTTTGTCATGGGATTCTCTCTGACCCCCATTAAACCAATGGCCTAAGACCATCGTGATTACTTTATCCCATCCATCATTAGCAAACAGTTGCAAGGTGTGAATAGATCACCATGGAAATTATAGGTTCACAGGTATATGCTTTATCAATTAATTAGTAAAAAGCTGATGGCGTAACTGAGACTGTACAATATGTGTAAGAGATAATTCTCTGCGTTGGTTGTACCACACAGCATCCAAAAAGGGTTACATTCCTAGAAAAAAGTGGGGGGACTCATTAACATACCAAATGAATGTGGCCTCACCAGAAATTAGCATAGCAAGGCGCCTCTGAAGAAAGTAGGGGGCTCCTGAAACAAGCGGGGTGACTCCGTCTACCTGTGTATACCCCCGACTTGAGGCCTGGTCAATAGGTGATTTATAGCATGATGAAAAATAGCAGATGTTAGCCTTTCTAGAGGAAAGTGTTTAGGAAGGCCCATGTTACCTGGCCCTCGTGAATTGGACTTGATGTTCTACAGCACCTTCAACTATTGGATACAGAAGCTGCAGAGGCTCCTGAAACCAAAATGAGCAATGCATATATTGGGCATGTAATACAGAACATACTAGTTACAATAGACACGCATGCGTGAGTTGCAATGTCATGCAAGGCCTTTAACTATGTTGCCAAGACGAAGCTGTACTTGCGGAAAGATATACTCACAAGTGTGCCTTACCTCTGTAGTCTCAAGAGCAGGAGTGAGAGGCAGTGGGATAGTGCATTGGAGTGCTTGCGTGGCAGATGTGTGGGGGAGGTGTTAGGGTGGCTCCCTATAGATACCTAAAGATCCCTTATTTGTTTTGGGGTACACATTTGTTTAGCGCTGGATCAGAAAAACCTTTAGGACAGTGCTGTCTTGACCGAATCTATTTGATCACTGCGACGCCCATAACTGCGCAGAGGAAAATGTCGACGCCAATTACAGCATGGAGCAGTGATAAAATAGATCACTTTATACGCGACCCACAGCCCGCATTCCCTTACTTGACCCCAGACCCCACTTACCTTAGCAGCACACACTTCTGTGTGCACTGCCAACTCCCTGTTATCTCTGAGGCGTCGGTTCCTCCCACTTACGTGCGTTGAAGCTGACGCAGCAGGGTGTTTTTTTGGGGTTTTGCTGTTACATTCTTGTCCCCCGCTTACCACAATACTAAGCGGTGGGCACCCCCGCAACCCCCGACTCACGTTACTGCGCCCAAGGAGAGCGGGGGTCTCCCCCGCCACCCCTGCTCTGCTTGGGTGCAGTAATGGGAGTCAGTATTTTGTGCGTCCCCAAAGTCACCGTGACTGCAGGAGTGCACACATGAGGGCGACATTTTAGTGTGATTCCGTCGGAGCTACGTCTGCTCTGCTCTTAGTGCTGCATAAGGGAAGGTCAGGGTGGCCACCAGGGTCAGGGCGTTCAGGGTCAGGGCTTTTCTGACTCTTCATTTGATATATTCCACGCAGAATTTCCAGGAGACCAAACACTGACTCCGGTGAAGCCCAGGGTCCCGCAGTGCCAATTCCAATCGCAAAAGCTGAAAAGTTTAAACAACATTGCAAACCGATGCCTTTGAAGTTGCAACCTCAGGGACTAAATCTGTCACGTGCGAATAAACGGGCCTTGCTGCAGCCTGCTTTGACTGTTTAAGATTAGATGAAACTGTAGCATGTGCAGGCATTTTTCAACCACACGTTGTCTCTGGCACCCACAGAGCCCTGCGTTCTGCATTATAAGCCAGTGCTGCACTGCTGCAGAACCAGCAGCCAGATCATCAAGCAATTGAGTTATGCACGTACACAGTATGCACAGTGCTACATGGATAGCCTCTCTGATTGAAATGTGAGAGTATAGAGCCGAGAGAGGGAGAGAGAGAGAGAGTGTGTGTGTGTATCGCCAGCTTGTGTGCCAAGTAACAGACTGCTGCATAGTTACCCTCTCTGATTTTAATGTGAGCCTTTAGAGCCAGAAATGTGTGTGTGTGGACACCCCCATCTTGTGTACCCCAGAGCACTGTCTTTTACCCTCAGGGGTGCATTGTGCTGAGGTTATTGCATATCTTACCACCCAGTCCATGTCTTTGTCGCAGGTAAATGTATGATAGAGAGACGGGTTATTTCTTGTTGTGCGTCACATCTGTGCATTGCGTCATTGACACTAGCACACACTGACCCTGCCAACTACTGCACAGTAGCAGACACACAGTTCATACATTCAGCGGCACAGGGAATGAGTGAGTGTTCTTCAACATTGCACACTCTGACGTGAACTGCATCGTGGTGCTAAATGGATTTGGCGCCATGATGGGACCAGATGTGAAAGGCGTGGAGAGTGGACAGACCTGTGAGCTTCTCATAGTTATGTTGGTGTGGACTATGTTTTCTGCACTGAGATAGGGATATATAATAGAGGAAATAAGTAAATATCTATAGAACTCTCCTCACAGTGATGCACTCTGTATGCCTCAAACAGAGGCGTAGAAAGGCTAGAGCCCAAGCGGGCCAGGCCCACACAAACTCTGTATATGCCCACTTCCCCACAAACAAAGTCTGTAAATGCCCACTCAGCACTTACTGCTCTCTGGGTATTTATAGAAGTCATTTTGCAGGTGGAGCAGCAAAGGTTTTTCACCGTCTCCTGAGCCCTGCGCATTTCAGGAACCAGGAAGCTCCTACTGCTTCCTGGTTCCTAGGAAGCTCCTACTGCTTCCTGGTTCCTAGGAAGCTCCTACTGCTTCCTGGTTCCTATCCGCATGGCGCGTGCATTAGCACGCTCCATGCAGCCTATGGAGCAGCTGACGAGGTGGTGTCGAACTTGGAGGGAAAACGGTAAGGGGAAAAAAGTGGTTTTGTGTGTTTGCGTGTGTGTGTGTGTGTGTGAGGCTTGTATGACAGTATCCTGTTAGAGTAATACATCAAGCATATAAAGCACATCCCTTGAGTCGCGAGCAGTTACTCAGGGATGTAGAAACAGATAAGAAAAAGAAGGATAGTCAGGAAGATACTCAACTCATTATCATGTCCAATAGGAACATCAAACAAAGTGAAGAATATTGTCTGTAAGCATTATCATGTCATAAAAGCCTACAAAGATCTCTTAACTATTTTGAATAATAAAACATAGCATCACCCATCGTAAAGCATCGCCCATACAGATGTTTTGCTTTCCAGCTTTTTTTTCTGAAACCACAAGCCCCCACCAGCATATCCTGGTTAAATCACCCTAAAACTTTTTTTGTTCTCAATGTTACAGCATCCCATCAGTTGCGTTCCCGCACTCGAAAGCCGACTGAGCTGATTTATCCTCCTTGGTGAGATCATGTGCTCAATCACGTGATCGGGCATTCCCTGGGTTAAAGGCACAGTGCTCATTGAGCTTCAGAACCGCAACCAACTACCCAAATGGTATTTGAAGCGGTCAACAAGATGTTACTTTTGACTTCATGTACACACATGATGTCCTCACTGTTTCTTTTTCATTTCTTATATGAACACAGAAACGGAACGCCGCGGACAATCACAGAGCCCCATTTTAGAATTACGAACATCATTTTAGAAAAAGGGAAACAAACCCATCACAGACAGTGTGCCCAGCTGGTTCCCATTAGATGTTGGGCCTAGTGAACAAATAAAGGGTGATCCACGAACATCCGGTGACAAGAAAATTAGAACTCTGAATCTGTCACAGCGATTTTGGAGCCGTATTTCTTGATTTCACGTCCATCCAGGATGTAAGTTAAGGCTTGGTGATATATATTGACTGTTGTTCCCTAGTGGGGACACCAGTAGCATTTGTGTTGTCTTCCATTTTCCTTTGTTGATTTGATCTGAAGGATGAAAATATTTTGTAATTCTATGAAAAACTTTTGTAATTCTTGGTACAAGTACAATATGTTTTAGATAATATGCACTGTTTTGGAACAATCAAACCGTTGTCGCTTACAATGGTTTGTATGTTTGTTTTTAGATAGCGCTAAACTTGTCGGGGTATACGAAAGAGGTTTCCTATTTTTGAAAGAAATTGTCTGTCCTGAAGAAGGCCGTTGAAAAAACTATGGTTGTAGAGACACTAGAGATAGTGCCTCAATCTCCAGAAGGGCAGAAACATGTCGACACTTAACAAAAGACTTACCAACTTCTTGAAGTCTTGTATCTAAATACTGCTTCATTTATATTAGTCAGTTCCCATTAATCCAACTAACCCCTACAGTTGACTCTGTTTTTAGGATTAGATTAAGTCGCTCATGCAGCATTGATTTGTGACATATATGTGTATGTTCTGCTTTCTCTCTTTTTTAACTTTTCTAAATTTGTCTTAATAATAAATTGATATGGACTCATTTATGACTGATGCATTTTTAATGTTCACTCTTGAGTGTGTGTAAGTGTTATGGTTCCATGTATTATCTTAAAAACACACAGCATTTGTTGATAACTGTTGCAAAAAAATGAATTTTTGAAAATTGTGAATGTGGTACCAATGTGGAAGGCATTAATCAAAAAATAAGTAGATAACATATACCACCAAGCCTAGCTTGTTTGGACTATGAGTGGGGTAGTCAATAGTCTCATTTTTGTATAACGCTCTTCGCTTTGTTCTCCCATTCCGAGACTTTGACCCCCCGTTAACAAACATTGAGGAAGATTACCTGTTTAGAGGTAACAAATTAAGGCAAAGCCAACAGGATTATATTCTTACCAGTCGATACTGGCATATTTTGGCAGATCCAGCATAAACATGTTTTGTTATAGTATCATCACTGGTATTATGGGCAAATCAAACATGAGTATCAGCATGAGCAAATCAGTGTTGCCACTGGCCCTCTCACAGTCCCACTAATATAAAACGTCCATGGGACAGAGCTCTGCCTTCAGCTTTTAGGAGTTTGGCTTCACTAAGTAAAACGAGTTATAAAATCCCAATTTTTCAGATTTACCTTAACTCTGGCAATCTATCTAAGAACCATTAAACAATCTTGTAGAGCAAGCCTACTCCCACCCTACCCTTGGCTATCTTCACATACTCATAACACCAGCCAAAGCCCCCTCCCTCGATCAGACCTTTAGCCTTTTTACCTTATTAATTGCCTCATCCTATCTGTTATTGTGTCCTCACATTTCATCCTTTTGCCAGATTAATTTGTTGCATCCATTTTTTCTAATTTTGTTTCCTTTCTTTTTCTCTTTATTTATTTTGTATTATTTATTTGCATTTTTAATGCGCTCACACAGTCCGTGGGCATCGATGCACTGTTACAAGAGTAATTGTTTTTTTGTTTTTTTATTAGTTGCGTATTTATAACACGCTTAAATACCCAGAGGTTTGAAAGCGCAGATCCGGGGATCAATCCTGTGTTGCTTCATGTCGTCTTGCTTCCAAGGCGAACACGTTGCCGCTGAGTTATCCTCCCTTGACACTATCCTTTCTCTAGGCTACACCTATCATATATGTTTGTATTATCCACCTATCATTCCTTTTATGCTTGCACCGAAAGAGCACCTTCCCACTACATTCCTTCCAATGTACTCAATGTACACCCCTTGTTTTTTCCTCACAGCCTTAGGTGACTCTCCCCATTTTAACATGGGGCTTAGTATTTTCTCTTTCCCTTTCGCCATTAAGTGGAACGCTGTAGCACTTGGAGACTTGATTAGTGCTTAGCAGGGGCAACGTTTACTTTCCTCCAAACCCAGCATTGCGAGCCGTGAGGAGGCTCTTGCTGGTACTGGTGCCTGTGCTTCCTGGAGGAGGCGGGCCGGAGCGAGTCACGTGACGTATCACGTGACCTTTACTAACTTTAAAACGCCGAGCCATCCGCCCGAGGGGCGAACGCTGTAGCACTTGGAGACTTGATTAGTGCTTAGCAGGGGCAACGTTTACTTTCCTCCAAACCCAGCATTGCGAGCCGTGAGGAGGCTCTTGCTGGTACTGGTGCCTGTGCTTCCTGGAGGAGGCGGGCCGGAGCGAGTCACGTGACGTATCACGTGACCTTTACTAACTTTAAAACGCCGAGCCATCCGCCCGAGGGGCGAACGCTGTAGCACTTGGAGACTTGATTAGTGCTTAGCAGGGGCAACGTTTACTTTCCTCCAAACCCAGCATTGCGAGCCGTGAGGAGGCTCTTGCTGGTACTGGTGCCTGTGCTTCCTGGAGGAGGCGGGCCGGAGCGAGTCACGTGACGTATCACGTGACCTTTACTAACTTTAAAACGCCGAGCCATCCGCCCGAGGGGCGAACGCTGTAGCACTTGGAGACTTGATTAGTGCTTAGCAGGGGCAACGTTTACTTTCCTCCAAACCCAGCATTGCGAGCCGTGAGGAGGCTCTTGCTGGTACTGGTGCCTGTGCTTCCTGGAGGAGGCGGGCCGGAGCGAGTCACGTGACGTATCACGTGACCTTTACTAACTTTAAAACGCCGAGCCATCCACCCTCGCGGCGTGAAGCCCTTAGGAGTCAAGCCCGCTGGCTGTTGTGCGGCTGTTGAGCGAATGGTGGCGAGGCAGTATTTGTTAATGGTTAGTAAATAGCAATAGTATATATCTGTAAAGCACACTAGGGACTGTCTAACACATAGTATTACAGAAGAGGCTCCAAAGTGTAACTTGTCTAGTGTTCACACCCTGCTGACATTGTTTGAGCGGTGTGTACCATTTAAGCCCTGTTGGTATCTAGTGGGGCTTCTGTTTATCTAAGTGTACCCTTTACTATTCTCTCTTCTTATCTTTTCCTTTCCTTTTCCTTTTTTCATTTTCTTCTTTTATTTATTAATATGACTTCTTACACAGCATACAAGCTTACATCAAACATGCCAACTATTACCCCCTTGGTAATGATGCCCCAGCCCCAATCTTCATCCCCCAATTCAGCGAATTCCGTAGCGGCATTACATTCCTTTTTCACAGCTAAGAATGTCACCCCTGCAAAACTGTTTAAAGAAACTCGCTTTCCATTTGACGACATAAATGGCAAAATAAATACCACTCGATTAGAGTGCCCTTCCAACACCCCTTCAAGTATGATTTCCACACCTTCCCCTATAACAGTTGGTAAAATTGGTACCCCACAGCATACTCCTCTGAGATGCACCTCCTCCCGCCCAATTTCTGATCGCACAATGCTTGAATCTACCAAATCTTGCCATATGATGCATAACGCGAACATGCCTAGATCGCCACCTGTCTTCTCGCTATCATTATCTGACGCTCAAATAATTTCCATTCATGGAAGTACATCTGCTTCAAACCTTGGTAATAGTGTTTCTGAAAGCATCAGTAGTGTCCTTGATGACATTAGTGCTCTATCTCCTGACATTGCACTACCTTACCTCAAATCATTTGCTCTCCCAACTCCGCGCACTCATAACCCTCATCTAGTTGATAATGCTGCCCAAACCCTTTCTATGATTCAACCCACCTTAACTGCCATCAACACAGCTGTGTACAGTCTGTGTAAACTTTATGAAGCACTAGATAACAAAGTATCTCGACAAACCGCCCAGTTTGAAGACTTGATGCAGTGGCTCTCAATGCAACAACTCACAAAATTAGAGTCCAATAAAGACAAAATAGAGCTGTCACTTGTCATACTGCCCAATAATCCGGAGACAGATTTATCTCCCCATTCACTGACACCCTGTCCATTGCCACTAATTCAAGGCATCATTGGTCGAGACTCAGTGCCTGAAATGCTTGACGTCAGCAAAGAGCTGACTCCACAAACAAATGGTGGGCTACCTACAGTCCCAACGGTTTCAAGTTGCGATACTGTAAGAGACACGCAGAGGGTGAATGATGTACAACCATTACCAGTGGAGAATGATGTACAATCATTACCAGTGGAGAAGTCAAAAAAAACAAAGAAAAATAATAAAAAACATAGCATTCATCCAATAAAAAAAACGAAAAACATGATTGGATTCAAACATCAAAAAAACACATTGTCTACCTTTTTTAAAGCTCTTAGTAACAAGCAAACACCTCCCGTAACTTGTGAGCTGGATGAAGCAAGAACTGCTGTCTCCGTGGACTCGAGAGGGTTAGAGGTAGCAGAGACTCCTCAAGCTCCCTCCTCAACCGATTCAATCATGAACATCCCGTCTGTGCCCTTGTCTCCTTTATCACAATTGGTACAAGTTTTGGGTGTGCTACAAAAAATTCCCATAACCTCATTGATTCCAGACAAAAACATCTCTGTCCAAATCCCTATTACTTCTCATACAGTGCTCTCACAGGCACCACCTAAACCATCAATCAAAAGTGGAGCTGGTTTTATCCCTCCATTTCCCTGCCCACAGCAAACTCCTATTCCTGTACAAGATTCGTCTGTTCCTGCAAACCAGTCCAAAATGGTTACTTTTGCACCCCTGCCAAGTGATAAACACAAACAAAATGAAAACAACATGCAGTCCTTGACAGACGAACTAAAAAAGAAAGTTGATGAATATCTTGCTGCAAAGGTGGTTTCCGTATTTGCACAAACCCAAGGTGATCCTACAAGATCAGTTGACCATTTAAATCATGCTAATCAAGCACCTGTAAATGCAGCATTTGATGTGGCAAGTCTTTCTGGACAAAGTAAGCCCCCCAACAAAAAAGGGTCCCCGCGCAATAACATCAAGCGCTGGTCCTCTGGGCCACCGAATCCAGGTCATACTCAATGCCATACCGTAATTCTTAAATGTCGAGAAAGCAACAATCAAAAATATGATCTAAATCGGCAAAGTGTCCTGAACATCTTTGGTGACACAAAAGAATTATGTAACATCTCTTCGCATGATATTGATAGGGTTGAATTTATTTCTGAAGTATCCCTATCAATAGTTAGACTCTGGATCCCATCTGGTGCAGTTCATCAATTAATATGGCAAAACAAAATGATTCTATTTAACATGGGCTTTTTGCTGGCAGAGGAGCCAGAGTCTGCTCACGTGCCTCCAAATAGTCCAGTTATGGCCCCCAAAATATATCAGGGTTCCCGTAGCGAATCAAGAGCATCATGGACAACTGAAAATTCTCGGTATTAACCACTAAAAGAAGAAACCCAAACCGCTCTTCTCGTGGCCAGTTGGAATACAAGAGGGCATAAACATCTCCATTCCTCTTTTGGAGAAATGTCATTATTATATCACTTCATCGCTCTACAAGAGGTATGGCTTACCACATTGCCGTTATGGGACAGCTATGAAATGGCCTTAATTCCCGCAGTATTGACTGCAGGTAGACCATCATCGGGTCTACTAGTGGCTGTCAATATTAAACTTGGTTTCTCGATTACGTCATGGGCATCTGTTGGTGCACATATCCAGCTTGTGAGAATTTGCAATAAAGACACAACTTTTGCCCTATTAAACATCTATCGCAATCCTCTCAGTATGCCGGATGATATATTTTTTGAAGGCTTAAATGATATGCTCAATTTAATCTGTCTTGACAAAACAATCACATATACCATCATACTTGGTGATTTGAACCTCAATTGTTTGAAGGTGGGTGCACAAACACAAAGTGCACGTAAATGGGAGCAGATCATGGCTCACCGGAATTATCACATGGTGAATGGTACAGTCCATAATGACGTCCCCCCTCACTACACCTGGCACAGAGGGCTCTCAAATAGTATCATAGACTATATCTATGTTGACATCAAGCTTTTCCAACAAGTAGTTTGTTTTGACATCATAGAGCACCCAAAAAGTGATCATTGCCTTTTGTCTTTACAGTGCATGTTGCAATCCACAATGTCAATCAGACACACACATTATTATGGCACTGTGGGAGTGAATAACTCCCGCACTCGCCTCAAGTGGACTGCAAACTCCCTGAATCAGTTTGAACATCTTGTACTGAACAGGGCCCAACACTGTAGCAGTAATGAATATATCGACCTATTACGTTCATTTGAGAAGACCATAAATATACCCCAGTCAAATAGGATTAAACACCCTCACACATTTGACCCAGTAGTCTGTACAAGAAGGAGAGAATATAGGAGGCTTAAAAGACAAATTTTAATGTCAACTGAAGTTGATAAATGGCAGGCACTGAAATCTGCAAAAAGCCAATATAAAAATTGGATCTGTGGCCGCAAATCCCTGCTATATCAACGAGATAGCGAAGCCATGGCTAGTGCCATGAGCGACAAAAATTCAGCTGGCATGTGGTCGCTTTTGAATAATCAGACTTGTCACCAGCAAGCAGATGCTCAATTGAATGGGGTCGCTGAACACATGTGGGTTAAGCATTTCTTAATATTATATGATGACCCCTGTTACAACCATGTCAACTACTTGCCGGCGCCAACATCCAGCTGGAATTTAAACGTCTCAATTGAGGCTATTCGTGACATAATCAAAAAATTGAGCTCATCTCGAGCCGAAGGTCCAGATGGGTTGTCAAACCACATGTTTAAAAGCCACCCGGACACATGGTCCAAGATCTTGTCCAGGATTTTCTGCGATATCATTCGCAATCGCATGATCCCAATATCCTGGAAATCATCTATCATAATACCGATCTTTAAAAAAGGCGACCGGTCAATACCTTCTAACTATCGACCGATTGCATTATTAGATGCCCCAGGAAAAATCTTTACCAAACTGGTCCTAGCCGAATTTAACACCTGGACTGGCAATAATAACCTTAGGGACTCTAATCAAACTGGTTTTATGGCAGGAATGGGGACCAACATCAACCTCATGACCCTGAACGCAATCAAAGCCCAGTGCCAAGAAACAAAACAACAGGTGTTTCTGGCCTTTATTGACCTGAATGCAGCTTTTGATTCGGTGAGTCGTCCTCTACTATTAAACAAGCTCGCTAGAGATGACTGCCCAGCGACCTTATATGACATCATACATTTACTGCACCATGGTACGTCGATACGAGTACGTATTACACTTGATGGTTTACTAACAAACAGCATACCGACCTTTCGTGGTTTAAAACAGGGTTGTTCGTTAGCTTCAGCAGTATTTAATTATTTCATCCATGATGTCAAATTTGCGTTTTCTACTGTCATATCAGACTCCCCCAGGCTGTGTAATCGAGAAGTTCAATCACTTATGTACGCAGATGATCTAGTACTCATATCCAGAACCCAGGTGGGGCTACAACGACTTCTTGACACGTTCCATCAATATGTCCTAGCTAATGAATTATCTGTCAACACGTCCAAAACCCATATTATTCAATATTCTCCCAAACGCACAGGCCCAGCTTCATATGTGTGGTCCATAGGTAATACCCCACTCACTCTAGTCCCCAGCTATTGCTATTTAGGCATGATTTTTGAAGGGTTGTTAAAAGCAAATGGGCAGATAGAGAGGATTGAGTCCAAGCTACTTGCATCCATCTCCCAAGCTCGTGTTATCATGTACAGATATGGTAAATTCTCTATTCTTCCGGCTTGGCACTATTGGACTAAGAAAGTTGTCCCCACATTACTATATGGCCTGGAAACTCTTCCTGTAGATTCTGCCTTTAAATTTGATCAATGGGAAGCTAAATACTGGCGTGCAATTCTTCATCTCCCTCAATGTGTCCCCATATCATGGATGAGATATGAGCTTGGTCTAACCTCTCTTGAAGCCCACTATAACTGGCGAATATGCTCACTCTTTGGGAAATGTCTGGTGTCCTCTAATGAAAACGTATTACTAAACACGCTTTCTCGCCTTGTATTTGCGGTAAAAAAATCTAGATATATTTCAGAGTGGCTAATACGAGTATATCAAATAATGACAAAGGCAGACGTCTCACTCGATTTGTTGCTGTTGAACCCTGTTAAAGCCAAATTCAAAATCCATCAAACAGACTGGATTAACACATGTGAATTAACTACTATGTATCGTTCCAGTGATCCTGCCCGCTTTCCTCCAAAAAAACTTAAAACTCTCCCAGCGTACCTAGTACGCTCTCCTGCTCTAAAATATAGAGCAGGAATAATGCGTCTTCGCTTTAATCTATGGGCCACCATGGAAGTTAAGGCTAAACGTAGATTAGTTAGTAAAGAACAAAATATCTGTAGATTTTGTCAAGCCTCATCGCAAGGTGAAACTCTGGCTCACTTATTTACAGAATGCGTACCTCTGAGTGCTAACAGACAAATTGCTTTTGCCAGACATTGTCAATATTTGGGTAATGTTTCACAGGATGAATGCTGGCCGGTTCTGTTGAGCACAAATAACATTGCAATCCAAATAGCAGCTGTTAACTTTCTCATCAGTCTTAAACTAGACAATTAATTTAAACGAGAATTTAATTAAATGTTGCAAATTATAGCTTTCTCAAATCTTTTTTAAGTGGTGAATAATGCATACAAAATGTTGCCTTTTAAGATCTTTTTACATTGAGCATTGCCCAAATGTTGTCTTTTAAGATTTATACAATGATTGTTGGAATTCATGTTAAATGTTGTATTTTTGTACTTTTTTCTTTCTTGTGTTTGAAAGGTTGATTAAATTCAACCAAATCAATAAAAAAAAAAAAAAAAAAAATAAGTGGAACTGGCTGCATTTTTGTAGAAAACATCCTTCCACATTTGACTCTCTCTCCCCTTTCGTGTTTAATGATGGCTCTATTCCTGAGCTTTTAATACTCAAAGCAGCAAGAGGAGACAGATACCTAGGCTCTTATCTGATTGTCACCCCCACCCCCAGGCCCACCACCACACTTATGACAGGAGACATCTGTACCATTCCACGTGCAGTTTAGATTTTGCTATTTCACATTACTGCAGCTGAATACTGGTGTAATGCATGTTCTGTTTACTTTCCTCCACACTATCTATGATTATTTTTAATGGGTGTATGAAGTGCGTGGATATATGAAAATGGCTGGACGTGGAGAGGGGCAGAGCCTCTACGGTGGCCCGCAGAGACCTTTATCTGGATAACCTAGGTCACTACTGCACCTTCAGATGGGGGCAAAACAAGTCCTCTTCCCTCTGTGGGCTCCCCTTGTGGTAGCCCCTGCTACATAAGCTCCAGTCCCAACTTGTTCCACAATCGTGGCTACACCTCTGGCTTCAAATTGCCCCAGAATGTCAGAGGAGAGTTCAGACTCCATGCACATCTAATCCTTGCTTGGCCTCTCTGATGAGATTGGGAACAGCAGCTAATTTGTTAGTATTTTTTTTTTGTATGGCAATAAAATATGGAAAAGGACAAGACACATATTCATCTGACTTTTCTAATGTCGGTCTGAGCAAAGCGTACACTACCCCTGTAAGGTATAAACCAGTTTATCCTATAATACAAATGTGAGCAGTTTGAACACGAATAGCAAGCTAAGAGGACATGTTCACATGGCCCCCATATGAGAAAGACAATGCACATGTGTACACCACGTTTTCCCAATCCACTCAGCGTTGCTAGATTAAGAAGTGCGATGTAGCGTTAATCAGAACACTGGCAGCTCTTACAACGTGTGTGTGTGCAATTTCCCTACGCCAGTTCGCACCTTCACCCGCAGCATTTCCACGTTTCCTATTCCTCCGTTCTCAAAGAAAAGCAAATGCCAATTCAGAAAACCAGGAGCTCAAAGGATGTGCTGGTGAGATTACTCGTGGCATCCTGTGAACAGAAGGCTCTGCAATCAGGTCCTTGGTTCACTGAGGAAACCTGCGTGAAGTAAAAGGGACAGACAGCGTGTGCCCAGGGACGTCATTTCACCAAAATGCCAGGGGTAGCAGAAGTGACATCACACGACCCTTGACCCCTGGTGACATCTTTTTTTTAAGGGGCTTTAACAAGAAAGCCAGCCACTCCAGAACTAAAGAGCCACATGGTGCTGGCCACAGCCCATGAGCTAACATTACAAAAATAAAAAATAAAAAACTTTTTTTTTTCTTTTTTTTCTAGAGGTCGCAAGGGAGACCTAAGAGGTCGCAGTTGCACCCTCTGGCGACCCCTAAATGACGTCACTGCGTGTGCCAGTGCTTCCTAGTCTGTCCTTCCAGACATCTGCAGTGTTCGAGTGTGCAACTGACACACAGAGACGCACTTGCCTCTAGCAACCTCGTGGGAAACAACATGCTGATCTCAGCAAGCTCTCAGCTTTCGACTCACCTGGTGAAATGGATCACATTACAAATGGCACTCATTAGCAATGCTGTGTCGGAAAGTTTATATTGAGAGTGTTGACGGGCAGACCAGTCTCATTTGTAGAGTGCTAATGGCCCTATACCAGCGAGGGCTGTATGGGTGTGCAGTGCTGCAAAGTTCTGGGTTTCCAGTAGAGCAGAGTTTGACGTTGCATAACAAACGACAGTGTATTTAATGCATTGCAGAGTTTCAATAGACACGTTTTGATCTTCAAACCATACAACTGACAATGCAGGGCAAAGGAGAGAGACAGCATGAAAGGGCCTGGTATACATTGCAAGATGTCATGCTTTCATAAGCATTACATTAATATTGTATGAAGATATTGAATGTTTCTGCATCAGCTTAACGGTGTATTACTTTCGACATTAGAGTAGGGGTGATCGAAATTGTTAAATTACATTCTGCCTGTCCGATTTCATTGGACTTCACCCCGATCTGCCGTTCCGCCTCCCCTGCATATCGAAAAGAGCGGCACAAACTTTCTCGTGCTGTTGTGCGAACTGAAAATGGTGCTCAAAGTTTCTCATGCCTTCACGTGAAACCCACATGAATCGAAAGAGCCTCCCAAAGTTCCATGTGCTGCTGCGCGACACCAGGATCGAATCGAAAAGACCAAAATGAAGTTTCTCATGCCACTGCGTTAAACAAGCACAAATCGAAATGTGCGGCATAACCTTTCTTGTGTAACTGTGCGAACATAGTATGAATCAAAACAAAAACTGTGCAAAGTTTATTCTGGTGGTGCACCCCTTACACGGAACTGTCACGGTTTATTAAGCGGTCACACCCAACTAACGGAGTTCCTTTCCCCACAATGAACGTGGTGCACAATAAAGCACATTGGTTTTGATTACCCGGTGTCACAATGGATTAGGAAACAGGCTGGAGGGTATTCAGAATAGATTTATTCATTAATTTATTCATCCAAATTATCTATGATTAATGAGACAGGGAGAAGAGCAACAAAATAGTGGGGTGTCTGTTTCTTTGTGGCCTGGGTTTGTTCCAGTGATCTCTGTGGGAACACGTCTGTTCTTTTCCTAGTCCTGAGGGAGTGGTGCTCCGGTCTGCACTCCACTCTTTTCGGATTGTTCGGTTTTTGTCCTGGACCACTCCCTTTCCGGCAGCTCCACCTGTCTGGGATGACAGCTTTTCAAATGATTGATGTGAACCCATTTCTCTTCCGTCTGTTCTCCCTTAGGGATGCATCTGGAAAAACCAGACGTCCAGAGCGGGTCCCGCGAGGGGACCTCGTAATTGTGCAGAATGGGTTTAACGGCGCCGGCACGATTACCGGCGCTGTTAAACCCATTCCGCACAACCTATAATGAGGCTCCCTGTCTCCTACTTGGTACTCTTTCTGGGTAGGCTTTAAGTCAGAGTGGGTTTTCATCCCCTCTGCCGACTTTTCTACATTTTGCTGAGCATAAGCAAAAGCATGCTGACGATGTTTTCATAAATTCTCAATGTACTCATGGGTCATGGACGCGTTGATCAGGGACTTCTCTTGAGTTCTGTAGAGCAGATGCTGAGGTAGTACCATTTTTTTCCAGTCATGTTCTCTATTGGTGAAATGTGTGTAACAGAAGATGGTTTAGACCTGGTGGCTATCAGGACAAGTAGTAATCAGATGTCCCAACTAGGCACAGAGTCTGCCACAAACTTTTTCAATATGCCCACAATCGTTTTATTGTACCTCTCAACTCCCCCACTCGAGGCAGCGGTAGGCAATATGGAGTTTTCTCTTTACCCCGAGTATATCCCACATCTTTTTCATCACCTCAGTGGTAAAATGACTTCCAACTCAATCCTTTGGGGAAGGCTGAAACACGAGAAGATTTGATTGATCATGAGGGCAGCATTTTGGGGCCGGAAGACATTCCACCCACTTGTTAAACAAGCATGTCACAGTCAACATGTACCTGTTTCCCGTAGAGTAGCAAATCACAGGCCAAATGAATTTGACTTGCAAGTTTGACCAAGGCAGTGTCATCCTCCTTTTCTGTAGGGGAGACAGTGGTTGAGGGAACTTGGCCAATTTGTGGCCAGTATGCGACCTCTCGCAAGATTTCTAAAGTTGTAAGAAACCCCCTATGACTGGCACTGGCCACGTCATGGGTGTGACTTAACATCATGCTTTGGAATGAGGTAGGTACCACCCATTGCTCACATCCAGAGATGGATCTCCATACCAACAAACTGTCTTGGATTCAAAACATTTTGGAAAACTTCATCAACACCCGGAGATCCTCTTTCCCAATATAACCAGATTCGGACAGACGAAAATTCACAGGGTCTTCAAAATGTCGATAACATTTCCCAATAATTGGGTCCCGTTTTTGTGCCGTAATCAAATCAGCATCTAGGGTTTCTTTACTCCACTGGGCAGTTGAGAGTTCATTTTGGGCATGTGTTTTTGGACCTAGTGACAGCAGCGACCTGGATTTCCCCCAACAGGGATTCAGTTTCTAAGATATCCCTGTGAATGGCTCCGGTTTTGGCCAACTGGTCAGTCAAGTCATGTCCAGTTTTGTCTGGTCCCTCTATTCTGGAGTGACCTTTTATCTTTTTCCAGTAGATAGTCATCTCATTAGAGGTGACCAGATCATCAATAGATTGTCTTCATTTCCCATGCTTAAGTGGTTTGTTATTCGCACACAGCATGCCTCGATTTTTCCAATTAATCAGGTGCTCCACAAACTCATTTGTGACATAATATGAATCAGTGATTATGACCAGTTCTTTGAGTTGGTGTTGCATGGCAGTTAGGATGGCATGATCAACTCCGCCACCTGACCACTACGGGGACCAATCTTGTACCCAGCAGAGGGCTCTAGGGCATAATTCATACATGCTTTCCCAATGCCAGCCACTAGTTCCGTTCCCCGTGTTTATCAACATGCTAGGAGCAACCATTCACATAAACTGTGGGTATCCCATGACACTTGTCTTCCTCATAGACTTTGTGTGGGGAAGTAAGGTATGCCTCCATGTTGTCTTGGGTCTTTAGACTTTTGTCCTCGAGACAGTTCTCTGGAGCACAATCAAGTAAGTCAGCCAAACCTTGCACTAGGGGACTCTTCTTGTTTTGGCCATATCTGACCTCCACAGGAAAACCTTGCATGGAAAGAATTCGGAAGTAATTCTGGAATTACCATTCCCTGTTTGGATTAGGTCATTTTGGAGACATTGCAACTGCTGGTGAGGAGTCTCGACAATTAAGTGCTCCCCCTGGATGAACGGACAGTCATTCTTCAATGCCCACACCGCTGCCAGGAGTTGTCACGCTCACCTGATTTCCACGGAGGCACAGGTCTGGCTTCGAGTGCTGATGCTTCCTCAATGGTGAAGCGCAGGACTCTGAAGATGGACAGGAAGGGCCCTTCTACTCTGGCTTTCCTGGCTCACAGGAATATTCCCCTGTGCGTGAAAAGGGAGTATTACCTACTGACGGAATAATGCTCAAGCCTCCCACTCCCTTCCAACCCTCCACGATACCCTTCCACGATTCCCCGTGAAGTCTCACCTTAGGGTCTGGAAGGATAAGGTCTCCATCCTGCTTCTGATGCAGGGGCGTGTTGAAACCCAGTTACTTCACTGGATTGAGGTTTGATGGGAGTTCAAAATAAGCTTGACTATTCAGGTGAGGCGTTGTAAGAGTTCTGTTGCAAGTTCAAAAGTTCAAGCTTAATAATAATGTTCATTGTCTTTGGCAGCAAGCGCTAATGCTTATGTCTTTTTCCCCTTAGGGGCCGGGGTTCGGAATGCCGGAGATATGGTGCCGACCCGAAGTGAAACGTGCAGTTCCAGTAAATAACAGGTAAGTTCTGGATGAGCGTTCAGGTAATGTCTTTGCATTCGCTCATTCAATGTCTTTGTCTTTTTTCCCCATAGGGGCAGGGGTCCGGAATGCCAGGAAGCGGCAGGACCCGAAATGAAATGGGAATGACCCAACAAGTAAGTCTTAGAAGGAAACTGAGCCTTTCCTATTCCCATCCTTCTCTCACCTTGTTTTCTTGTCTTTTTCTCTCTAGGCTCAGGGAAGTGGGTGCGGATCCGGATGATCGCTGCTGAAGATGGAGGCGCCCAGGAAAGGTGAGTGAAATGCAGCGCTGCAGCGATCGAAGCGAAATGCTTTTAAAATGATGTCTTCCCTTTCAGGATCGTCGGTGTGATGTCGCCGTGATGCAGCTTTAGCAGGTAAGGTCTTCTCTCTCCAATTCTCTCTTATCTCCCCTTGCAGGCGACCCAGGATGCTGACAGGCGTGGCTGAAGTCCAGATGCAGGAGCTGAAACGGTGAGCGTCCAGCTGCGAGGAGCAGAACAACGCGAAGCGTGAGTTGCTGATCGGGCGTGGTTTAAATAGCTTTGGAAGAAGTTCCAGATATGTATCCTTCCACCGATCAGGTATGTATCCTTCCCTGACCACACCCAGGTGGAAAGTAGTCCCACAGGTAAAGTAGTTCCATACAGGCCTCAAGAGGGCCTGGATGTAGCAGCATGGTCTGCATCAGGTAAGTGCACATTAAAACACTTGAACACATGTCTAGCTTTATGAGCCTGGCGCCTAAGGCGCCAGGACAGGGGTTTAACATGAGCCTGGCGCTAAGGCGCCAGGACTGTGTCCAAAGGGCCCCAGCTTGGGCCAGCTGGCACTTCCCTGGGGGGAATGATGCCTGCCTCTGGGGTTGCTGGGTCGGACCTGGCTCCTTGGAGGTAGGCATCATGACAGGAGTGCCTTTTCGCAATCTGTGTATTTTTCCTCCACAGAGGACAAAGTCTTGTTCACATACGAGATGACTTTGTTGACCTTGTCGTGCTTTTCAAACTGCTTTAAAGCAAGTATTTGAGAACCCCGTCTCCAAGAAGAACTCCTTGATTTGGATGGGGTAAGCCAAACAAGGTACTTGAGAAAGGCTTTTCTTCAATTGTTTTACTGCCTCATCTTGCTCTGGACCCCACTCCCAATTGACCCCGGACTTTAGTAAATGGACCAAGGGTAGTGTGACCTCTGCGTAGTCCTCTATGAACTTCCTACGATAATTAATAAGTCTAAGAAGGCTTCTTAGTTCACGCAGAGTAGTATTGTCTTCCAATTTCTATAAGGCTTCCACCTTTTTCACCTGGGGATTGTATGGAGGTTGAATGGATCTTGGTGCCACCACAGTTGTACGAGTCCATGGCAAAGATCTCCTGAAAATCCCAAAATACCCATTTCAGCTTCTGCTTTTGCTCCTCGGTCTCACAGGCATCAGCAAGGTTGATTTTTTCCTCAACCATCTGCTTAAAGCCTGGCAATACCTCAGGTTTTTCCATTTTGGCAGTATCCTCCAATTGAGTGGAGAGATCTCGTGTTATGGTGTTGGCCTGGACAGGAGGTTTCAAGGATGGGACGTAGTCACTGTTGACTTGAAATACCACCTCATCCTTCCTGATGTCACAGGTCACCTCTTCCCCACCATAAGGGCAGGAAGAGTAGACCAAGAAATTCCCCCCTTATTGGGTGAAAATCCTATCCCAAGGCACATCATCATCACAATTGTAACAGTCATTTGGAATTGGTCCAATGACCGCATTACTTAAGTCAATAGAATAATGTTGGGCATCAACCGCCTTTCCAATAAAGGTGTCTGCGCCCAAAGTGATACTTCTAGGGTCGATGTTATCCACCAATAGTTGAATGGTGTCAAGTTCTAGATCAACTAGGGGTGTCAGATGTAAATACAAACCATGCTGTTGGAAGTTGTAAGCAGATTCAATTCAACACTACAGCTAAGTCAATGCCTAGTCTGGGATGCTGAGGGAAACCCTTATTGATGTATTTTTATGTCCAGTTCGTTTACTCTGGATGACAACCCTTATATAACACCCCTCTCTTAGAATCTCCCTGACCCCACTGAGCCAAGAAGTAGGTTTGTTTTGCAAATGAAAAGGTTTATTTGAAAATTAAACAATATATAGATATATCACACTTTTATAATAAATTAATGTTTGATAGCAAACTTGTGAAGATGATAGTGATCAACAATGGATAATGTTACAGTTTGATGGCTTAGAAGTGATATAGAGAGGATAAAGTAGCTGAGAATGCTTTTATGGCTTTTATGGCTTCAAGGACAATGCAATGATGAATGAAAATGAAGTACAGAAAATAAACTTGATATGACTTCAACAAAAGACAATGTAATCACTTTTCTTTGACAATTCACCACCCCCCTCTATGCAAGGTAAAGAGATGGGAGGAAAGCACACAGTTCTCAGGAATGCAATTAAATATAATTCAGTTCCCCCTAGCAAGCTTAAAGGAAAACAGGTAGGAGCTTTAAACACAGGCAAGACACTTTGATGTGGTTGCAATTAAGTGAAAAATATGCTAAAAAGGCTTTTAATTCTCTATAGGAGGTTCAGGGTAGGTGATAGCTGCTTTGTATTAGTTCAGGATCACTTTAGCAATGCTCTATGAATGATTGTCAGGTTGCACACGAATTTCAGCATGGAAAGCAAGGACAAATATTTTTACACGTGGCTGAAATTAAGCAAAATGTCAAATCGCAGCAAATTTAGGCGCGTGCGTCGAGCGAAATTACGGAGGCACTATAAGGAGTAGGAAGTCGGTTATAGGCTCTTTGGAAAGCTTAGAATCATAGCTTTAAGGTTTCAGTTAAAACTCGCTCCGGAGATACGGCCGATTTAGTAAAGGTAGTTTTTCGGATTTGAAATTTTAAAGCTCAGAATCACAGATGACAGTTTTCAGTTTTAAAGATGACAGAAAGACACGATTCTAGGAGGCAGTTCTAATTGGCTAAAATAGTTTGGATTAGATTATTTTAAACTAAGAGATTGGTTTTGGCACAGTGCTAGCTGGGCACTCACACTAGATTTTGGACAGGAATGCGACTTTGTCACCCATCGGGTCAGGATTGGCTGGACTTCCACTAGCGGTTCTTCACAGCGGTCTGGTCTCTGGTTCTGCTCTCAGCACTGCACAGTTCTGGTCTCTCTGGATCTCTGGTCTCTCTAGATCTCTGGTCTCTCTGGATCTCTGGTCTCTCTGGATCTCTGGTCTCTGGAGGTTGATGGATTTGAAGTCTGGAGTCTCCCGGCAAAGCGTCCCGCAAGAAAGTGGAAAGTGAATGTCTCTACCTGGGTTTCAATATTCCTTTTATGGTTTTGAAAATGGGTGTGTGCCTGGGCCTAGCTAAGCCTGCCCCTCTCACTTATCATTGGCCGAGCTTTCCTCTCTCCCTTGATTGGGGTAAAGAAACGGAGTATCAGAGTGATACTGTAGGTTTTATGGTCAGAGGAACCTCCCCTTGTCAAATTGCACACAAATCTATTTCTGATCCAAATACATATGTATCTATGTTCCATTTTTCTAATATTATAGCTCCAGTTAACATATTTTCTGTAGCACCAAACCATCAGATCGCTGTCTTTGTACGATGTCGTGTCCACTTATGACATAATTCTCCACTTTTCATCCAGATAACGACCTCTAAACCTTTCCAGATTTTACACAAATGTGCACCAGGGATATGGGTTTCAGATGATAAAGTGTCAGATTTTTAACATGCATACATTTGGAGTAACAACCTTTTTTCCCGCTACTATCCCCAAGAACATACCACAGGGTCCTGACACCTCTTAAAATGTGCACAGAAAAATCACAAGAATGATGATGTTATTTATATAATTTTTACAAGTCCGCACTGTGAATTATCCATCTTTTTAAAATCATGCTCTGGCCCCAAAGGGGTGTGGTTTTCCAAAGCACATGGTTAAATTTCTGGTTTAAACACTTCCCCCATGCTCAGCTTGCTCTCACAGGCACAGCCCCTCCCAGTTTCTCCCAAGAGGAAGCCATTTTACGACCCCCCCCAATATAACATTTGCCTGAGCCAGGGACAGTGCTTTGTTTAGTTTCCTGCAGTCCCCAGGTGCTCCTCCCCTAATCCAATCAGAGAGGTGTCATCTCTTTTTGGCAGGGCAGCAGAATGCAGCCAGGCCTGGGAAGAGTGGCTGAGCAGGTTTCACTCCTGTCGGGGGTAGTTGCCGGGCAGAATTCACTCTCTTCAAGCCAGGCTTCAGCTAAATGTCACTTTAGTTCCCAATTTTCTACATTCAAATAGAACTGACAATTTTTACACATGCAGCTAGAACGCTCATTCCAAGTTCAAAACTATGACATTTCAACAGTTGCAAACTATGTGACACTCAACAGTAGGTCACTCATTTATTTTAAACATTTCGGTTTTAGTGGTTTTCAATCCAATTTCAGTTAAGCTGCTGACATCCACAGCTCAGCCAGTTTTGTTATAAACATTGTTTTGGGCTCTTTCGCTTTCCAGATTTAGTATGCACACAAGAATACATTCTGCCAAATGCCTGCTGGTGTTCATTGAGATTTTTGAATATCTTGTGATGTTTAAAATAGGCATTTTTAGCTTGCATTCAGGGAAACAAAGGTGATTTTAAAGCACTTTTTTTAGCCAACCGGCACTGCTGTTTTTCCTTTGGCACACATTTCACTCATGGCACTCCTGGCCCATCATGCTTGCACTGGTGGGTGGCAGGTCAGGGGACCACTTTGCTGTGCGCAAAACTGCACGGTTCTCTAGGATTCTGGCGCAAATGTGGGCTTTTCCGCCCTCTTGGATTTCCTGAGCCCACAGCACCAAATGTTGCAGCATAATAGTCCAATTCCGTAGATGGCACAGTTCAGCATCTTTTCCTCCATCCGATTGGATCGATCGGTTCTCCTTGCCTGTCCTGGTGGGAATATTGGGCGGTACCCCGGGCCCCTCGGATCTTTGCTGCCGGTCTCCGGGTTGTTCTCCTTGGTCAGTCTCCGTGGTTTCATCTCTCCTAGGATGATAAAGCAAAAGCGGCAATACCTATTCGTAGACATTTCTCCACCACTATTAATGGTGTGGCGAACACATACATTTTATACATCTGGTTACATTTTTCAGTCTTGTTTTAAAAACAAGATATAACAGGAAACATTTTCCTACCAGAATCATAATATTTTAGAGACTATCTGTGGGATATTTTAGGGTTGGAACTGAATTACTCTGGGGCGGCCCCCTCTGAGATTCCAGAGGATTCCTCCAGTCGTTGCAGAGTGTCCCTGGGGTGGCAACACTTTAGCTGATTAATATGGACCCACTTGTCTTCCCCTTCCGCCAGACTACCTTTGGGGATGCAGATCTTATACGCTACTGGGGAGACCTTGTCTATAATTTCAAACAGTCCCTTACATGTAGGCAAACATTTTCGTTGTTTGGCCTGGTTCCTTTGGAAATTGTATCGATAGACCCGGGCTCCCACAGTATATTCCTTCCTGGTGGTCTTCAGGTCGTAGTGGGTTTTCATGCTATCAGCTGATCTTTCTAGATTCCGCTGAGCATAGGCAAAAGCATGCTGAAGGTGTTTCCTTAAATTCTCCACATACTCATGAGTTGTGGAGGCATTTATCAGTGTCTGCTCTTGGGTCCTGTAGAGCAAATGCTGGAGAAGCACTATCTTGAGTCCGGTCATCAACTCAAATGGTGACATTTTAGTTGCAGATGAAGGGGTAGATCTGATGGCCATTAGGACCAGAGGTAATCGGATATCCCAACTTGGCCCAGAATCTGCCACAAACTTTTTTAACATGCTCACAATGGTTCGGTTGTATCTCTCTACTGCTCCAGAAGAAGCTGGCCGGTAAGCAATATGTAGCTTCCTTTTGACCCCCAGTATCTCCCACATCTTTGTCATTACCTCGCTGGTGAAATGGCTACCTCTGTCTGACTCAATCCTTTGAGGTAGACCAAAACGGGAAAAGATGTGGTTAATCATTAAGGCAGCTGCTGTTTCTGCCTTGCAGTTTGGGGCCGGGAGACATTCCACCCACTTTGTAAACAAGCATGTGATGGTCAACATGTACTTGTTTCCTCTAGACGAGCGAATTACAGGGCCTACGAAGTCGATTTGCAAATCTGACCATGGCAGTGTCATTCCCCTCTTTTGGAGAGGTGCACGGTGTGTGAGGGATGATGGCTGAAATTGTGCACACACAAGACACCCCTTCAAGTATTGGCTGAGGTCCTGGCCCATTTGTGGCCAGTATGCAATATTCTTAAGATTTCAAGTGTTGTATGAAACCCCCTATGACCGGCGGTGGCCGCATCATGGGCGTGACTTAACATCAGGCTTCGGAATGAGGTAGGAACCACCCACTGATCATGGACAGCTTGGGATTTCCTTAGCAACACACCGTCTTGGATTCAGAACCTTTTTGGACATTTCATCAACACTCTTAGGTCCTCTTTCTCAATGTAATCGGTATCCGTCAGGGGAAAGTTCTCAGGGTCCTCAATGTGTTGGTAAAACTTACCAATTATTGGGTCCCCCTTCTGAGCAGTAATCAAATCAGCATCAGGGGTCTCCTTACTCCATTGTGCAGTTGAAAGATCATTGTGAGCATTTGTCTGGGACCTAGTGATAGCAGTGACCTGGATTTCCCCCAACAGGGACTCTATTTCTATTAGATCCCCTTGGATGGGCCCGGTTTTGGCCAGCTGATCAGCTAAGTCATTTCCAGTTTTGTCTGGTCCCTCTACTTTGGAATGACCTTTGATCTTTTTCCAGTAGATGGTCATCCCATTCGAGGTGACCAGATCATCAATGTTTTGAATTAACTTCCCATTTTCAAAGGTTTGTTATTAGCATATAGTATGCCTCTGGTTTTCCAGTTAACCAGGTGCTCTTCGAACCCGTTCCGTACATAACACGAATCTGTGATTATGACCAGTTCGTGGAGTTGATGTTGGACGGCAGTGAGGATGGCCTGATGCACAGCCATCAATTCTGCCACCTGACTACTTCGGTGACCAGTTTTGTACCCAGCGGAGGGTTCTGGAAACTCCTTCACCCATGCATTCCCTACACCGGCCACCAGTTCTTTCTCCCCGTTGTTGTCAACATCGTACGAGCATCCATCCACATAGACAGTGGACATTCCCTCACACTTGTCTTCTTCAAAGACTTTGTGTGGGGAATTAAGGTATGCCTCCATGTTGTCCTTGATTTTTAGACTTTCGTCCTCAAGACAGTTTTCTCTGGCACAATCATGCAAGTCAGCCAGGCCTTGCGCGAGGGGACTCTTCTTGTTTTGGCCATATCTGACCTCCACAGGAAAGCCTTGCATTGACAGAATCCAGGAAGTAATTCGGGAATTACTCACATTTCCGGCCCGTATTCTGTCACTTTGGAGATATTGCAGAGGCTGGTGTGGAGTCTCCACTATGATGTGTTCCCCCTGGATAAACGGGCAGTAATTCTTCAATGCCCACACCGTTGCCAGGCATGCCTTCTCACAATCGTTGAATTTTTCCTCCACAGAGGATAAAGTTTTGCTCGCATAGGAGATTACTTTGTTGACCTTGTCATGCTTTTGGTATAATACTGCCGTCAAGCACGTATTAGAGAACCCTGTCTCCAGGAAGAACTCCTTGCTTCTGACAGGGTAAGCTAGGCAAGGCGCTTGTGAGAGGCTTCTCTTGAATTGTCTTACTGCCTCGGATTGTTCTGGACCCCATTCCCACTTGACCCCCCCTTCAAGAGATGAATCAGGGGTCTAGTGATCTCTGCGTAGCCTTCAATGAACTTTCTGCTGTAATTAGTCAGTCCAAGGAGGCTCCTTAGTTCCCGCAGAGTTGTGGGATCCTTCAGTTTCTGAAGTGCTTCCACTTTCTTTTCCTGTGGACAGAGACCCTGAGGAGTAATCTCATGCCCCAAGAAATTTACACGGGTTCTACACCAGTGTGCTTTCTGAAAGGAAAGTTTTGCTCCGGCGGCCCTCAACTGCGTCAGAACATAACGGATCTCTGCTATATGTTCCTCCACAGATGAACTTTTGATGAGGACATCATCTACAAAAGCCAGGTTACCCCACGCACCCAGGTCGGGCATGGCCTTATGTAGGAAAATGTTGAATATATTGCCGGAGTTGAGGTATCCGAAGGGAGTCAGGCTCCATGTGTACTGCTGGCCCCCAAAGGTAATTGCCAGTTTGTATTGGTCCTCCCTACTGACAGGCACGGTCCAGTATCCATTGGTCAGGTCTATTGCAGTGAATACCTGTGACCCCTGGATCTGAGCCAGCCCTTGGTCAATGTAGGGCAGAGGCCATCGGGAAGTATGGACCCGTTTGCTGAGCTCCCTAAGGACGGTGCAGAGTCTCCACTGGCCGTTTGGCTTCAATATTCCCAGCACCGGATTATTGAAAGTGCTGTGGACTGGACGGATTATTCCCCGGGACTCAAGGTTCTTAATTATTTTAGTAAGGGACTCCATGGATGCGAGAGGCAAGCGATATTGCTTCACAAACACTGGAGTCATGCCAGGGTCCGTGGGAATTGTTGTTGTGTGGATGTCGGTGCGACCACAGTCATATGAGTCTACCGCAAAGAGATCTTGGAAATCCAAGAAAACTTGTTTCAACTTTTGCTTCTGTTCCAGAGTCACACGGGCATCAGCTAGGTTGACTCTCTCTTCCACCATCTGCCTAAAGCCTGGAAAGACTTCTGGTTTTGCTATCTCAACGGCCTGCTCCAGCTGGGTGGAGAAGTGCCTGGTCATAGTGCTGATTTGGAATGGAGGCATCAGGTGGGAAAGGCAGCCCTCATGGACCTGGAAAATCACCTCATCCCTCCTGAAGTCACAAGTCACATCTTCCTTACCATAAGGGCAAAAAGTGTACACCAGGAAGTTCCCCCCATGCCGGGTAAAGATCCTGTATGGTGTTGTATTGTCATCACTGTCACTGTCAAAACAGTCCTTGGGGATTGGTCCTAACAGTTAATTTCCTAAATCAATGGAGAAATGTCGGTCATCAACCGCCATTCCAATAATGGTGCCTGAGGCTAGAGTAATACTCTTTAAGTCGCTGTTATCCACCTCTATTGGAATGGTGTCATGTTCTATGTTGACTAATGGTGTTGGGTTTACCCCTAACCCTTGCTGTTGGAGAGAAGCATTTAGATGAATATAAGCATCAGGGTTTTTCAATTTTTGTCCTCTTTTAACTTTTACTTCCAGGGAGAATTGTCGGGTCCTTTCTGGGATGGTGACTTCTTCTTTAAGCTGAATTTCAACTGCATAAGGTAGCAATTGAGCTGACCTAAATGCTTTTTCTTGATCATCAAATTCCATGGGATTATCTGCTAATCGGGACCAAGCTTTGAAGTTTATTAGGTCCAAACTAATGGCGAAGCGATTGAGAATGTCACTGCCTAAGTAAAAGGCGGCAGTGACGACTCGCACGACCCAACAATTATGGACTATGCTCTTGTTGCCAATGGAGATTTTGAGCATACACCTGCTTGGCAGGAGATGTTTGGAATTGGGTGTTTCCAGATCCATTTCCCATTTGTCTATCAGTTTGAATGTGGGAATGGCTGGATCTTTTGGGAGTTGGCGGAACATGGCTTCGCTGATGAAGCTCTTACCGTTGTTCAAACACACTCGAGCGAGAACAGAGTCTTTCCCATCATTTAACTGAACAGGGATGAACAACTGCTCTCCAATTTGCTGAATATCAGCCAGGCTCTGAGCTGATTTCACATCTTTCTGGACTATAGGAGTGGGAGTGTCTGATTGTGGATTAGTAAAGAATTTCAGAGTATTTCCTTCCAGTGTGGAATACCACCTTAAACTGAAAGGAAGGTTGATTTTCAGAAATAGAGAGGACCCCCCATCACCAGTCTGTTGTCCTACTGCTATTACTGTCATGTCTGGAATTTGGTTGTTCTGGAAGTGAAATTCTACTTGGTCAGATTTTTTTTCAACCATGTGGCAGGTGCCATGTAAACTAACATGGTTGACACTCTGTTTTAATTTTATTGGTCGGCTAGTCTGGGTCCAGAGGACCTTGTTTACGCAATCTATTAGGGGTGACAACCTTCTCAGGAGGTCATTCCCTAGTAAACAAGGGGTTCCCTCTGGAGTCACTACTATGACCGGGTGTTTCACCTTGTGTCGCCCAATTTTGATGTCCAAATCTGCAGTCCCCTCGACAGGAATTTCCTTCCCGTCAAGGTTCTGCAGTTGTCCAGGAAGAGAGGTGAGAGGAATACGGTAATTCTCCCCCCTTCCTGCATTTAGTTCATCAAAGGCCCTTTTGGACAGAAGGGTAGCTTGGGATCCAGTGTCCACCAGTGCCAAAATTGAACCCTGCCCCTGTACTTGTACTGGGGCATAGTATCTTCCCTCCTTCTCCTCAAGGGGGCACAGATAATGCACATTTTTGGACAACTGGTGGGCTAATTCTCTGGTTTTGGACATTGCTAGCGAAGAGATTTGGGCAGAATTCTGTGGAGAGCCTGGGGAATCTGAAAGAAAAAGTTGGCAACTGGAAATGGTTTCGGTTTTCTGGGCCGCCCCCCCCTTTTTGGAGGCAGTTATCAGGATGGGTTTGACCCATGGGATTTTGGTATTGTTGGTTCTGGGATAGAATGATGGGCGGCGACAGCTCAATCCCCACATCAACCCAGTCTGTTGATTCGGTTTGAGGTTCCCCTGGTTCGGTTCTGGGCCGCCCCTGCCTTTTTGGAGGCAGTCACCAGGATGGGTTCGAACCAGGGGTTTTTGGTTTTGTTGGTTCTGGGATAGAATGATGGGCGGCGACAGCTCAATCCCCACATCTACCCACTCTGGATTGGAATCTCTTGGGACCCATTTTTCCTTGGGATGAGTTCCCCCATCTCTGAAGGAGAAGATCCTATTCCCAGGATCTTCTGAGGAGCCCTCTCCCTCAAATTGGAAGACCTGTACCTCCTCCACAAAGTGGGTCTGTTTGGGTCCTTTGTTTCTCCTTCCTCCTCTCTGCTCCTTGTTTGGCAGACTTTCAGGGGTAGGAGATTTTGTTTCCGGTTCCTGGTTTTCCAGGGGCTGTTTACAAGTTGGGAAGGAAGCTTCCTCAAAGGCTTTACACCCCCCTTCCCCTTGTGCCTCCTCCCTGGGAACCGGTGGGTTATCGGGGTGCTGCCCCCGTCATTGTTCTGGAGCACCAGGCCCAGAGTTTGGGGCATTCTGTGGTGGCATGCTCATCTGAGGGTTATGTTGCACCCTCAGCATGTGACTCAGATCCTGTGCCATATTTTGGACCTGGCGCTCAAGTTGGGATACCTGCTCAGGTTGATACGGGGCTCTATTTTCTCCCCTGGGCTGATCCCGGGAAGGGTAGCTATCCCTTCTCTGGTAATACCCGGATTGGGAAGATTTGGGTACCCCTCCACCCTTGGCCTCCCCTCTCCCGGATTAGGTGGTCTGGGCTCAGGGAATTGGGGAAAGAAGGATGGCTGAGTTTGGGGCTGGAAACCTTGTGGATACCTGGGGAAAAAGTTTGGCCCAGGGTTTGGTGAATTTCTGCCCTCCTGTGGGAAGTTTGGGGGAAGTTCTCTGGGTTAGGTGCTTGACTGGATCCCCCCCCTTGGGCTGGAGGAGTCCACACATAACCCAGGATGGGTCGGTTTCCCTTGTAGCTGGGACTTACATAATCAGGGGAGCGAGGGACCCCATTTGTGGGACTACCTCCTCGACTCCCTGTCTGTGACTGGCCCGAGGGCCTTCTGGGCTGTGAATTAATTGGTGCAGGCAGGTTTTTAGGCCCTCCCATCTCCAAATCTAAAACAGGGGCAACCTTTACCTCTGCCACCTTGGCAGCAGCAGGGGTGCTGTTGGTTTTGGGTTTTTTCTGCGCATTACTTTTATTTTCTATGGGCTTCTGCACCTCATAGATCCGGGTGGCTTGCTCAATGACCCAGTCTAAAGATCTTTTCTCGTGAAAATCTCTCACGAGCTGGGTCATTATGTACTTGGGAAGAGCATGCAAAATGTGTTGATGAATTCTCTGCTGTCTGTGCGCACCCTTCTGGTGGTCTGCGCAAAGGCACGCTTCAATTCTTGCACAAATTCTTGTGGGGCCTGATCCCCCCCACATTGCAAATTGTAGGCTGCCTTGCGAGCCTCTTGGGGATTTCTATGTACAGAAAAATGTTTAAAGATGGCCACCCTATATGTGGACCATCTTGAATGGTTTTGGTCCTCCAGCCCCGCAAAGAAACTGGAGTATTCAGGGGAGAATGTCCATTTGACGTGCTGGATGCAGCTACTGCTGTCCTTCAAATGGAAAGTCTCCATCATTTGCTCATAGAGCTCCAAGTGTTCCCAAAGAGAATACTTGGCGTTCTTATGATAAGGCGTGATGACACTCCTGATTGCCTTAATCTGTTTTAAGGGGTCCTTAAGCAAGGCCCTTTTCACCTTATTGGCCTTTTTGGTTCGGATAACCCTGGTCCATTCATCCTCTGATCCAGAAGCACTGCTCCCAGAGGTACCCATCTGATCTTCCAGGTTTTCCCGGATTGTGCGAACCTGGGAATAGCTGGCAGAATGTGGGGACCTGGTCTCCTGTGTCCTGTGACGCTCAGAGGAGTCTTCAGATCCCTCCTTGCTACCAGGATTTGATGGGTACCCCCCCATTGACCTAACTGGGCAGAGGTTTTTAGGATGCGCTTAGGGGGCCTAATTTCCTGGGGTTCCCCACTAAATTGCCCATACCCGGGTGCCCGCCCATCCATTCCTGGGTGGGACTGGCCTATGAGCTCCAACTTTTGGCTGGATAGTAATCTGCCATTCCTGTGGCCCTGTGCTCATGCGCGCCAGGGGACCTGGGGGTGGCAGAGTCCTGGGACTGAGAGAGATGAAGGCCTCTGGTACTAGGGCTTCTGAGGTTATGCTCAGGTGTTTCCCTTTCCCAGCAAACTTCATCTCTGTCAGCCCCTGCTCCCTGTTGCAATGCAAGAGCCTGCACTTTCAGTTCCTCAGTTAAGGCCTTACTAGACTCTATCAGTATCTCCTGCATGGCTACCTGTTGCTGGAGCCGTTCATTGTGCTGACAGAGAGCCTCATTTTCTCTCTGTGCCTCCTGATTGGTCCTGGGATACTGGGCCAGTCTCTGCTGCAGGAGGGTTACCTCCTGAGTCCCATCCCTACTGGCCTGCTCCTTTCTTGCCAGAGCCTCCTCCACCCTCCTGGTGTGATCTAGCAAGCCCTGATGCTCTTTTTGGAGGTCACCCAGCCTCTGGAGGGCCAAGTGATTTTCTTCAATTTTTCTTTTCAAATGGCAGACTTCCTGGTCTAAGGTATCCCTTTCCTGACCAAGAGCCTGCATTTGTGACACCAGGTCATCCCTCTGCCTTTGAAAGGCACCAGCTTTCTGGCGTTCTTCATCAAACTCTGCCTGGGTATCCAGGTCTTTCAAAATCAATTTATTGCGTTCCTCTTTCTCTCTGTCTAGTTGGATCTGTAGGGTGGCTACCTGCTCTGTGCATGCCCTGTTGAAATTGATCTGTTGCTCCAGCTTTTTCTGGCTCTGCATTAAGGAGTCCAACCTGTCTTGGTGCTCCTTCTGCAAAGCCAGAATTCTGGTATCCTGATCTGTCTTTGCCTGTTGCAGTATATCCATGTCCTCTTTTATTTTAATGATATACTTCTTACTATCATTTTCTGACTCCTGGTTCCTCTGCACAGAAGAGACCAGGTCAGATTGGGCCTTCTCTAATGCCAACTGTTGCCTACTTGCCAGATCTTGGCCTTCAGCACATTTGTCCTGCATGGCTCCCATATAAAGATACAAATATGCCGCTATCCTAACGATCTTGTCGTGTTCATCTTTAGCTTTAGGAGCCATGAATAGTTCGCTCAGGGCCACATGTAAGGGACCCTGATATCTCCAGATATCTAACCCAGTTGCAGTGACCTGTTGTGTGATTGCCTACAACCACGCATCCTGGCCCTGCTCAGTCCATTCACCTCTCACAAATATCTTATGTAAGAAGTGCTCTCTGGCTATTTTGAGGTCTACCAGTGTCGTCATTCTGGAATTTGAGTTCCTTCCTGACTTACAGAAGTTTGTATTTTATTTTGCAAAACAGACCGTTTCCTTAGAGCGTTCCTTTGAGGAGTGTTTTCACAGTGTAAAACAGCGTGGTGATCTAACCGGATATGTGTATCCGGTCAGTTGGCACACTGTATTAAGCTGCACAAGTGGTAAATCTAATCCAGAATCTCCAGCTACGAGCCCCCACTTTGTAAGCGGATTTAATTCAACACTACAGCTAAGTCAATGCCTAGTCTGGGATGCTGAGGGAAACCCTTATTGATGTATTTTTATGTCCAGTTCGTTTACTCTGGATGACAACCCTTATATAACACCCCTCTCTCATAATCCCCCTGACCCTGCTGAGCCAAGAAGTAGGTTTGTTTTGCAAATGAAAAGGTTTATTTGAAAATTAAACAATATATAGATATATCACACTTTTATAATAAATTAATGTTTGATAGCACACTTGTGAAGATGATAGTGATCAACAATGGATAATGTTACAGTGGTACACTCTTTTTGATGGCTTAGAAGTGATATAGAGAGGATAAAGTAGCTGAGAATGCTTTTATGGCTTCAAGGACAATGCAATGATGAATGAAAATGCAGTACAGAAAATAAACTTGATATGACTGCAACAAAAGACATAGTAATCACTTTTCTTTGACAATTCACCCCCCACCCCCTCTATGCAAGGTAAAGAGATGGGAGGAAAGCACACAGTTCTCAGAAATGCAATCAAATATAATTCAGTTCCCCCCTAGCAAGCTTAAAGGAAAACAGGTAGGAGCTTTAAACACAGGCAAGACACTTTGATATGGTTGCAATTAAGTGAAACATATGCTAAAAAGGCTTTTAATTCCCTATAGGAGGTTCAGGGTAGGTGATAGCTACTTTGTATTCGTTCAGGATCACTTTAGCAATGCTCTATGAATGATTGTCAGGTTGTAGACGAATTTCAGGAAGGAAAGCAAGGACAAATATTCTTACACGTGGATGAAATTAAGCAAAATGTCAAATCGCGTCAAATTTAGGCACGTGCGTCGAGCGCAATTACGGAGGCAATATAAGGAGTAGGAAGTCGATTCTAGACTCGTTGGAAAGCTTAGAATCTTAGCTTTGAGATGACTCGCTCCTAGCACAAACGGTTCCGGAGATGCGGCCGATTTAGTAAAGGTAGTTTTTCGGATTTGAAATTTTAAAGCTCAGAATGACAGATGACAGTTTTCAGTTTTGAAGATGACAGAATGACACGATTCTAGGAGGCAGTTCTAATAGGCTAAAATAGTTTGGATTAGATTATTTTAAACTAAGAGATTGGTTTTGGCACAGTGCTAGCTCGGTACTCACACTAGATTTTGGACAGGAATGCGACTTCGTCACCGATCGGGTCAGGATTGGCTGGACTTCCGCTAGCGGTTCTTCACAGCGGTCTGGTCTCTGGTTCTGCTCTCAGCACTACACAGTACTGGTCTCTCTGGATCTCTGGTCTCTTTGGATCTCTGGTCTCTCTGGTCTTTGGAGGTTGATGGATTTGAAGTCTGGAGTGTCCCGGCAAAGCGTCCCGCAAGAAAGTGGAAAGTGAATGTCTCTACCTGGGTTTCAATATTCCTTTTATGTGTTTTGAAAATGGGTGTGTGCCTGGGCCTAGCTAAGCCTGCCCCTCTCACTTATCATTGGCCGAGCTTTCCTCTCTCCCTTGATTGGGGGAAAGAAATGGAGTGTCAGAGTGATGCTGTAGGTTTTATGGTCAGAGGAATCTCCCCTTGTCAAATTGCACACAAATCTATTTCTGATCCAAATACATATTTATCTATGTACCATTTTTCTAATATTATAGGTCCAGTTAACATATTTTCTGTAGCACCAAACCATCCGATCCCTGTCTTTGTACGATGTTGTTTCCACTTATGACAGAATTCTCCCCTTTTCATCCAGATAACGACCTCTAAACCTTTCCAGATTTTACACAAATGTGCACCAGGGATATGGGTTTCAGATGATAAAGTGTCAGATTTTTAACATGCATACATTTGGAGTAACAACCTTTTTTCCCGCTACTATCCCCAAGAACATACCACAGGGTCCTAACACCTCTTAAAATGTGCACAGAAAAATCACAAGAATGATGATGTTATTTATATCATTTTTAAAAGTCCGCACTGTGAATTATCCATCTTTTTAAAATCATGCTCTGGCCCCAAAGGGGTGTGGTTTTCCAAAGCACATGGTGGAATTTCTGGTTTATCCACTTCCCCCAAGCTCAGCTTGCTCTCACAGGCACAGCCCCTCCCAGTTTCTCCCAAGAGGAAGCCATTTTACGACCCCCCCAATATAACATTTGCCTGAGCCAGGGACAGTGCTTTGTTTAGTTTCCTGTAGTCCCCAGGTGCTCCTCCCCTAATCCAATCAGAGAGGTGTCATCTCCTTTTGGCAGGGGCAGCAGAATGCAGCCAGGCCTGGGAAGAGTGGCTGAGCAGGTTTCACTCCTGTCGGGGGTAGTTGCTGGGCAGAATTCACTCTCTTCAAGCCAGGCTTCAGCTAAATGTCACTTTAGTTCCCAGATTTCTACATTCAAATCAAACTGACAATTTTTACACATGCAGCTAGAACGCTGATTCTAAGTTCAAAACTATGACATTTCAACAGTTGCAAACTATGTGACACTCAACAGAAGGTCACTCATTTATTTTAAACATTTCGATTTTAGTGATTTTAAATCAAATTTCAGTTAAGCTGCTGACATCCACAGCTCAGCCAGTTTTGTTATAAACATTGTTTTGGGCTCTTTCTCTTTCCAGATTTAGTATGCACACAAGAATCCATTCTGCCAAATGCCTGTTGGTGTTCATTGAGATTTTTGAATATTTTGTGATGTTTAAAATAGGCATTTTGAGCTTGCATTCAGGGAAACAAAGGTGATTTTAAAGCGCTTTTTTTAGCCAACCGGCACTGCTGTTTTTCCTTTGGCACACATTTCACTCATGGCACTCCTGGCCCATCATGCTTGCACTGGTGGGTGGCAGGTCAGGGGACCACTTTGCTGTGTGCAAAACTGCACGGTTCTCTAGGATTCTGGCGCAAATGTGGGCTTTTCCGCCCTCTTGGATTTCCTGAGCCCACAGCACCAAATGTTGCAGCATAATAGTCCAAACGTGAGTCAGGACACCCAACAAAGTGATAATTCAAATTTATATAAGTTTCCTTTTTGAGGTTCTGTTCTCCCTTAATTCTTAGGGGAATTGTGAATTGTCATATCTGTCCTGGGAGGGTGACGTCTTTTTCCTATTTGAACTTCAACTTCATATGGCAGTAATTGAGCTGACCAAAATGTATTCTCAGTGTTGTAAAAGCCCATGGGGTTACCCCACAGTCGGGACCAGGATTTGTCATTAATTAGGTCCAAATTAATTTGCAATCGATTGAGAATGTCACTGCCTAACTAAAAGGCAGAGGGGAAATCTCTCACAACTCAATAATTATGTTCTATGCTTGTGTCGCAAATGGAACATTTTAGCATGCACCTGCTAGGCAGGAGATGCTTGGAATGTGTAGTTTGCAGGCCCATTTCCCACCTATTCATTGACTTCAACATGGGAATGGTCTTATCCTTTGGGAGTTTACTGAAGAATTCTTTGCTGATGAAGCTTCTTCCATTATTCAGGCATACTCTGGCAAGAAAAGGTGCCCCCCCCCTCATTTACCTGAATGGAGAGAAACCACTGTTCACCCTTTTTCTGGATATAAGTCAAACTTTGAGCTGGTTTTCATCACCTTTTGTCATGGGATTTGGGTTCTATTCAAATTGTGGATCGGTATAACATTTCAGAGTATTTCCTTACAGCGGAGAAGGGTTCCCATTACCAGTTTGCTATCTTACAGAGATGACAGTGATGTCTGGGACTTGATTGTTCCGGAAGTGAAACTCTATTTGGTCAGACCGATGTTCAATCATGTGATATGATTTAAACTCGCATAATTCATACTTTGTTTTAATTTGATTGGCCGGTTAGTCTGTGTCCAGAGGACCTTGTTCACACAGTCAATCAAGGGTGATAACCTCCAGAGGAAGTCATACCACAGTATACACAGTGTGGCCTCTGGAGTGACGTCTATCACCAGGTGTTTCACCCTATGTTGCCTAATTTTGAACTCGCGATCCGCAGTCCCTTTGAAGGAAAAATAATTTCCATCAAAGTTTTGGAGTTGCCCAGGAATAGGTGTGAGGGGAATTTGGTGACTCTCCCCCATTCCTGAATTCATTTGGTCAAAAGCCTTTTTGGACAATTGGGTGACTTGGGATCCAGTATACACCAGCGCTAATAATGCACATTGACCCTGTACCATGACAGAGGCAAAAAACTCCCTTCCCTCTCTTCAAGGGGGCAAATAAAATGTGCATTTTGTGCCAGCTTGGCAATTAATTTTTTTATTTTGAACTCCGACATTGTGTGATCTTGGATGGTTTTCTGTGTCGGATTCTGGGAATCTGTAAATAAAATTTGCACACAACAACAAAGGGGCTGGGGAAGTCCCTTTTTCCCCTGATTCTTTGTTGTCCCCCTTTTCCTGGAGAGAGTTGCTCAAACCTGTTTGGGGGAGGATCCCTCATTGCTTTCAGAATTATATGGGGGACACTGTTGGAGTTCAGGAATTGGTGGTTCTGGGTCAGTCTCCATACTTACCCAGTCTTTTGGGACCCATTTGTCTGTGGGAGGGATCCCCACATCCCTGAAAGAGAAGATTTTCTTCCCTGAATCCTCCAGGGATTCTTTTCCTTCAATCAGGATGGTGCAGACTTCCTCCACAAAGTGGGTTTTCTTTGTCCCTTGATTTCTGCTATTTACCCTCTGTTCCCTAGGTTCCAGCTTTTCAGGGATAGGAGATTTGTGTTCAGGTTCAGAGGTTACTAGTGTTTTATCTCAGTTGAGAAAGGAAGTTTCCTCTAGGGCTTTGCATCTCCCTTCCCACCTCTCCCCCTCCTTTGGAACATGTTGGTTGTGAGGGTTTTCTCCCCATCATTTCTCCGGGGCACCAGACCCGAGTGTTGAGCTATTCTGGGCAGCCATGTCCATTTGAGGGCTCTACTGTACCCTCAACATGTGACCCAGGTCGTGTGTTAAATTTTGGACCTGGCGCTCCAGTTGAGACATACTTTCTGGTTGGTATAGGGGTCTAGAGTCATACCTTTGCTGCTCCTGGAAAGGGTAGCTGCCCATTCTCCCAGAGTAGCTCAGGTATTGAGGGTTTCCCTGATAACCCTCCATCCTTGATCTCCCTTCTCCCTGATTTGGGGATTTATTGTCCTTAAAGCACGGAGAAAGAGGAGAATTGTTCTGAAAATTGTGGTTTGGAGGGTATCCAGTAAAGAAACTTAAGTTGGAGGGTGGAGTATTTCTTCCCTCCTGAGGGAAGTTCTGAGGGAAGTCTAGAGGGAGGTTTTGAGGGAAGTTTTGAGGGAAGTTTTGAGGGAGGTTTTCTGGGGCAGTACTTACCTGATTGGACCCCCCCTTGTGCCAGGGGAGTCCATATATACCCCAAGATATGTTTGTTTTGCTTGACTCTCGGGCTGATGTAGGTTGCAGGGTCAGGTGAAGAGTTGTTTGGATACCCTGCCTGGCTACCACCCGATTGTGTTTGATCAGAGGGTCTCCTCTGCCTCTCATTCTGCTTATTAGTGGGAGGAGTATTATTAGGTCCCCCATTTCCAAGTCCAAAATGGGGGTATTTTTCATCTCTGCCACCTTTGCAGCAGCGTGGGTGTTTGATGGTTTGGGGTTTTTGGGTTTAATTTTGTTCTCGGGTGTCTTTTGGACTTCATAAATCCAGGTGGCCTGTTCCACCACCCAATCCAGGTTCCTACATACATCGAAGTTCCTAAGCAGTTGGGTCATTTTGTATTTTGGAAGTGCATGGAAATAAGTATTAATGAACTCTCGGTTATTTGTGTGTGGAGGTCTGGGCAAAGGCCAGCTTCAGTTGATGCACAAACTCTCCAGGGGTGTTTGCTCTTCTAGATGCTCCCAGACTGAATGTTTGGCATTTTTGTATTAGGGTATCATAAAGCTCCTGCTGGCTTTTATTTGCCGAATTGGGTCTTTTACCAGACCTCTCTTCTGTTTGACAGCCTTCTTTTTCCACTGCACCTGAGTCCACTCACCCTCTGACTCAGAGCTGCTACTATTGGTAGTCCACTCCCTGTCTTCTAGGTGCTCCCTGACTCCATGAGACTTGGAATCACTCCCAGAATGACGGGGTCTGGTTTCTACTCCCCTGTGGTACTGTGAGCTCTCTGGGTCACTTCCCTTGGGCTCCCCCTTGCGCTCAGAGGAATACTTATCTTCCTCATCCCTTCTTCCAGGTGTGGTGGAGAATTCCCTGCACCTCCCTGAATGTGTGAAGGTTTTCAAAATACTCTTTTGAGGCCTGGACTCTGGTTCTTCTCTGTCTGCAAAGTGGACAAAGTGGTCCCATTGTAACTTATGTTTCTGCAAGTCTGACTCCCTGATCTTCTCATCATAGGAGCCCTCCTGGTCAGAAGTATCTGCTCGGGTATTTTTAAATCTGGATAAAGATGAATATATGTCAATATCTGATAGAGACTGGCCTTCCGTCTCAGTTATATTAGGCCTAATTGAGTCGCTCTGCCTCATGTTTGCTTGTTCTTGCAACTTGGCAGGCGGGAACTTAGCAGCTCACTGTGCATATATTATGGTGAGTTGGCTTGAGGCCCCTGGTAAGTCGATCATCACACCATGGTCGGAGGGTGCCCTTTCATACTCTAACTGTTCGGGGTACCTCAAAGCATGTTTGTATCTAGCCATTTCCTTCTCCAATCTCTCAGATTTATTCTTTCTAGCCATAATCTCTTGGTGATATATAGAGACCTCAGTTTTGAGCTGTGCTAGCAGGGTTGACTAGCTTCAATTACTTTGTTTTGTGCCACTGCTTGGCCACTGAGTCCCTTGTTTAATTGATTGATTGATATTTTATTTCTATCGTGCTCGTACACAAGTGTTTCAGAGCGCGACAAGGCAAGGGAGGGGAACAGGGGAGAACAAAACAGCGAACTTACTAGGCCCAGTGACATTGAGAACGCGCAAGTGCATGGGGAGGGGGAGGGGAAAAGTGCATGGAAGGGGGAGAGGTGGAAAGTGCGAAGCAGAGGTGAAACAGATTCATAACAATAAATAAATAATAAAGGCAACAAACAGTGGTAATGCAGCCAGCAATTTGCAAGTGCTAGGTTTAAGGCAGCAGACAGGGTAGGTCTGATAAGTGCTTGTTCTCCTCACAAAGGGACTAATTTTCCTTCTGTGAGGCTTGTATTATCTGTGCATACTCAGACCTCTTCTTTTTCAGGAGACTAATCTCCTCACTTTGTGCATTGTTGGCCTGTGTTGCCTGCTCTAGGTCAAATTCTGCTTGACTAACATGGCCCATTACTTTTTCATTTTCCATCCTCATGTCAGTCAGTTCCTGAGTACATAACTCGCTTTTCTCCATGTCCTTCCTTAATTGGCACACTTCCTGACACAGGGCACTTTTCTCCAGACACAACTTACTATTCTATTCCCTGAAAAGCTCTCTCTGCTGTTTCAGTTGCTTAATCTGCATTTGAAAGGCAAATATGTCCTCTAAACAGGCTGTATTGTGCACCACCTGCTCACTTAATGTTTGTGGACTCTCTCTCAGATTGTCCACTCATTCTTGATGCTCCTCTCTCAGTGCAGGAAATTTAGCTTCACACTCTAAATGTGCTTGCTGCTGTGTTGCTGACTCCCCTTTTAGCTGCTCAATAATGTTTTCCAATTTTTACTCAATTTTAACTTTAACTTTTGACTGTTGCACTTTTTCCTCCACTTTCTTCAACTCTCTCTGTGCTTGACCCAAAAGCTCAGATTGGTTTTGCACAGAGGCTACACTAACCTGGTATGCCATGCATTACCACAGTAAAATATACCACCATTTACCACAATAACAAAATGTCACATGATTAGGTGTATCTCCTCCAGAAAATATATCCAACAGGTGAAGGTCAGCTAGTGTGAGGACAGGATGGACAAAGTTCAGCCTAGTCAGGGCAGGGTGACCAAGGGCAAGTGCTGGTTAGGGGTGCTGGGGAGGACTGGTCGAGTAGGGCATGGTCCCTGATACTCATAAGGGGTCAGAGACCAGTCACAATGGCAGAGGGAAATTAGCAAGGTAGGGGGAGAGCCAAGGAGGAAGAAAAAAGAAAAGTTTTGAGAAGCTTCCAGAACTTAAGGAGATCCGGCTCAAGTCTGAGAGGCATAAGGAGGCCATTCCAGAGGGAGGCTCCTGCTGTAGAAAGAGATCTACACCCCACTCTCTGCCTGGTGAAACATCTGTTCTGCAGAGAATTGGAGCTAGAGGACCGAAGGACTCTAGCAGGGAGGTATTTTGGGAGAGAAAGTTGGATGTAGCAGTGTCCCAGGCCCCATAAAGCCTTGTGGGTGATGCAGATGGCCTTGAATTTGATCCTTGCACCCAGTGGAGAGATTTCAGGGATAGGGAGATGCATTCCCTGGGATTGAGGCCAACGATACATCTTGCAGCCCTATTCTGGATAAGTTAAAGAGGGCAAAGAGAGGAAACAGGCAGATTGAGGAGGAGGCCATTGCAGCAGTCTAGCCTAGAGAGAACCAGAGCTTTGGAGACATTGAGCTTCTGGGGAAAGGTGAGGAAAGGGAGAATGCCTCTGAGGAGGTGGAGCTGAAAGTTGGCCTTCTTGCAAGGTCTGTGATGTGAGGGGAGAAGGAGAGAGAGGAGTCAAAGATAACCCCAAGAATGTTTGCCACACAAGAGGTGGGGAGGTGGCAAGGGAACCATGGGGCAGTGTGAGGTGAGCAGTGGGCTTAGGGATCAAGGTAGCTGAATTCATTTAAAGGCTGGTGCCTAAGTGGAAGGTCCTCAGGGGTGACAGAATTAGGGCAGTACACATTCTGTATTGTTAGGACAGAAGCTGGGCTTATGAAGCAAGTGCACGCAGGACTGTTGCTCATGCCACGGGCATGCACGGCTGCTTTCGAAGTCCTTTAGAGAGTGATAATCATCCCAAGGCCAGTGCATCAGGGACACAGTGACTCGCAGAAGCCTTCTGTATGTAATGGAGTACACAAATAGTTATGTGGCGGGTAAAATGAAAATTCAACCGCCTCACTAAAACCCTGCAAGGAGGGAATGCAAGATGCATATTGTGATGCATGGGCTAGAGGTCCCAGTCCTTACCTGTAGGGCTCTAATCAGAATCTCCTGAAGGCTGCACTTTGTTCAGTGACTGCCGCCATGATGTATTCCTCAATATAAGGAGTCCTCTATGTCCCATGTGACATGGTGTGAATCACAGAGGGGGCCTAATGTTCAGAGGTGGCTAACTAAATGCCAGTGATGAAAAAAGGAAGTGGCAGTGCAAGTAATTATTGCACAGCGTCTGGTAATAGATAGCAAGGCCTGAGTAAGCTCTAATCTTCCAGGTTGGGGTCGTAGAAAGGGAATCAAGTATTCCGGGAAGTGTGGTCCTGGCCATCAATGTGAAAGTGGATGGTGCACCAATCGCTAAGAGAAGGTGCCATGCAGGTGATGTTGGAACCATTGATGGCCGGTGTGGCAGGGTTACTATTAATATAAGTGGGATGAGGAGGTGACAGTGCCTGGTAGGGGCCAGGATAGGAGTGGGGAAAGTGGACCCAATTGCAAGTGCGGGTAGAGGGCCGGGTGGAAGAGTGGAGAGAGAATAAGCCACGTGTAGTGGGTGCCTGTATCGAGGCAAAGAGCTAGTATCTGTAGAGGGCCCGGTGGAAGAGTGGAGAGAGTATAGTGGGTTCCTGTATCGAGGCAAAGAGATAGTATCTGTAGAGGGATGGGTGGAAGAGTGGAGAGAGAATAAGCCACGTGTAGTGGGTGCCTGTATTGAGGCAAAGAGCTAGTATCTGTAGAAGGCCAGGTGGAAGAGTGTAGAGAGAATATGCCACATGTAGTGGGTGCCCGTATCGAGGCAAAGAGCTAGTATCTGTAGAGGGCCGGGTGGAAGAGTGGAGAGAGTATAAACCACGTGTAGTGGTGACTGTATCAAGGCAAAGACCTAGTATTGTAGAGCGCTGGGTGGAAGAGTGGAGAGAGTATAAGCCACGTGTAGTGGGTGCCTGTATCGAGGCAAAGACCTAGTATCTGTGGAGGGCTGGGTGGAAGAGTGGAGAGAGTATAAGCCATGTGTAGTGGGTGCCTGTATCGAGGCAAAGACCTAGTATCTGTGGAGGGCCGGGTGGAAGAGTGGGGAGAGTATAAGCCACATGTAGTGGGTGCCTGTATTGAGGCAAAGAGCTAGTATCTGTAGAGGGCCAGGTGAAAGAGACTAGAGAGTATATGCCACGTGTAGTGAGTGCCTGTATCGAGGCAAAGAGCTAGTATCTGTAGAGGGCCAGGTGGAAGAGTGGAGAGAGTATAAGCCACGTGTAGTGGGTGCCTGTATTGAGGCAAAGAGCTAGTATCTGTAGAGGTACGGGTGGAAGAGTGTAGAGAGTAGATGCCACGTGTAGTGGGTGCCTGTATTGAGGCAAAGAGCTAGTATCTGTAGAGGGCCAGGTGGAAGAGTGGAGAGAGTATTAGCCACGTGTAGTGGTGCCTGCATCAAGGCAAAGAGCTAGTATCTGTAGAAGGCTGGGTGGAAGAGTGGTGAGAGTATAAGCCACGTGTAGTGAGTGCCTGTATCAAGGCAAAGATCTAGCATCTGTTTGCTGGTCAGTGAGAACTGACTTACTCAATGTCATAGTGACTTGGGTCGACCAGTGTAAGGGGGGTTCATAATAGAACGGTAGAGGAGATGTCTACATAATCCAAGTCTGGAGGGTGCCTCTGTAGAGGCAAAAAGCACAGGTTTGGTGGGGTGTACAGTAGAAGGAGGTAGCAGGGATAATGGCAGGAGGAGGAGGCAGTTGCTCATGGTACCACTGGGACTCTATTGTCAGGTTCAGAATTTGATCCTATAATAATATTATAATATGGGAATTCATAACAGACATGTCACTCTGAAAAGCCTTCAGATCTGGTAGAGGATCAATCATGCATTAGAGGGGCTTGCATGAGTAATACTGAGGTCCTTTATTTAATAATAGAGTAAATGGCTGCAGGTGAATGACTTCAGGAAGCTGCAAGCCTTCAATCATGCAGACACTTGGCTTTTTGTAAACAAACCCGGCAGGAAAAGGTTTTATCTATCCCATTAACTGCATTTATGTTGTCCTTTTAACAGGTGCTGGCAGGTGTCTGATATCTTCATCTTCAACCTAATGGTTGCAGAAACAAATCATCATCATGCAATTTTTTTAAATGCTTTGGTTTGCATTCAACCCTCTCATCTTGTTTCCTTTTACTCTAATTAGTCATCTAATAGATTGTCCTGGATGTTTTGTCTGATGGCGTTGGCTTTCTTTTATACTTTTATACTTTTAACCTTTCCTTTGGCTTGTTTTTTATTTGTATTTTAGCCTGTTTGTTTTAAGGTCATTATGTTGTTACAGAACGAAATTAGCGCAAAGATCAGTTGTTTTTCGTTTCCTGCTATCATCATTGCCCAACGATCTTCCGTAGAGAGTGCCTTTGTCATTTTCATGAACCATTCTCTGGAAAGCTGTGTTTTTTCATCGAGAGCAGGGCAGATTATGATTATGTGGTGTAGGGTCTCTGTTGTCTCTTTGTTTTTGCAAAGTCTACAGTACATTTTTGTTTTGGGGATTTGCTTTCTCACTGCCATTATTTCTCGTGTTGGAAGGATGTTTAGGCGCAATCTCATGAACGTGTCTCTTATTTTTGAGGAGGGGAAGATTGTCAAATACGCCGGTAGCTGGTTTAATCTTCTGGAATCGAGAGCACAGTGCATATGATGTTGGTACTTAAATTTGTCTTGTATCATCTTCATCCAATAATTTCTAGCAGCATTTCCAGTGAGATGTCTTGTTTTTTTCTTTTGGCTTCTATCGCTGTTTTCCAAATTGCAAGGGTGTCTTCTGCATTGTTGCATTTGTCAAATCTGAGTATTTCTAGCGGTGGTGCATAGCTTGAGCTCCTGATTTTCCTGTATAAGTCGAGTTGCTTCCATAATGCAATGGATTCAAGTGATTGTAGAGCGAGTTCTGCTCTTATGCGTGTTGCAGGCAGGGACATTGGTAGGTTTAGGACTTTTTTCCAAAATTTTCCTTCCAATTGCGTCCATATGGCTTTGTCGATGTTTATCATCACCTCTGCTCCCTAAGTTAGTACTGCTGTTACTTTTTGTGTGTAGAAAGTGACTATTGGAGTGAGGGAACATTTTCCACATCTTCGGTGTAGTATTTTAGCCTGGCGCGCTAGTGAGGCTTTCTTCTCTTTTAGTAGCTGCATCCAATCTTCTTCAGTGGGGGATTGAGATATCCATACTCCTAGATATTGTATTGTTATTATTTGTTCCACTCTGTCTTCTCCTATATGGAAGGAAAGCGTTTTTCCATTTTTTCTTGTTTCTTTCTTCAGTGTCATGATTTTCATTTTGTGTGTGTTGAGTTCCAGCTGGTTCTTTCTCATATATTCTTCTAGTTTTCGTAGAGATATCTGCAGTCCTCTGGGTGTTTTTGCTAGCAGCACTATGTCATCAGCATATCAGATGCACGGTATTGCGGTGCTATGTATTTTTGGCGGATTCATTTGGGGGATGTAGATGTTTTCTTCAAGGTCTGCCAAGTAGAGGTGGAAAAGTGTGGCCGCCAATGGGCATCCTTGTTTCAGACCATTCCATGTTCTAATTTGTTCTGTCAGGGTCCCGTCTTTCGATAGTCTGACTCTTATGTTGATGTTTTCATATAGGAGTTTGATGGGTTCAATGATGTTATCTGGGCACTTCCATGCATTAAGCTTCTCCCATAAGGGGTCTCTGTTCACGGAGTCAAAAGCCAGTCTTAAGTCCACAAAAGCAGCATAGATTTGTGATTTTGTTCTTCTGGCTTCATGTTTCAGTATGTTTAGTATCAGGAGGTTGATGTTGGTGCCAAACGTTTTCATGAACCCTGTTTGTCTAGTAGCATATTTTTTTTCTTTGTTGCCCATCTGTTCAAATTTTCTAGTAGGAGTTTGGTGAAGAAGATTTTCCCCAGTGGATCAAGCAATGCTAATGGACGGTAGTTTTGTGGGTCTTTTGTAGTACCGTGTTTGAATATGGGTATTATCGTTGCTTGCCTCCAAGTCTTGGGGATTGTTTTGGTGCTCTGAATCACTTTGAAGATGCTCTAGCATATTGCTCCCCATGCTTCTGGGTTTGGTTTTATGATTGTGTTCGATAGGCCATCCGGCCTGGGACCCTCGATATATTTAGGGATCTGATTGCCTTTTGTAAATCCTCGGGGTCCCATTCCCATTGCCATGTTGTGTTTTTTGTGATGCAAGTATTTCTTTTCCTGTCCTTTTTGTTTCCATATATTTCTGTAAAGTATTCTGTCCAGCTCGCTTCAGGTATGTCACTGATCATTGCATTTTGTATTTGGGTTTGGCCATGTAGTAATGCCCATAGTTGTCTTGTATTGTTTTTGTTGATGGTTTGAAGTATCTTCTCAGCGTCATCTTGCATTATTGTGGCTCTATTGTTCTTTATCCAGTTTCTGTATTGTTGTTTTGCTGCTTTTAGTTGTTTAGTTTTCTCAATTGTGTTTTGCTTCAATATCTTTTTTATTTTAGTTCTCAGTTCCTTTTTTTGTTTTTAGTTTCTCATTGAAAGCATGCATGTGCTTTTTACCCATACTTCCTTCATCCAGGGATCTATTCTGGCTCTTATATGGCAAGAGTAACCATTCATAGTTGATTTTTTCATTGTCTGTTAATTCTGATTTATTCATTATGTTCGGAAGTTCCTCTATCATTTTTTGTCGTAATCTTAATCTATTTCTTTTGTCGTTTATCTCTAGTTCTATTGGTTCCACTCTGCTATTGATTGATTTCGCGGTGTTCCAAGTTCTTCTCATTATGAAGTGGTCGCTGGTTTTGGTTTGGATATTTTGTGTTTCACTGAGGTTATCATATATACCTTTGGTCAAGTATATGTAGTCAATTGTGGTTGACGAGTTACCTCTTGCCCAGGTTTCCATACTTTTTCCTGTTGCACTGTCCACGGTATCCGACCTGCATAGGTTCTTACATGTTGTTTCTTTGTTCCAGTTCTTAACTCTCATCGGCAGGTGGTTTTTATCTGTTTCTTTCCCTTCTTTGTCAAATATGTGTATGTTTAGGTCTCCGCATATTATGCATTCTGTGGTTTGGTGTTTCTCCTTAGCGTTGTCCGTGAATACTGCATCTATGAATTTCTCGTCAGATATACTTGCTAGGTTCCAATAAAAGTTAACTAAGCACCACATTTTCTCTAGTGTCTGGTTGGTAGTTCTTTTGTCGTCTCTTCTGTTTTGCATTTGAGTATTGTTAATTGAATCCATGGGTTTATGTTTTCAGATTCTATTAGATCAAGATTCGTTCCATTTTTGATTAACGTTATGAGTCCAGACGATGGGCGGCCCTTTTTTTTCAGGATTGCTGGATTCATAATTTTGTAAATCCGTCGCATATTGGTTGCACTGTTATCCAAGTTTCTTGGAGGCAGATTATATCTGCCGATATTAGTGTAGGATTTTTTCCTTGGAATAGATGGCTATGTCCATGAGCATAGCGTGGTGGTAGTTGAATTATCGTCTTTTAATTGTTATCTTCTTTGGTTATTTCTTTCTTCTGTTTCCCATGTTGTGTTCTCTTTTTGTCTCCATATTCCATATTTTCGGTACAGGTCATGCCGGTTCTGGAATTATTTATAGTCATTTTATTTTCCTTTTTTTCTGGTCTCTTGCAAGCTCTTGGTCAGGAGTTTTGCTCTGGTAGTCTATCTGTTTGGTATATGTGTTTTCGTTGTTATTAGATTCTCTTTCAGGCCAGTGCCCGAGGTTTTTTTTAAACTCAATGTTTGTCGTTTCTTCAATCAGAGATACTTCGAAACCCAATTGCTTGAAGGTCGTTTTGTTCTGTATCATATCATTCGTTGTTTTTACTGTTGTGAATGTGATCTTCACTTGATCAGTTGTTATTTAGTTGCAAAATTCCACAATGTGTATAGCTTTCGTTGTTATCTCTTTCATGCTTGGAATTGCTTGAATTAGTCTTAATACATTAGTACGGTTCATGATAAGGTTATTGTTTTCGGTCATTGTTCTTTTTAATTCTATTTTCATGTCTTTTTTCTTTGTTTGTCTACTGAGAGGATTAATGAAAGTAGGCAGTTTTACATTGTTTTTTGTGTGGCTTTTCTTTGTATCGTTCTTGTCTTTGTTCATTTCGTCAATCTCTGCAGATATAGGTTCATCATTCGACTCTGGGATTGGTTCTTCGTCATCTTTCCAATCCACTTTGGATATTTCATCTAAGCTAATTTCATAGGTTGAGCTTTCCTGAGTTATGTTTCCTTCTGATTGCTCCTCTTCGTATTCATCTATTATGATCAATCAGTTCTTCTGTGTATGTTGATTAATTAATTAGTTCTTCTATTTCAGGATCTTTGCTATTGCAATCAGTTGAACACACTTTTTCTTTCATTGTATTGTTTTCGGGATTTTTCCGTTGTGGCATTTTTTTTTTGCCCTGGTGCTTGTTGTTCTCATTTGTCTTGGGGATCTTTGGATGATTTGTCAGTTTTCGTAGAGAGGCGCGAGAGCCTCTTTGATTTTTTTTCTTTGGAGTTGCTTGTTTTTTGGCGGGCTCTTTATTCCCAACAATCTTGTTTCCTTTGGAGAAAATTTCATAAGTTTCTGTGTTTTTTGATTTTTGTGTTGCATTCCTGTCTTCGTTTGGATCATGTACCTCTTCTGTCGCTCTCACGATTGCACAGTTGATTTTTATTGCTGGGTTGGGTTCTTCACTTAGGTCGATCAAGTTTGTTTCGCTGCTGGTAGTCAATGTTTTTTCATCTAATTTTCCAACATTTTTTAAGGGTTCCTTCTTGTCTGTTTTTTCCTGCTGTTGGCTCGCTTCAGTAATTCTTTTTTTGTTTGTAATGTCTGTTTTGCATAATTTTTCTTTGTTGATTGTTGTCATCATTGTGATTAATGCATGTGTCAAGTCCATTTTCTCAGCTCTATCGCTGCGTGTGATATCAAATAGTCATGTTTGCCATGTATGGCTGATTTGGGCTTCCCTTTCCAGTCTTTCGGTTATCTTGTTTATGCATTGTTCCAGATAGCTCTGTTTGGAGCGAATGAATGCAGTAATAGTTGTTTGGTCTTTTATTGAATCTGTTAGGGCTTCTTGTAGCTTCATATGTGGTATTAGGGATTGTGTTGTAGTTGTTATAAGCATGTTCTGCAGATCTAGCATTGACGTTGGTATGGAAGCTATCTCTTGTTCTTCAGGGATATTGCAGATGCATTTGTTGTATGATATATCTTGGTGTGTGAGCACATTTTCTATGGGTGTTGCTTGTCGATCTTTTGCTTGCTGTGGGGTTCTCCCGTTATGTTTGTTTTTTTGTTCATTTGTTAGTTGTCCCGTTTCTGTTCTCGGGTTTCCCGGCTTAATGCTTGTTTCATTTTTTGTTGCTGTTGGGGATAAACTCCCAAATATCTCTCTCTTTTTTTCGTGGTTTCTCATAAGGTTTTCAATTTCAGTGATATCGAGTGAGAGTCTAGCAGCTTTTTGGGTTGTTTGGTCGTTTCTCCTTGTATCTAGTTGTTGTGAGTGTATGCGGCTATCATATAGAGCTTGCCATTTCTTTTGGGCTTTCAAAGCCTTTTCTCGTTGTGTTGGGGTGCTTGTCTTCTTTTCTTCATTGTCTTCTTGTGGAGTTGGATGACAAATTTTATTTTCTCTTTCATTTTTCCCTTAATCTTTTTCCTTTTGAGTATTTTCCTCCAGTGCAGCCTTTTGTTGTTTATGCGTGTCTTCTTTCAGTGCTTCCGAATTTACTGGATTTATATCATCAGTGGTTCCTATTTTTCCTAGTTGTTTGGGAGGGCTTGTTGTCTGTGGTTCGTGCACTGTTCCTGTGGGGCTCCAGTTGGGCTCAATTGTCTGCTGTATTGGGTCTTTTATCTCAATGTCTTCATTTTCTCTTGTTTTGTCTGTTTTTTGGAAGAATTTGGCTCAATTGTTTCATTTTTGTTTGCTTCGTTTACTATCCTTGCACTCTCCCCTTTGTAGGCATCGACTCTGGGGGTTCATTTAGTTTTTCCCCCTTTGAGTTCTTGGATGCATGTTGTTCGTCAAGGTTCTCCATTGTCTTCTTCTTCAACGTCATGCGTGGGGGAGATATCTCTGTGTTCTTGCTCTTCTTTGTTGTACGTGTCATGGGGTTTTTGCAGGGTTCTTAGATGTATTAGTTAGCCACTCTTTTGGTGAGGGTGGTATTCTGTCTCTTACTTCGGTCTTTCCTACGACTTGGGTGATTTGCAAAGTCTTTGTGCACATTGTTGGTCTCCGGGAACTATCAGGTGTTTTTTTTTTTAGGGGCTTTGTTTTCCGGATTGTTGGTGTACTTTGTCTTTAGATGGTTCGAATACTTTCAGGTGTGTTTTTGGATTAGTTTGTATGGGTTTTTGCACTGCGTGGTGGTTGCAGGGTGCGCTAGGTAGATCAAAGGCCTATGGCCACCACTTTCTGTTTATTGGTTTGAATTCTTTCGCTTAAGGCAGAGCCTGTTCTGCGCCAGCTTTCGAGTCCTTGCGCTTGTGCCGAATCCGGCGAACAGCCTAACAGCACCAGCCATTCTGCCACCAGGGCTTAAGCCGCAAAGGTGGTTCAGCCGGCACCATATGCTGATGGAAGGTCACGTGATCTGTCACATGAGCACCATAAGCTCCGCCTCCTCCAGAAAGCTGAATCACTGCAGAAAGAGCTCTACACGGCTCGCAGTGCTGTTAGGGGTGCAGGTTCTGTGGTCAAAGTGTTTGTTCTCGAAGGTGAGCACTCAGAGAATTTGTTCTTAAAGAAAGTTCTGTGTCTCCCAGAAGGCACCCAGAAGGCACTCCAACTCCCAGCGTATGTATTGGCATGCAATTGTCATGAGCTTAACCAAATCTGACATCCACATTTCTTAAAAGTTTATCTGAACCCGAATCAATTGAACACACTGAACATTTGAGTGATTTGAGATTTGGCCACATGTGTGCACCAAGGTTTACCGTTCACCTACACTTACAGGTACTGCTGCTCTGCTGTTTGTTCTAGGAAAGCATTTTCATTTTTGCACGTGTAGATACAAAGTGCACGATCGCAAGCTGTACTTTCATTTAGCCCCAATGAACTTTCACTTTTGAAGCATTTCTTTGACTGCTAGATATGAGTATCCAGGCACTTACTTGCATGAATGGTTGTGTGAGTGGCAGAGAGCAAAGCACTCTCGTTTTGTGATGTTAAGGATTGCAAAAACCGAAAGTAGTTTTCTCTGAACTACATTTCCCAGAACCCTTTGGGTATATTTCCTGTTTTCAGGCGCTTCAGCGCCGGTGCTTCTGGGTCGTGCCGGTCTTCACCGGTCACGCCGCATGCTGCATATAACCTGTGGACTCTCCCTGCAGTTCATCTATTTCCTTACAGGTACTGCTGCTCTGCTGTTTGTTCTAGGAAAGCATTTTCATTTTTGCATGCGTAGATACACAGTGCACGATCGCAAGCTGTACTTTCATTTAGCCCCATTGAACTTTCACTTTTGAAGCATTTCTTTGACTGCTAGATACGAGTATCCAGGCACTTACTTGCATGAATGGTTGTGTGAGTGGCAGAGAGCAAAGCAATCTTGTTTTGTGATGTTAAGGATTGCAAAAACCAAAAGTAGTTTTCTCTGAACTAAATTTCCCAGAACCCTTTGGGTATATTTCCTGTGTTCAGGCGCTTCAGCGCCAGCGCTTCTGGGTTGTGCCGGTCTTCACCGGACATCGCCGCAGCTCGCCAGCTTGCTGGAAATCCCAGCTCCTGCAAAGTCCATGACTAACCGGCTCGCACTTTGTTTCCCCCTTTAAAGTATGTTACTTTTGCTTCTTGCTTCTTGCTTCTGCTTCTTCATGTGTTTGAAGAAAACACCAAGCCAGTCCAACATGAATGGACCCAAGATTGCGCCATTGCTAGTTCCATCTCTCTCCCTTCTTAACACACGCTCGCTATATAAGCATGGTGTGGAAATCGCTGACCTTACCAACAAGCTCAAGCCCGACTTCTTCGGCATTACCGAAACCTGGCTCAACCCCGACCTTCCCACTCAGGCCACACTCTCATTGCCCGACGACTACACTCTCTTTAGAGCAGATCGTCTGTTAGGCAAAGGTGGCGGAGTGGCAATGATGTGCAAGTCAAGTCTTGAATGCTATGAAATTCCCCACACTTCGCCGGAAGGCTGTGAGAGTTTATGGGTGAAAATAAAAACTTCCCCACACACCACATTAAACACACTCACGATTTATCGTCCACCCATAATCATGCCCCTCTCTGAAGAACAGTTTAGTGATCTACTGGCCCAGATCAGTACCACTAAGGGCCCTGTTATTGTTATGGGTGATTTTAACTACTGGTCCAACAACCGACAGGACAAAGTAGGTACCGATCTTATGGATACCTTCACCTCCTTTGGCCTTGGCCTTACCCAGTGGATGGAGTCTCCCACGCATAGTAAGGGTCACACTCTAGATTGGCTCCTGTCCCAAAACACTAACATCTCTGATATCCTGGTCACGCCATGTATTTGGTCTGACCATTTTCTCATTCAAGCCAAGATCTCACTACCACCTCCTCCTCCCAAACTTAACACTAACCCACGTGTACAGAAAATGTCCCGTAATCTAAAGAATCTTACAGCCCCTACATTTGCCTCACTACTGTCTACCAAGCTTCAACCCCTAGACAATTTTGCTGATTCCTCAAAACTCATAAACCATCTGTCTACTAACATCAAGGAAGCGGTTAACGATCTTGCTCCATTGAAAATGAAGGCAATTAAGACCGAAACCGCAAAGAACACTTGGTTCAATAACGAAATTCTTACTGCCATACAAGAAAAGAGAGCTCTTGAAAGAGCCTGAAGGAAAGACCCTAATGAAAACACCCGATCAAAATATAAAAAATCCATTATCAACTACAAAAACTCATTATAGAAGCCAAGGCCACACACTATAACGAAAGAATAGTGAATGTTAAATCACTGGAGAGCTTTTTAAAATCTTAGCGGAATTTCAAAATCAGCCTCCACCCACTAATAACATCATCAAGGATAACAAGTGGTGTCAGGGCATTCATGATGCCTTTCTTCTCAAGATTGATTCTCACAAAGAAAACATCAGTAAAGCCTTAGGCAACGTAACTTCCACACAATCTCTCACCACTTCACTTAACACCCATGAAAACATTATCCCTCAATTTTGATTCACGCACTATACGGAAGACGAAGTATTCAAAATCATACAGGACCTTAAAGCCACGTCCTGTCCCACTGACGACTGCCCCACTAGTATTCTTACGGAATCCTTGGACTCCCTGGTTCCATGGATCACCAAACTGGTTAACCTTTCCTTTGATGAGGGTCTGGTGCCGGACATGCTAAAGTCGGCATGGATCACTCCTCTATTGACAAAGGAAAACCTTGATCCAGCCAACAATGACAACTACAGGCCCATAACCAACATGCCCTATGTGCTCAAGATACTTGACAAACTTGCCTACTTACAGCTACAGGCCCTTGTTGAAAAACACAACATCTTGGGTACCCGTCAGTAAGGATACAGAGCTCGTCACGGGACTGAGACAGCTATGTTGGATCTCAAATCTACACTTGCCAGCATAGCTGATAAAAACCAAGCTGCTTTGCTCATGCTATTGGACCTCTCTGCAGCCTTTGACCTGATTGATCACAGCGTACTGGTGTCAAGGCTTGGAGAGGTCACCAACTGCTCTGCGATTGCATCCAAATGGATTGCTTCCTGTCTGGGTCCCAGAATGGTAAGGGTTTCCGTTGGTGATAATCAATCTTCTCCAATCTCGCAGACTTGTGGAGTTCCTCAGGGCTCCTGTCTGTCGCCGCTGCTCTTCAATCTTTACATCCGGCCCCTTCTTGATCTCCTGAACAAATTAGGAGTGCAATATACAAATTACGCCGATGATACTCAGGTTGTTATACAGCAGAGTGGCTCATATAGCAGTGACACGGAAACCATCAACAAAATATACAAAGCCATACAAGATTGGATGGCCTGCAATTCTCTTGCCTTGAACGATAAAAAGACCGAACTCCTTATCGTGGCATCTAAAAACACTCGAGCAAAACTTGATTCTAACTACGACAGTTTCCACATAGCCAATAACACCATTATCATTCAAAAGAAAGTTAAGACATTAGGAGTAGTTCTTGATGAAAAACTCTCCATGAAATCTCATTTTTCCAGCATTAAATCCAGCTGTGGTCTTATAAACAAGAGAATAAGATATATTCGACCATTCATCTCAGAAGAGAACTGTGCTCTTTTGTCCACTGCCCTGGTTAATTCATGATTGGACTATTGTAACAGTCTCTTAGCGGCACCTCAGTCTCTAATATCCGATCTCTACAACTGGCGCAGAATAATGCCGTGCGTAACATTTTCAATCAGTCTCGTCGTACACACATTTCCACCTTCAGGAAAAAACTCCACTGGCTTCCAGTCAAACACCGCATAACACATAAGATGCTTACCACGACCCACAAATGCCTCAGTCTAAGCAGCCCTATCTATCTGTCGTCCCGCATTAGCACCAAACCCAATGTGAGAAACCTTCGCTCTTCCTCTGCGATCATTCTCAAACATCCTAAATTCAGGACAGCCAAATTTGGAGGTACTACCCTTGATGCTCAGGGTCCCCTTCTTTGGAACACACTTCCAGCAAGGTTACGGCAGATCCAAAGATATACTGTGTTCAAACGTGCTATAAAGACTCACTTCTTCAACTTGGAATAATCTGATTCTTCTATCCTTCTGTCTTCATGCCTTGTTTTGTTCTGTGTGCGCCCTGAGGCCAGCGGGCATGTTGGCGCGTTACAAAAATCAAAATAAATAAATAAAAAATAAAACTGAGTACATGAATGTGATGTTCTCAATGTTTTCTGCCTTATATGCTTAGTAAATGGACATGAAGTTCTAGTTCTTTAGACTTTTCCTGCAGAATGCATGTGTGGTGTACTGCACCCACAACATAACCCGTCAGCCACACACAAGTTCTGACCTATTTCTCTAACTCTTCCTAGGCTTAAATGAAAGTCTGCTCCAACTTCACTATTTTGCACATTGTTTATCTTACAATCCTGAGCCTTTCCTGCCTCTTCAAACACCAACCATCGTCTCCTCTGAGTTTCTAGTTGCCTGACTTTATATAGATGCTAGGTCGAACCTTTTATCTAACATTTCTGGACAATCCCATTAAGTTCGACTGGGTTAAACAGTCTGGAAAATCTATGGGTTTGGACTTTGCTGAAAACATCCAGCCATGCTTACTAGCACCCAGTGCTTGTGGGAATTTAGGCATTCTATTAACAGGGTCTTCTCTGTGTAGAGAGGCTAGTTTCTGTTCAATATATCACATAATCACTGGGAATGCTGCCTCTGTATGCTGCCATAGGGGTTTTAGAACTCAATACATGGCCATGTGAACACATAATCCCGATATCTGGAGTTGTTTAGACTGTTGATGTCTTCCATTTAAATGGGTGATCAGAAAAGAAAATCGATTTGTGCAGTGGACATAACATAGTGTGTTTCTAAGAAGAACAGCCTTTGTTCCATTCTGTCTTCCAGTCCATTGAACAGACCACAGCTCTACACTGTAAAATGGCCTTAAAGAGTCTGCCTTCATATAAGACCATCGTGTCTGCACATTTGAAGGGGCTTCTTTGTTCTCACTCTGCCATGAGGGCTGCTTTCTAAAAATCTTCATGGCAGATGGCAGAGTGAGAACAAAGAAGCCCCTTCAAATGTGCAGACATGATAGTCTTAAATGAAGGCAGGCTCTTTAAGGCCAATTTTCAGTGTAGAGCTTTGCACGCGTGGGTTCGAATCCCATCCTTGTTGCCATTTTTAGAAAACAGACTCCATGGACACGCAGGTATGGTTCCTCAGTTAAGCTTTATTATGAGTTACTTCACAAGCTGTTATGGTGAACCACTGGGTCCCATCACCAGGCGATCCTCTGCCAACATTCACACCTAAACATTCCACAGAACACAGAAACATTCTCTCAGCTCATCATTCATATGCACACATTGCAAGACCTTCACAACACAGATGATGGTCATTGACACAGTGGATTTGATGAGGGAAATTGAGAAAATAGGTTGCTTATCACCAGGACCCGCTGCATCCAGGTGCGAGTGAAAAAGTGCTGAGCAGTCTGTTTTCCAGCCCACCCAGCCATTTCAACCCAATGCTCTTCTGTGTGGTTGTGTGAACATTTCTCCATTGGGTGCAGGAGGCTGAGCGGCCTCTAGCCCAGGGTAGCAGGTCACTGTTCTTGCTATTCCCAACTGGTGAAGGTGTCCCAGGGGTGCTGACATATCCTGCAGATCTGAAGGAGACCCTCGAGTGTACTTGAGTGGTCACCACAAAAGATATTAATCTTTAGACTTGACGAACTTGGTCTATTTCTCTGTGTCTTTTACCCATGAACAGTCGGCTGCATAACAGGTTTGTAAAACAAATGTAGTATTTGCATCTGACACAACTAGTGGACAGGGTGGGGTTTGCATTAGGCAGGGTGGGGTATTATAATTGGAGACTCACGCTTGTTGTGAAATGATCGGTGTCCGAAGCCTCCCTCAGACACATTTCACGCAGGCATTTTAGCTTTTAAGACTCAGGAACCTTGCACAAAGACTAAACTCACAGCCTTTCAGAAGGGCATTCTGAATCGGTTTCTTCCCACAAATAAAGTCAGCGCCATTATCAAACTCTAAGAAGCAGACATGCTCTCTGGATCGCCCCAGTATCCACCATCCAGTGGTATTCAAAATACAACCATCTATTTCAGAACATGACATAACTCTGCGCAGCCATCCAGTCTCTACATCCTCAATGAATATGTATTTTCCATTGCAAAGATATAGCGTTCACCATTCCAACATGGGAGTCATCCAAGTCCAGAGTCAGCCATGTGTGTCGGCCATTCTCAATAACCGACCGACCTTGCAAAAGAGACAAGTTCTTCTATCTCTTTAATCATCACTCTCTATGCACCAGTCCCCCTCCCCAAACCCAGCGCTGTTAATCATTTGCAGAACTGTTTCCATTGTGTTTACTTTTCCATTTCAAGGACAAACCTTGCAATATAAATAATGTAATCTTCTCCAGTTTGGTTTTCTTCTCAACGAGATTTACATGGCTCTGAGGTTTCATGAAATAATGACATGATTGCTTCCAAATTTTCCACCCAGCAGGCATCTAATCTGCTGAGAAATGTCATTATAACCCAGTAGGGAGCGGAAGGAGCTTTCTGCCAGATCTATTCTCAAAATGTGCTTTTCAGTTGCTGGAGTTGTATTACGTTTCAAGCGCTGAACCGCCTAGACTGTGTTTTAGAATTCATGACTCAGGAAGAGTAGTCCTTTCAAATGACTATAATGAGTGGAAACAGGGAAGGAGAGGGAATTAGTGGTACATCACTGGTTCACATATGCAGTAGTCAACAAGATGTAGCCATCTTTTTTGATTGTTGGAGGACACTCTGGCTCATTTAGAGTTCCTAATGGATTGAATCCATATGACCAACACAAATACAATGGCATAATTGCCTCACATGCAGTACACCATAAAGCATTGGACAGATAGACACAACAAGCAGGACAAGCCATCTACCAACCTTTCCTTCATCTGTCTCAGAACCTTATGCTCAACTCTTCAACCAGACGGGGTAAACTGTGTGACAAATTCTGGGAATGTGACCCCTCTCACCAACAGGGGTAGCCACCCCTTTTGGGGCTAAGGATGTGGGCGTGCTGTGCTTATATGCTTAGCACCCCCTAGGGGACAGCACAGGCAGGATTCCACTTGGGGTCCCCCCCGCCCCCTTAGAAGCCAATCGATCTATAAACACGGATCTATGTTATCCTCCCTTGTCTCAGGACGTTTAGAGATTTGCGGGTTATATGGGAGATAAACTGGATAATGACTTACCACTTCCCACACCAATCAATGGTAGGGTTTCTGATGCTTTCATGCACCATCCACATCTCAGAAGAGTGAACATAGAATAGTTCTACCCTCTGGTTGTGCGGAAGACGAAAACACAATCAGCATTGCTACATGAGAGAGTCTCGGGAGGATAGCTCGGTGCAACGTGCTCGCCTTGGCAGCAAAACGACACGGAGCACCACAGGTTCGATCCCCAGGTCCACGCTTAGAAACCTCTGGGTAATAAGCACATTATAAATAACCTATCATATCATAACATATCAGAGAAGAGGAGCCAGTGGAGCTGCAGAGGTGAAGAGACCTCCTCCTGGGACGTGTTGCAGGGAAAATCCAGCACACACCCAGCATGGTGGATCGAACCCCGGTCAAGCCTGCGGAACGCTTGGCAACTCTGCTAAGACACTGAAGGGAGTCACCCAGCTCCCAAGAATCCAAAGCAGTGAAGAACACGAAAGCGGCAAGCAAGTGGTGTAACTTGGAACCAATGCCGAAGACCCGCCGGAAGACAGCCAGAAGGAAGCGCCAGCTCCCTAAGGCACAAAAGGCCAGGAAAGAGTCTGAAGAGAAAAAAAAAGTGTCACCCCAGTGGAGCGCCAGCCCAGAGGGAGCACCACACAGAGACAAAAGATACACAGTTGCTCAAGGGCACCAAGAGGAAAGTGAAAAGGCACAGCCAGACGCCAAGGCATAGGGAGAGACTATAAATCCCTAGGTGCAGAGGGAGAAATGAAAACAGAAGGTGGGTGGAGAGACAGAAGCCCCAAGGTGGGGCAAGAGAAAGAGGACCCCACAACGGGTTAACAGAGAGAGGCCCGAGACCTCAAGGTAGTGTAAGAGAAGTGAAACTCCAGGGCATGGTGACAAAACAGAGACCTCTACGTGGGGTGAGAGAAACCAGACTACTAGACAGGGTGAAATAAGCCAAACCACAAGGTGGGGTGTGCGACCTTAGGCCCGCAGGAGGGGTCAAACCCAGGAGATAATTCACTGGAGAGAGTATCATGAAATTCCTTGTTGGTATCTTTCATGGTTCCACAGAATGCAAGTGTTTTCTAGAAATGTGTCTTAAACTGAGGCTGGCCAGGGCAGCTCTGTTCTATTGACAGACTGGTATGTCCTTAAAAACGTATCCAGACATGCTCACACATTGAATTTCACCACAGCAGCCCAGTGGCATAGTAACTCCTCAACCACACAAACTCAGAATTGTTCACTTCTGATGTGTGTTTAATGCAGCCTGTACTGTTTGGTCCTACCCACAGAGAACTACACGGCTTCAAGTTCATTCCTTGAGAGCCAATGCCTGAGCAGGAACATCTCAACCCTATATTCAGGTTTTGGAAATATCTTCTAAAACATAGGCAACAGCCTTTCCTTGATCGTATCTATGCTCACTTAGTGGTAACTATAGTTAAGCACTGAAAAGCAACTCTTAGGCGGCATGTGCGAAGATCAACCAAAAAGGAAATTGGCTAACGATTTCTCAAGCATACACTTATATCTGTGGTCAAAAGACTGCAAGCACAGTATTCACAAAATACTGCATTATACCTTCACTTTTCAATTAAAACCACTTTATTCTACAAATATTACAAATTCCAAAAAACATATAATCATTACATTTCACTATTTATGATTTGTGCAAACTAGCAGGTGCCAAACAACAATTTCCACTTGTCCCTATGCAAGTACCTCTATTAGGATAGGTTGGCACTCTGTGTTTCGGCCTGCTTCTTAAAATCCATCCATCCTTCGGCATTCTTCTTTAATTTCCATATGGGCCTTCATCAGGACATAAACACTCCTTGTACATGGTGAGATGAATCGCAGTACTACCGCATGTTCTTGTGTTGTATAAGGCTAAATCAAACCACATATTCCTGTCAGGTGCAAGGCATAAAGACCAGGTACAATTTACCAGTGACAACAGTCTTGATCTCCACTGAGCTTAATAATCTGTTTGTTGTGCTAAGGACATGGCTACATCACAACGTCATTAATTTCACCAGTTTCTGATGTTAACAACCAGATCTACAAGAGAAGCCTCATTATGGGTCTGGCGGTAGCTGTGCCTGTAACAAAGGCATGGCTGCCGCCAAACCTGTGATTTTACCGGCACCTGTGAATGGGCAATTACCGGGTCATGCCGAGGTCAGCGGACCTGGTAATTGCCCATTTGCAGGTGCCGGCAATAAGGGACTCCCCATTCGGCCCCATAGGGCTGAATGGGAATGGGGAGCTCGGATGCACTGGCACCGTTATGATCTATGGTCACGCACTGCCTGCCATGTCGGACCTGGCGGGCAGAGCGTGACCCGCGAGCACAACTCGTAGAATGGCGGTACAGTAGCAACAGTGCCGGTAGCAATACCGGTGCCGTTGTTGCCTTACCGCCATACTCATAATGAGGCCCAATGTATTCTATCACTGAACTCTCAACATGCATCAAACACATGGCTTTTTAAATAAACTGCAATTGCGTCATTTGGGATGTGTGGTAGAGAATCAGAAATGGTAAATGGTATTACTTTTAAATATGTGTTATACCTCACTAATGTAAACATTAATGTAAGCATATTGTTGATTCAGGTTGCTTGTAAGTCATTTGGATTTACACAATCTCTAGATAGGTTTTCAGGTTTTGATGACAAGCTGCAATGTCAAATGTTCAATTGAGAATTTAGGGTATCAAGTTCAGAGGTTGTGCCACAATCTTACCACCGGATTTGTATTGGATCAACTGGATACTTTCTCTCATATACATAATCGCAGCTTCTTATTGTTTTAAAGGGACATTGTCTCCGATGCTGAGCAATCCCAAATGGCAAAGTATTGCTTAAAGTTACAGAAAGTACTTCACTTTAGGATCACTTTGGTTGCAATTTGCTCGGGTGCATTTCTGAGGTTAAGCCAGTTATTTTGGATCTCAGAAGCAATGTATGACTGTTGCCATTGTCCATTTGGGTTTTACTGAGGATCTGCCATTGCTGGGGTACAGTGCACCGTTCCATTACCTCTATGGCGTGACTCTCATACCCGAATGTGTTAACCATACCCAACAGGGACCGTTACATAGAGTTGCACTCCTGCAAACCTTGATATGAATTCTGGGATTCGTTGCCTTGTAGCTCAGTTTATTTGCTTTGTTTAGTAGCCATAGGCCTCTAACTCTAGGTTTCTGGAGCTCTCGCTGACCACCTCCTTGTGTCCGGCCCTAATTAGAATGAGACAGCAAGGCTTCTCCTGGAGGTCTACTGGGCTTTCATCTCACCTGGTCATGAGGGTCAAGGGCACGGTGCCTCATTTCTTTGTCTCAGCCTAGTAATGAGGGTCATGGTAAAGTCTTACAAGGGGAAAGCCTGGATCCCGGAGTAGAAATCGTAGTTTGCCGGTCTGGTAACTACGGTACCGGCAAGCTTATGGTACCTTAGTTACCGGACCGGCAAACTTGTAATGAGGCCCAATGTCCCATAACATGAAAGACCCCAAAGAAAACTTAGTGGTCAACCTATCTAAAAGACACTTCACTAAGATCGAATTGGACCGATTACAAAAAGGTATGAATTTTGTTACTACATAGAGAGCCAATCTTTTTGACTAAATAGTAGAACTCTTTACATTCTCTGGAAAGCTAAGACTCAAGGCTTTCTTCACCCAACAGAACTGTGACAACTTGGAAGAACCCATCAAAGAACCAGAGTTCACTTAATTTAAGGCCACAAGTACCTTCATCCCACACACCAAGTACCCTATCATTCATTTATTCAAAGAATGGTCACCACAGATCTCCAGAAACTATCCTACACACGTCCAAAACATAGCAATTTTTACCAGAAGGAAAACATTATACAAAAACTGTTTTCAGACAGAATGCCTACATTTAAACCAGCAGACAAAGGGGGAGGACTAGTTGTCCTCGACACTGAAGAATATGACAGGGAAGGTGAGTCACAACTCCAAGACAGAAACTATACTAAACAAAGAGAGCGTGAAAACACAACCCCCGCTCATTTTCTGAGATACAATACTCTGCTCAGGACACAGGGAACCACTCCTCAACAGTCTTGATGTCACCAACAGGCATTTTCAAGGTAGAATAAGGTAAGAAACAACTCAGAAGCCTAACTATTGAGCCCCAATTGGGATACTCTCATAGAAGTCCACACCTGGGTAAAACAACTCATTTTGTGTATTTATTCACAGGTCACCAGGACAAGAAGCACACAGAAAGTGAAATAACCTTCAAAAAGGCATGACTTCTATTCCTACTAGTTAAGGATATACAAGGTACAATAGGTAAAACGGAAAAGTTAGCAAACCCACGTTTTTTGTATCACAGATCCCATACAAGGATCTTAGGTCCTAGAAGCAGACCTGAACAAGAAAATACCTTCCACAGCTGGACAGAAGGAAAATAAGCTCTCACAGAAGTAAAACATGAAGACCATATAGGCAGGTAATTAAGGAATACAAAAGACATGTACCGATATGAAAGTAATATCCCTTGTAACAAAACACTCACACAATATGTTTGATTATTCTTTTTTAGAACTTGGTCTCTGAAGATGGTCCCTAGGACCAAAATGCACTGGCCAACCTAGGAAACCCTATGTCTCTGAATAATAAAAACTTAATTTTTTTACATAATCTTGCGATGTTAACATATTCTATGTACAACTCTCAAGAAGTAAACCATAAGTGATAAACTCAGATGAGGTTCTTCTAGACGTCTCGGGATATCCTAACCCAGACATCATCCCTAGATACCAGCAGATCACGCACAGACATCTCAGCAGCTGGCATCAAACCTGCTGACCTGTCATATTATCATTTCAGCGCCTCTTATATGAGTGTCTCTTCGCAGAGCTGTTTAGGGCTTACTCTATAAAAATGCCCACTGTCTTTATGTCGATGAAATCTCTCATCTGGCTACGAAGGATATCAGATTTATAGTGCTGCAAAGACGCTCTTGTTGGTGCTAGAAATGTGGTTTCCACCCTTAAATCACACTCAGTGGATCCCGCGCGTGCCTGTGCTTGTTTTTATCAAATGTCGGGGCTACTTTCTTGGCCTCAGCAAAGCACATTCCTAGAAAGGAACAGAGAACAGCCATCCGTGATCACCAACGCTCATAATAGAGAGAGCAGGACTCCCTGGGGCTCTGCCAGATCCCACAAAGGAAACCGTGGCATGTGCTTATGCTAATAAACTGCAGGCAGGCCAATGGTGTGGGAAGAAAGACATACAGTGTAGCGGGTTAAGTGCCTCCTGCTGCCAACTGTTTGTAATCTGCTGAGCAGGGGTTCCATCCCTGGTTCTTGCCTTCAGCCTTTTATGCTTCTCATGTGAGAAAAGGAACTTCATTGGTTGGTATGGCTGTACAAGGTAGCAGCTGGAATTGACACGATTACATGACACTGAGGCTGTAAGTGCTGAGGGCACTGTAGAGTCTGAGTGGAAATATACCATTATGTCGCCCTCATATGTGTGCCCCCGCAGTCACTGGAACTTTGAGGGTGCTCAGAATACTGACTCCCATTACTGTTCCCAAGCAGAGGGGGGGGTTGCAGGGGTATCCCCCGCTGTCCTTGCGGCAGTAACTGGAGTCAGGGATTGCTGGGTTGTCCCCGGCTTACCATTGTGGTAAGCGGGGGACAGGAAAGTAAAAAAAATAAGAAGTAAAAGCATCTGTGGCGTCAGCTCCAACAAAAGCAAGTGGGAGGAACCAACGCTGCAGGGATAGCGGGGATTCGGCGGGACGCACCCAGAAGTGTGCCACCGTGAAGTTAAGTGGGGTGGTGGGTCGGTAGGTGTATGTGGGTAAAATGATCTATTTGATCACTGCGCAAAAATGTAATTGGCTTCAACATTTTCATCAGCACAGTTACGGGCGGCGTAGTGATTACATAGATTCATCTGAGTGACCCATTTTGTCTTCAGATCTCCTGGCCTGTGTTTATTTGCACACCTATTGGTCGAAATGTCTGCTCATTGTAGAGGTCACAGGTTCGAACCCTGGCTGTGCTGACGCATATCTTCATTTTTTCAAGTTCTGTTGCACTGGCTAATATTAGCTGTTTGTTGTTTACACTGCAGTGAATCGCCCAAATTGCGGTAAAAGCACTATATGATACATGGACATTCGTGGGATTGAAAATTCCCTCCAGCACCCAAAACCTAATGCCAAACTGTACTTGTCACGGGGCAATAGTTTTCTAATATGTCTCAGTGTTTTTAAAAATAGGGCAAACTTTGCCCTAGTGCTGATACCGTGCAACTTTGCACTTGCACCGGTGCAACGTTTCTGTAATCTAGCCCTTGTACTCTATCTCACTGCCAGCTCGTCACACACAGCCATCAGCAACAATTGACCCATCGTCACTCACAAGGCAGACTGTGGTCCTTTCAAAGTGAACAGGTTTAATTTTTTACTGTTCTCAACCACTCTAATGAAAACAGATCGCTCAATGAAGTTTGAAAAAATACATCTAAAAGGAAATACTTCTAACAGATAAAATGAATAACATGACTAACAAATTACTATTAATCTACAGACCACTGTCTATTGAGCGGCAAATACGATAGATAAAAGGTTCAATCAGATTACAGAGGCAGTATAATGAAACTATACCATGAGCATTGTAGAAGCAGTGGGTCAGATAGACTAATCATGGCAGGTACTAAAGGCTTTGCTGAGTCTGATTCCCCATCCATTATCTAAAACAATCCAACCCCGCTATGGTTGCACTTCACTTTCATTACTTGATTCGACATTTTAGTTGTGAATAGAACTATCCTTCTGAAGAGAAATGCACTGCCTGGCTGTGAGGTGCAATAGGAAACGGCCATTAAATAAACATGTGCTATTGCTTGGGGATCTGCAAGCCTTACAATGGGCCAGATTCCCAAAACGTTGTGTGGTGCAAGGTATGGGACGTCATAGCATATCTCATCACTTGCACCAAAAAATACCTGTGCCCTATTCTCAAAGGGCATCTGAACGTTCGCATCAGAGATGCACTCTTTCTCTCCCAAACGATGTTCCTTCTCGAGGCCTTCGCTCAGTCACCTCAAACCCTCTGATGGTCAGACGCTTCTCCAGGCAGAGAGTGAGATCTAGATCTTTCTCCTCCCCCTGAAATGGCCTCCTTGACCTTCTCAAACATGAACCGGACCACCTAAAGTTCTGGAAGCAGCTCAAGACCGTCCTTTTCTCCTCTGCTTTTCTCTCTCTCTCTCTCTCTCTCTCTCTCTCTCTCCCCTGCTGACCTACCTGTCTCCTGCAGCGACTGGTTGCTTGGCTGCCCTCAGATTCTATTGGGTACCAGTTTCCTCCATGATCAGTCTCTGCTGCACTGCCTCCGGCCCTACCGCACACTTAGGACCTGTAACTGTTACCCACAGCCCCTGCCTCCTTGCACCTACCCAGAGCTGTGCTGCCCTGGCTGCACCTACTCAGAGCAATGCTGCCCTGATTGCACTTCCCCACTTCCCTCTGCCTGGCACTCCCCCTCATCGCTTTCCCCTGCATTTTACATCTGCGCACTTGCACAATCTGAATGACACAAGACCTAGTAAGATCATTTGTCTTGTCCTCCCTCTGTCTTCCCTCCCGTGTCTTGTCACGCCTAGAACCACTTGTGTAAAGGCGCGTTCTAAATGACATTATATCATATCCAGTGCCCTTTTCTACATCCATTGCACATTTCTTTGAATTAGGGGGTGTTTCTCTGCATTTCAATGCTCATTTCGCATTCTCAAATGTGATGCACCTTAAAACCCACAGAAATGAGCCAAATTCCTATGCACCTTTTGGGAACGGGTGCAGGGGGAAAACACAAAGCAGTTTTGACCCTGTCATGAAATTTTCTTCAAGCGTGAAGGCAGCGGTTTAAACCTTTCTCTCTGCCCAAAAAGGGACAGCATTTATTTATCTATTTTATTTTATGTTTTACATTTGTTTTAACACTTAACAATGACAGATCCTTTAAGGGTTAGTCACAATGAAATGCACTAGGTGGTGCTTGGAGCCTGCAATGCTTTAGTGTCAGGATCACATCCCTATACTAATTTATGCAGGTGCTTGGACAGCGCATCTCTTGTGCTGCTGCACAGACCACAATAAATTAGCATGCAACCTTTGCTATTTAAGTAACCTGCACATTTCTTAATGTGGTGCAAGCAGAAAAATGCACCACCGCTGTGCTATTTTACTTGTGCCACCTTTTGAGAATCTGGCCCACTGAGTCAATTCACAAAAATACATCTGTGGCCACATGCTATTCGCAATCACATGGTGATTCTCAGAAAAATGCACTTGTAGCAGACAGAAGGCGTGTGTATTGCCCTACGCGTGGCGAGTGAAACAGCAGCAATTGGGAAGTTTGAGAGTTTGAGGTGAGCTGTAGAATACAATTTTGTCCCATCCAATTTTGTCGTTGCACAAGAAGTGGGATGTTCACGTGAGAATTTTCGGGAATAAGAACCTAGTTCAAATAATATTCAGCGAGGGGCTTTGGGCAGTTTTCCTTCAGTGTGATTATGGAGGGATTAAAAGAGTAGCCTTTGGACACAATTGAAATTTGTTGTGGGCTTGGGATGATATATTGGTTTAATGTGATTTGTATATTTATATCTTGCAGGGAAGAATGAAAAGCGGCAGAATGGGAGGGAGACACAATTGTACTGTTCACTATAGGCTTTCGCTTCCACCTTCTCACCCCCTCCTCCCCCTTTGGCTGACTCTCACCCTGACACAGCCCTATCCACGCTCCACTCTTCTATATCTGGTACTCTTGATATCCTTGCCCCTGTCATGAGAATCCGCCTGAAGCCCAAAGCCAAGTGTAACTCCTGGTATGACTCAGACCTCGTCACCCTAAAACGCAAGTGCAGGGTGGCCGAGAGGAAATGGTGTGTTTCTTGTTCATCATCTGACAAACTGGCCTGCCGCCTGCTACAAAGGCAATACCAGCTCTCCATTGTTAATGACTCCAATCAAGCACTCCCACTAAGTCAGTGCCTTGTCTGGGATTGCTCAAGGGAAGCCCTTATTTATATATTTTTATGACAAATTATAATCTGGATGATGAACCCTTGTATAACGCCCCTCTCTTAGAATCCCGCAGACCCCACTGAGACAAGAAGTAGGTTTGTTTTGCAAATTAAAAAGGTTTATTTGAAAATTAAACAATAGATATATATCACACTTTTATAATAAATTAATATTTGATACCACACTTAGACATATGACAGTGATCAACAATGGAAGATGTTATACTAGCACACTGGTTTAATTACTTAGGAGTAGTATAGAGGATAAGGTAGCTGAGAATGCTTTATGGTTTCAAGGAGATGCAAAGATGAATAAAAGGCAGTACAGAAATAAACTTGATATGATTTCAGCAAAAGATAATATGATCACTTTTTCTCTGACAATTCACTCCCCCCCTATGCAATGTAAGGAGATGGAAGTAACACACAAAGTCTTCAGGAATACAATCACAGTACAATACGAATTCAGTTCCCCCTAGCATGCTTATAGCACCAGGGATTGATTTTGAAACACAGGTGAAAGACTTTCAGGTGATTTGCAAGGGAGTGAAATATGCTAAAATTGATTTTAATTCCCTCTAGAGGTTCAGGGTGAGTGAGAGATACTTTAAAACAGTTCAGGTCCACACTAACAATGATTAATGAGGGATTATCAGGTTGAAAACGGATTTCAGTAATGGAAGCAAAGGACAGATCTTTCTACACGTGGTTGAAATGAAGCAAAATGTCAAATCGTGGCACTTTTTTTCAAGTGCGTCGAGCGCAATTACGGAGGCGCTATAAGGAGTAGCAAGTTGGTTTAGAGCTTGTTGGAAAGCTGGGAATCTTAGCTTTACAATAAAATGTTGTTCCTAGGATGCACGGTTCCAAAGATACAGACGATTTTGTAAAGGCAGTTTTTCAGAAATGAAATTACAGTTTCGGAATGACAGATGCGCTTTGAAAGGTTTGCATCAACAGGAGGAACACACGATTTCTATGATGCAGTTTTAAACAGGTTCAAATGTTTTGAATCAGATTATTTTAAGCTAAGAGATGGGTTCTGCACAGTTCTATCTGGGTACTCACACTATAAATTTGAAAGGAATGGCCTTGTCACGGATCTGGTCAACAAGATTAGCTGTGGTTCTCTCTGCTCGGCGGGTCAATGAGGCACCGGTTCTGTTGACAGTGGTCTGGTCTGGGTCTCTGGTTCTGCTGGTCTGGATCAAGTGGATTCTGGATACCGCACTGCTTTCTGGGTACTGGTTCTGTTCTGGATACACAGGACTCTTAGCAAGCAGCAAACGGCACAGCCCGGCCGTTGAAAAGTTTGCAAACGATTTCGAGGCCTGCTGAAGAGTTCAGCTCTTTGGAGTTTTTGTTCTGGAGTTAGTCTGGATCTCTGGAGTTCTGGATTGTGGAGTTCTCCGTCAGAGTGCTGCGCAGGAATTCAGTTGAAGGTTGGAAAATGAATGTCCCTGTCTGGCTTCGAGTGGCTCTTTTTATGTCTTTTGAAAATGGGTGTGGATGCTAACTTTCTATGCCCAACCCACTCATGATTTGATAGGTCAGGATTTCTCTTTGACCTGATTTGAGAAGGGAGCAGTGAGTCATCCTATGTCATCAGGTGTCATGTTTATGGCTCCAAAGAAAGAACACTCCCCTTTGCTTTTACCTTAGAAAATCATTTTCATAACTAAACATATTTCCCAAATACACAAGTGGTTGACATTGCATGTACATATCATATATTACTTTGGGTAGGTCTCTGTTCCAACTCTGATGTTTCTAAGAGCCAAGGTTCAAAAATGGCAACTTATTTTCGTTTTTAGTTGGTTTACCAATATTGGATTTTTACCAAAAGTTACACAGATGTACACCATCTCGCTACACGCATTCCAGTAAATTTTCATTTTTCTAGCGTGAACCCCGTGTCTGCAATCTCCATAATTCATGGGGTTTTGCCTCAGAACATGGTACAGAGTCCTAACACCTCTTAAAATGTGCACAGAAAAATCACAAGAATAATGATATTAATTATATAATTTTGACAAGTCCGTACTATGAATTATCCATCTTTTTAAAATTATGCTCTGGCCCAGAGGGGTGTGGTTTCCCAAAGCACATGGTGGAATTTCTGGTTTGTCCACTTCCTCCAACTCAAGTTGCTCAGAGAGGCACTGCCCCTCCCCGTTTCTCTGAAGACGAAGCCATTTATGACCCCCCCTAATTTAACATTTGCCTGAGCCAAGGAAGGCTCATTGTTCTGTTTCCTGCAGTCCCCAGCTGCTCCTCCCCTAATCCAATCAGAGAGGTGTCCTCTCGCTTTGGTGAGGGCAGGAGAATGCAGGCCAGGCCTGGGAACATTTGTTGACCAAGTTCCAACTCCTGTCGGGGATAGTTGTCAGGCAGAATTCAATCTCTTTAAGCCAGGCTTCAGCTAAATGTAACTTTTGTTCCCAGTTTTTCTTCATCCAAATCAAACTCACAATTTTTACACATGCAGCTAGAATGCTGATTCTAAGTTCAAAACTGTGACCTTTAAACAGTTGCAACCTATGTGACACTCAAAGTAGGTCACTCATTTATTTTTAATTTTAGTGGCTTCAAGTCCAATTTCACTTCAGCTGCTGACATCCACAGCTCAGCCAGTTTTGTTATAAACATTGTTTTGGGCTCTTCATCTTTCCAGATTTTGTACGCACACAAGACTACATTCTGCTAAATGTCTGCTGGTGTTCATTGAGATTTTTAAATATCTTGCAATGTTTAAAATAGGAATTTTTAGCTTGCATTTCAGAGAAACAAAGGTGATTTCAAAGCACTTTTTGAGCTAACAGGTACTGCTGTTTTTCCTTTGGCACACATTCCACTCATGGCACTCTTGGCCCCTCACGCTCGCAGTGGTGGGTAGTAGGTCAAGCGACCATTTTGGTGTGCGCAAAAACTGTGCGGTTTTTCTGGATCCTGGTGCAAAGGTGGGCTTTTCTGCTATCTTGGATTTCCTAAGTCCACAGTACCAAATGTTGCAGCATAATAGTCCAAACGTGGGTCAGGAGTCCCAACACCGTCCTCACCAAGAAGAGAGCTCATATCCAAGCCCGCCTCTCTGCGGCATCAAACAACTCGGCTGAACTCTTTAAAATCTGCAAGGAACTGGCCAATCCCGCCGCAGTCTCTACCTCTCCTGTCCCCTCCCAGGCCCTCTGCATGGCTCTGGCTTCTCACTTCATTTCTAAAACTCAGCACATCCTGTCCTCACTCTCCTCCTATCGCCTCCCTCCCCCTATCCCCTGCTCCTCTTATGGCTCTTCTGGAGCCACCCCCCCTCCTACTCTGCCTTTCCCCTTTTCTCTGCAGACAAGGTTTCTAGACAAGTCTGATCTATGAAAGTCTCATCGAAACAGGTTCACCCCTGTTCATCCAAAACCATCAAGGACCACATCGACTCCCTGGCTCCTGCCCAGGCTGATTTCTGCAATCACACCTTCGCCACGGGAGTCTTCCCATCCCCTCTGAAGCACTCCCTTGTGCACCCTCTTCTTAAGAAGCCCTCTGCAGACCCCTCCTGCCCAGCTAACTGTCGCCCAATCTCCATCACTCCCTTCCTGGGCATGCTCCTGGAGAAACTGGCTATCTCCTAGCTTAATCTCCACACTGAATCTGTTGGTTGTCTCCATGACCATCAGTCTGGCATCAGAGCTGCCAGAAGCACGGAAACTGCTCTCCTGAACATCTGTGAAGACCTGCTCTCCAACCTCGACTCCAACACCCCTTGCGTCCTCATCTTGCTTGATCTCTCTTCTGCCTTTGACACTGCCAACCATGCCATCCTGCTCAACTGCCTCCGTGGTAGCCTGAGTATCACTGGTCAGGCTCTGGCATGACTGACTTCCTTCCTCTCTGATCGAGCCTCCCAGGTCCAACTTGGGTCCTTCCTCTCTGATATCTTTTTCTCTACCTGCGGTGTCCCCCAGGTATCTAACCTCTCTCCCTGGCTGTTCGACCAATACCTGGCACTCCTTGCCCACCACATCGCCGCTCTCTGCCACAATTTGTACTGCTATGCGGATGATACCCAGCTCATTTTCAGGCTACCCTCGGCCTCCTCCTCTCCTTCCCTCATCTGTGACTGTCTGGCTGCTATCCAGGAGCGGTGTGCAGCCAATGACCTCTGCATTAATGCCAGTAAGACTGAGATTCTACTCATCGGCACACCCCCTCCCTCCTTCCCTGCAGCTCTCTGGCCTGCCTCTCTTGGCCCTCTTCCTGCTCCCACATGCAAGGCAAAAAACCTTGGGGTCGTCTTCGACTCCACACTCTCCTTCTGTCCTCACATCTCTGATGTCTCTAAGGAGTCTCACAACCATCTACACCTCCTCAGAGGTATTCTTCCTTTCCTCACCTTCCCCCAGAAGCTCACTGTCTCCATAGCCCTGGTTCTCTCTAAGTTTGACTATTGTAACAGCCTCTATCTAAATCTGCTTGCCTCTACTCTCCGCCCTCTGCAACTTATCCCGAACAGGACTGCAAGACTTGTCCTTGGCCTCAAGCCCAGGGATCGTATTTCTCCAGGACTGAAATCTCTGCACTGGCTCCCAATGGCTGCAAGGATTAAATTCAAAACCCTCTGCATTGTCCACAAGGCCTTCTGGGGGCTGGGGCCGAATACCTTCAACTCTCTCTTCCTAAATATCTTCCTTCCTGAGCTCTTCGTTCATCCGCCTCCAACTCCATCAAGGTCAGTCGCTTCTCCAAGCAACAAGTTGTTGGTAGATCTCTCTCTTTGGCAGGGGCCTCCCTTTGGAACAGCCTTCCTACCTCCCTGACACTTGAGGAGAATCATCTCCGGTTGCACCTCAAAACCTACCTCTTTGCTTCTGCTTTCTCTCTTCCTCTCCCCTGCTGATTTCTGGCTGAAACTGCACTGGTTACATGGCCACCCTTTCTGCTCACAGGCCTGGGCCCCGCCAGTTGCTCACCTGCACTGCCTCCCTGGCAACCCCTGCACTTGGAGACTGTTTCTGTATCCCTACAGTCCCCCTAACCTGCACTTATGCCTGCACTTACCTTGCACTTGCCACTAGCTGGCCGTTTTATTTATTCTTTATCCTACTATCCCATGTACTGCACTTCCTCTCTCCCTGCACCCACGCACTTTTCCCTTTCCCCCTTCCCATGCACTTGCGCGATCTGAATGACACCTGGCCTATTAGGATCGTTATCTGTCTTCCCCTGTTCCCTCTCCCTTGCCTCGTTGCGCCTTGAAACACTTGTGTATAGGCGCATTATAAATGCCATATCATATCATATTATATAGAGAGCCAAACGGGAAACAGGGGAGAGAGATGGCTCTGACTTAATTGGACCTCTGATAGAGGGCCTTATATGAAAAAAGCGGAGAGAGAGATATTCCAATGTTGGAACTGATGGACCACAGGGAACAGGGAACACATCAACCCTGGATGAACCAGTGGGGGTGGTAATTGCTGCACACCAAAATATACTGAAGGGGAAGAGATATGGGTGGCAATTAGTATGACCCCTGGGCGTAGAAAAGGTATTGCCACTGAATAGCCCTATTGAGGACCCACTCTTATGGACTCAATATAAGAGTGTTAATTGTAGCACACCAGAATGCATGACAGGGGAAAGATGTGGGCCCCAGTCAATCAAAACAGAGGGGGTAGGATAGGGTACTGCCTCTGCCCAACCATACTACAAAACTCATCCTACTGCATACACCTCTCAAACTCTAAACTAAACACAAATATACCTCTACAGCACAACAAACTCTACGCACTTCACTTCACCACAATAACGAAACAAACCACAGAAAGCTTTGCCCAGTAGCACATGGCGGCTAACAACCAAAAAACATGCCTGCGCTCGGTGAACAGTGTCAACCGAATTGAAGCTGCCAACAGCTCATCACAGCTCTCTTGCTCTTTTCTCCTGCTCAGTCCTATTAACTTACCCCCAGCCCTCCCATTGCTTTGCAAATCCATCATAGCGCCAAGGGGCCATGCAGGTGGTGACAGTGCACTGTATAAAACCCTTTAACATAACATCCTTCTGAGTATTAATATTTCATTTGTGAGCCTCTAGTGATTTCTCATGAGTGGCATACTCTCTATAACCGTAAAAATGCCTATGCTCTTGAGAGACAACCCTTGAGAAAATCTCCTAAAAACAAGGGAGAGGTGTGGGAGGAGACAAACGCTTTTTAAAATTTTTGCTAAAAGGTCACATGCAATGGTCTCCTGGTTCCTCATTCCACTGGCCAGAATTGGGAAAACATTTCATGGTGCATAACAAAACATGTTAGTTCTACAGGTTGTATGAGATACAGCATAACAAAACCTTTGAAATTCAGTTGATATGTTTTGTTGTTGAGACACTGAGGTAATGGTTTAACACAACAAAGCCCTCACAATGTATGACGTGTTGGAAGCAGCACTACTTTTACTATGAGCTCTCCACTGCACAGCATATGAGCAAATTAATGACATCACAGATGGTATCACTGATGATATCATGGTGACAACAATCATTACATCAATTATATCATCAATGACATAACTAGAAAGTATAGCACACTGAAAACATCACAGATGACAATACAGCATCACACATGATACCCTGGGCTACTAGCCACCACAGTAAATAATTCTCTCTTTTTCAAGAACTATAGCCTGGCATGGCCTGGTTGATTTCCAAAGTCCATGCTCCAGGCAGTGTGTCCACTGTGCCATAGGTCATAGCCAGTGCTCCTTTGGCCCGCTATGGAGGCAAAGTGTAGTGGCTACTTTGGGTAGCTTGTTAGGCCCTGGGGCACGTCTCGAGCAATGTAGAAACATGCCAGGGCTGCCGACAATGGTCTCTTTTTTCAAGTGCTGTCATTTACGATGTCATAAGTGATGTCATGATTGATATCATCTGTCAGGAATTATATGAGTGATTCTATTGTGACGTGTGATTATAAGGCTTTTTTTATTTGATTTGGTTGGTTAAGGTAACCTTGTGTATGCTGAAACAAATGGTAAGGTGATCTGGCCAATTGAGAGCCTTCCAGTAATAAACAGCACCTATGGCCAAACAGGATCCAAACAGGCTTATAATATGCACTTAACACCCTGAATAGTCTTTTAGTGCTCAGGAAAATATAGTGGTGACATGCTGGTGATGCTGTTCAGGAGCAAAAGGAGAGGCTAATAAGAAATTTGGGGGGTAATTCATAGAATGAAGCGCACAAGTGGCGCACGCGGCTGGCTCACAGTGTGCGCGTGCGAATCCCTGCGCCAGCCGCGTGCGCTAAAATCCATTTCCGCGCACAGCGTATTCATGGATTCCAGCCACCAAAACCAGCCGTGGCGCACAGTGGCGCAGCGACCCTGCAGCAGCGCCAGTTACGCCTCCAAGAACGCCTCTCGCGCAGGGAAAAGCCATCAAAATCCCCAACCCAGCGCAAAGGGCAGCAGCAAACGCAGAGCTGGGAGCGTGTATTCCAGGGGTGTGCGGGTGTTTCCATACGCGACTGGGCTGGGTACGTGTATTCCAGGGGTGCGCGAGAAAGTCAACACGCGATTGGCCTGGGTACGTGGATATTAGGGGTGCGCGAGAAAGTCTACACGTGATTGGCCTGGGTACGTGGATTTCAGGGGTGCGCGAGAAAGTCTACACGCGATTGGCCTGGGTACGTGGATATTAGGGGTGCGCGAGAAAGTCTACACGCGATTGGCCTGGGTACGTGGATTTCAGGGGTGCGCGAGAAAGTCTACACGCGATTGGCCTGGGTACGTGGATTTCAGGGGTGCGCGAGAAAGTCTACACGCGATTGGCCTGGGTACGTGGATATTAGGGGTGCGCGAGAAAGTCTACACGCGATTGGCCTGGGTACGTGGATTTCAGGGGTGCGCGAGAAAGTCTACACGCGATTGGCCTGGGTACGTGGATTTCAGGGGTGCGCGAGAAAGTCTACACGCGATTGGCCGCGAGAAAGTCTACACGCGATTGGCCTGGGTACGTGGATTACAGGGGTGCGCGAGAAAGTCTACACGCGATGGGCCTGCGTACGTGGATTTCCGGGGTGCGCGAGAAAGTCTACACGCGATTGGCCGCAAGAAAGTCTACACGCGATTGGCCTGGGTACGTGGATTTCAGGGGTGCGCGAGAAAGACTACACGCGATGGGCCTGCGTACGTGGATTTCCGGGGCTCGCGGGTGGTTCCACACGCGAAAGGGCCTGTGCGAGTGGGGTAGTGTATTACGTGGGTGTGCGGGAAGTTCAAGACGTGAATTGGCAGTGTGGGTCCTCCCAGGTCTCCCCTCTACCCCCTCCACGACCTCTGCAGGCATCCCACACCACAGGGGACTACCCTGCACCCCATGTCATGTCCCGCAGGCAGCCCATCCACCATGGCCATGCCCCCCAGCCAAGCCACATGTCCCCTTGCACCCCCACCCCCCAGCACTGTGGGGCACCTGCCAGCAGGCCCCCACCCATGTCAAACTCCTGTTCCCCACCACCCCCACCCCCCAGCACTGTGGGGCACCCTCCACCAGGCCCCCACCCATGTCTCCCAGCAACCCCACCCCCCAGCAGTGCAGGGGCAGCCTCCACCAGGCCCCCACCCATGTCTCCCACCACCCCCACCCCCCCAGCCACCAGGGGCAGCCTCCACCAGGCCCCCACCCATGTCCGACTCATGTCTCCCACCACCCCCACCCCCCAGCCACCAGGGGCACCCTCCACCAGGCCCCCACCCATGTCTCCCAGCACCCCCACCCCCCAGCAGTGCAGGGGCAGCCCCCACCAGGCCCCCACCCATGTCTCCCACCACCCCCACACCCCAGCCACCAGGGGCAGCCTCCACCAGGCCCCCACCCATGTCCGACTCATGTCTCCCACCACCCCCACCCCCCAGCCACCAGGGGCACCCTCCACCAGGCCCCCACCCATGTCTCCCAGCACCCCCACACCCCAGCAGTGCAGGGGCAGCCTCCACCAGGCCCCCACCCATGTCTCCCACCACCCCCACCCCCCAGCCACCAGGGGCAGCCTCCACCAGGCCCCCACCCATGTCCGACTCATGTCTCCCACCACCCCCACCCCCCAGGGGCACCCTCCACCAGGCCCCCACCCATGTCCGACTAATGTCTCCCAGCACCCCCACCCCCCAGCCACCAGGGGCACCCTCCACCAGGCCCCCACCCATGTCTCCCACCACCCCCACCCCCCAGCCACCAGGGGCACCCTCCACCAGGCCCCCACCCATGTCTCCCACCACCCCCACCCCCCAGCCACCAGGGGCACCCTCCACCAGGCCCCCACCCATGTCTCCCAGCACCCCCACCCCCCAGCAGTGCAGGGGCAGCCTCCACCAGGCCCCCACCCATGTCTCCCACCACCCCCACACCCCAGCCACCAGGGGCACCCTCCACCAGGCCCCCACCCATGTCTCCCACCACCCCCACACCCCAGCCACCAGGGGCAGCCTCCACCAGGCCCCCACCCATGTCCGACTCATGTCTCCCACCACCCCCAAACCCCAGCCACCAGGGGCAGCCTCCACCAGGCCCCCACCCATGTCCGACTCATGTCTCCCACCACCCCCACCCCCCAGCCACCAGGGGCACCCTCCACCAGGCCCCCACCCATGTCTCCCACCACCCCCACCCCCCAGCCACCAGGGGCACCCTCCACCAGGCCCCCACCCATGTCTCCCACCACCCCCACCCCCCAGCCACCAGGGGCACCCTCCACCAGGCCCCCACCCATGTCTCCCAGCACCCCCACCCCCCAGCAGTGCAGGGGCAGCCTCCACCAGGCCCCCACCCATGTCTCCCACCACCCCCACACCCCAGCCACCAGGGGGACCCTCCACCAGGCCCCCACCCATGTCTCCCACCACCCCCACACCCCAGCCACCAGGGGCAGCCTCCACCAGGCCCCCACCCATGTCCGACTCATGTCTCCCACCACCCCCACACCCCAGCCACCAGGGGCAGCCTCCACCAGGCCCCCACCCATGTCCGACTCATGTCTCCCAGCACCCCCACCCCCCAGCCACCAGGGGCACCCTCCACCAGGCCCCCACCCATGTCTCCCACCACCCCCACACCCCAGCCACCAGGGGCAGCCTCCACCAGGCCCCCACCCATGTCTCCCACCACCCCCACCCCCCAGCCACCAGGGGCACCCTCCACCAGGCCCCCACCCATGTCTCCCAGCACCCCCACCCCCCAGCCACCAGGGGCAGCCTCCACCAGGCCCCCACCCATGTCCGACTCATGTCTCCCACCACCCTCAGCCACCAGGGGCACCCTCCACCAGGCCCCCACCCATGTCTCCCAGCACCCCCACCCCCCAGCAGTGCAGGGGCAGCCTCCACCAGGCCCCCACCCATGTCTCCCACCACCCCCACCCCCCCAGCCACCAGGGGCAGCCTCCACCAGGCCCCCACCCATGTCCGACTCATGTCTCCCACCACCCCCACACCCCAGCCACCAGGGGCAGCCTCCACCAGGCCCCCACCCATGTCCGACTCATGTCTCCCAGCACCCCCACCCCCCAGCAGTGCAGGGGCAGCCTCCACCAGGCCCCCACCCATGTCTTCCAGCACCCCCACCCCCCAGCCACCAGGGGCACCCTCCACCAGGCCCCCACCCATGTCTCCCACCACCCCCACCCCCCAGCCACCAGGGGCAGCCTCCACCAGGCCCCCACCCATGTCCGACTCATGTCTCCCAGCACCCCCACCCCCCAGCCACCAGGGGCAACCTCCACCAGGCCCCCACCCATGTCTCCCAGCACCCCCACCCCCCAGCAGTGCAGGGGCAGCCCCCACCAGGCCCCAACCCATGTCTCCCACCACCCCCACACCCCAGCCACCAGGGGCAGCCTCCACCAGGCCCCCACCCATGTCTGACTCATGTCTCCCACCACCCCCACCCCCCAGCCACCAGGGGCACCCTCCACCAGGCCCCCACCCATGTCTCCCACCACCCCCACCCCCCAGCAGTGCAGGGGCAGCCTCCACCAGGCCCCCACCCATGTCTCCCACCACCCCCACCCCCCCAGCCACCAGGGGCAGCCTCCACCAGGCCCCCACCCATGTCCGACTCATGTCTCCCACCACCCCCACCCCCCAGCCACCAGGGGCACCCTCCACCAGGCCCCCACCCATGTCTCCCAGCACCCCCACCCCCCAGCAGTGCAGGGGCAGCCCCCACCAGGCCCCCACCCATGTCTCCCACCACCCCCACCCCTCCAGCCACCAGGGGAAGCCTCCACCAGGCCCCCACCCATGTCCGACTCATGTCTCCTACCACCCCCACCCCCCAGCCACCAGGGGCACCCTCCACCAGGCCCCCACCCATGTCTCCCAGCACCCCCACCACCCAGCAGTGCAGGGGCAGCCCCCACCAGGCCCCCACCCATGTCTCCCACCACCCCCACACCCCAGCCACCAGGGGCAGCCTCCACCAGGCCCCCACCCATGTCTGACTCATGTCTCCCACCACCCCCACCCCCCAGCCACCAGGGGCACCCTCCACCAGGCCCCCACCCATGTCTCCCAGCACCCCCACCCCCCAGCAGTGCAGGGGCAGCCTCCACCAGGCCCCCACCCATGTCTCCCACCACCCCCACCCCCCCAGCCACCAGGGGCAGCCTCCACCAGGCCCCCACCCATGTCCGACTCATGTCTCCCACCACCCCCACCCCCCAGCCACCAGGGTCACCCTCCACCAGGCCCCCACCCATGTCCGACTCATGTCTCCCAGCACCCCCACCCCCCAGCCACCAGGGGCACCCTCCACCAGGCCCCCACCCATGTCTCCCACCACCCCCACCCCCCAGCCACCAGGGGCACCCTCCACCAGGCCCCCACCCATGACTCCCAGCACCCCCACCCCCCAGCAGTGCAGGGGCAGCCTCCACCAGGCCCCCACCCATGTCTCCCACCACCCCCACACCCCAGCCACCAGGGGCACCCTCCACCAGGCCCCCACCCATGTCTCCCACCACCCCCACACCCCAGCCACCAGGGGCAGCCTCCACCAGGCCCCCACCCATGTCCGACTCATGTCTCCCACCACCCCCACACCCCAGCCACCAGGGGCAGCCTCCACCAGGCCCCCACCCATGTCCGACTCATGTCTCCCACCACCCCCACCCCCCAGCCACCAGGGGCACCCTCCACCAGGCCCCCACCCATGTCTCCCACCACCCCCACCCCCAAGCCACCAGGGGCACCCTCCACCAGGCCCCCACCCATGTCTCCCACCACCCCCACCCCCCAGCCACCAGGGGCACCCTCCACCAGGCCCCCACCCATGTCTCCCAGCACCCCCACCCCCCCAGCCACCAGGGGCAGCCTCCACCAGGCCCCCACCCATGTCCGACTCATGTCTCCCACCACCCCCACCCCCCAGCCACCAGGGGCACCCTCCACCAGGCCCCCACCCATGTCTCCCAGCACCCCCACCCCCAGCAGTGCAGGGGCAGCCCCCACCAGGCCCCCACCCATGTCTCCCACCACCCCCACACCCCAGCCACCAGGGGCAGCCTCCACCAGGCCCCCACCCATGTCCGACTCATGTCTCCCACCACCCCCACCCCCCAGCCACCAGGGGCACCCTCCACCAGGCCCCCACCCATGTCTCCCAGCACCCCCACCCCCCAGCAGTGCAGGGGCAGCCTCCACCAGGCCCCCACCCATGTCTCCCAGCACCCCCACCCCCACCCCCCAGCCACCAGGGGCAGCCCCCACCAGGCCCCATGTGCGCCTCAGTGGCGGACTCCTCCTCCTCTGTGGAAACCACCAACCTGGATGGCACCTTGCCGTCTACCGCCGTAGCAGGCCCCTGTGGGGGCTCACCCACCCCTTCCGCTGCAGCCGTGGGGGCATCCCTGCCGCCTTGCTCCACAGCGCCGTCTACACCCTCTCCTTCACTAGCCGCTGCGTAGAGGGAGACATAGAACACAAGCATCAGGGTACTGTACAATGTTACCCTAGACAGGAAGCAATAGCAGATGAGTGCCACTGTCAAAGTACACTTCCATCATGTCACACCACAACATATGTGTCAGTCCAGGCAAAACACACACAGTGACAGTCATGCTGCGTGCCATGGACATTTCTATGCATGTCCAATGGACTCACGAATCATACAATGTAATGGGACTCACATGCATCATGGGTCATGCCTATCACATGCACACACTTCACCTCAGTCACATCCATCTGGCCCCGTACACCCCAATCACAGTGCATACAGGGATGACTAGGCTGCACCAGTGAATCAGTACATTGTCACAGACATGTGTCATGCATCCATGGCACTCACAAGTCACAGACACGCAGGTCAGGCACACAGACATGGATACCACATATGTATCTGGCATCAGCACCCATCCCTCGCCCCCACCCATGTCCAGGAACAGAGACTGCCATGCTGTCATGTGTGCAATCTGCACAGGGCTCCCCATGTTGCATTCAAACACATGCAACAACCATGCGGTTCACACATTACAGGTCGCACATGCATTACCATGATGTTCCTGCACACATACATGCGTACATGGCCTATGTCACACATGCAGGCAAGTATCAGACAACCAGCACACTGCAACATGCCCTGTCTCACACAGCAATGCTTGGCCACTTACCGCTCAACTCCAGATGGGTCTCCCTCTCAAGGACCTGGCTGTGGAGCGCTGGGTGTGCGCGTTCCAGGACCCTCAACTGGATGGAACTCATGCGGCCCCGGCCCCCCTCCACAAGGCGCCGGGCCTTCATGAGGGTCCTGGACCTCAAGTCCTCCCAGCGCTTCTTGACCTTCTGGATGGTGCGGGTTGCCACCCCCTCCGCGTCCTCTCCCGTCCTTCCCTGTTGGCGCGGGACGATCCGAAGAGGGCATCATACTGCCCCAGGACTTGCTCCACCAGGACACCAACTTCGGTGGCAGTGAAGCTGGTGCCCCTCTGCCCCTCTGGCCGGGGGTTGCCACTGGTGTCAGATGTGGATGTGCCCGACATGGCAACCCCAGGGGCAGGAGTGGGTGGCCAACTGGGTCCTGGGGCTGGGCTGTGGAGCGATGTCATTTGAGTCGGGACTCTTCTGTACCAGCAGGGGTGGACACAGCAACTGGACCCCTGCAGATGGCTGATGTGCAGGCACCAAATGGCAGGGCACGGTGGCAGCAGGCAGGCAGGCAGCAGCAGATGGCATGTGGGAGGCTGCTTGGGGCACTGGGGGCCAGTGAATTGGCCTTCTGGGCAGGAGCGTGGTCTTCCGTGTGTTTTCGCGTGGCCAGCTTGATACGGAGTGATTAGGCACGTGAAAAATCTGCACGCAGCGTGTAATGCGCGTAAGCGCGCGTGAAAAACAGCACGTCCGCGTGTAATAGGAGGAAAGGACCCATGCATAAGCGTGCGCATGTGAAAAAATGCACGTCCGCGTGTAATGCGCGTAATCAAACGTGAAAAAGTGCACGTCCGCATATGACGTGACGCGCGCGTGCGTTTCCCTCAGCACGGGTTAAAGGTGAGCGGGCCCAGCAGTTCGCTGTACGTGCCTTTCCTGGAGACCGACGTGTGTTGCTGCTTCCAGTTGTTTCGCGCGCCATCTACTTCACAGCTCTCAAGGACGTATTTCTTCTTTTGGCGGGGGTATTGGCTAAGCGTGTTTTTCTGCTTCGCGCTAGTCAGACGGTGAGTCGCAAACGCTCCTTTTCCCACTGCGGGTGCCCCTGTGTATCGCACCCATTTTCGATGTCATCGTAGCCTGCGTGTCCCACGCGTACGCGTTATTCGTGTTACCGGGTGCCACCGCGTACTGCGGGAGGTTTAATCCACGCACGTAGGCTGCAGGGTTGCGTGCACGGTTTTACTGCAGTTTTGGGGTGCCTGAGCGTTGCGTGACCCATCAACACATCACCGGGGTCACATACAGCCTTGCAGGTGCAGGGGGGCTGTTAACATCTTGCTTCCCACCCCCTTCACCTCAATTGCCCAGGTCAATTGTGCTGTACACCTCCCATTGGCACCACTCCATCTGTGCCAGCACAATTACATCTGTGCCATGGTAGGGAGGCTACCAAAGGTGAGGGGCGCCTCAGCTGGGCGTCCTCCTCGTGGCGGGCGTGGTCGGGGACGTGGCCGTGGTGACCAGGGAGTAGGGGGACTCCAGGGTGTCCAGGGCAGCCACAGAGGGGGAAGAGGCAGGGGTGCGCCACTTGAGCACAATGTTGTGCCATGTGTTGGTGCAGCCATGCCACCACCCCCTGTGGTTCAGGGGGATGCAGCTCCTGCATCTGGCACTGGCACCCGTATGACCCGGCAGTCCGTTTCATCGACTGCCACGGGCCCAAGGGTAGCGGTAGCTGCAGGTGCAGCTGTGGACACCGCCACCCAGGCTCAGGGTCTGCCAGCGCAGGCTGCGTTGGCACTTGAAGAGCCCTTGGTAGATCTCCAACAGGCCAGGGGGGAAACCATTGGGGCAGGCCGGGCTGCTCAGACCAAGACACGTGTCCCTGGGGCAGTCATGTCATCTGCTGCCCCGAACAGCCGGGTGTTGGCAAGTGCAGGGGCAGATGCACCCAACAGCACCCCGGTTGTGAGTCTGCCAACCAGGACCGTTGCGGTCAATGACCCTGCCACAGCTGATGTTGCTGCGCAGGGTCCATTAGTGGGCACCCAGCTGCCACTGACACAAGTCAGGCCTTTGGTCATCCCTCCACCTGCCACTCCCTCGGCTCAATCCACCCAACCCACTGGCCATACTGGTCAGGGCGGTATTAGCCAGCCAGGGTTTGCGCCACAGTCCAAGAGGAGGAAGGTTGCATCTGCAGCACAGGCTGGGACCCCACACACAGCCACGACCTCCTGCACGTCGAGGAAGAAGCCTTTCTGTAAGCAGGAACTGGACTTCCTCGTGGACTACGTGCGGGGACACAGCCGTGACATGCTAGTGGGTGCCAATAGTCAGACTACGGCTGCCCAACGTGACACCCACTGGAAGCATGTTGCGGAACATGTCAGTTCATTCGGCCATGAGGTGCGCACGGCGCAGGAGTGCAAAAAGCGCTGGAATGACATCAAGCGCAGCACTAAGGCCAAGCGTGCCTCAAATTACAACTTGACTCTGGTGACTGGCGGTGGGCCTGCACCAGAGGAGGAAGAACTCACTCCGCATGAGGCTCTCGTTGCGGAGTTCATACCACCAGAATTGGTCGAAGGTGTGGGAGAGATGCTGGACTTTGATGCCCAGTCCAGTGAGTGTTGATGCGTAGTTGTTGAGGACGTGTGTGTTTCACTTGTGGGATGTGTTGTGCATGATTGCTGCTACATGTGACGTGTACATGGTTCTGATGTGTAAGTAATGCAATGCCACCGTCATGCATGTCTCCTCTGCCTGCATGCGGGACTCCATGTGGCCATGCTCCCTTGCCCCTCCTCCGCCACTCTGCACCCCAGTTCCACCTTTGCACTGGTCTGCTACATTCTTGCCAATGTGTAGTTTCATGTTCATGTGTCCTGTGTAGATGCTAACTTCCAGCTTAGAAAGTGCCAGACATATGCCGTGTGGTACAGCCTTAGTACTCGATGCAGGGTATCCCACTTGTACTGTGCATGGGTCAGATGTCCCGCAGGGACATGAGTGCCCATTCATGCTCCATGTGCATTGCACGCATGCCCCTATGTGTCCTTGACTGGATGATCACTGTAATATGAGTCCTTGGTTACATACATTGCCTGCCATATTATCGGCCTCCCCATGTCAACTGTGGCTCAGTCCTGCGTTGCACACATGTTTAGGCTCTGACAATCTGTGTGGCTCACAGGCCTCAGCCTGTTCAATGGCCAATGACTCTGTCCAACTCTTGTCGTGTCTTCTTCACACGTGGCCGGCCTCCGGATCTTCCATCATGTGTCCTGCCCACTGTCCCAGCATCATTTGCAGTGTTGTAATTTAAATCACATTAAGCTGTTGATGCCAGTCAACACTGCTTGTCAATACACAGGTGTATGGTCAGCCTTTTGATACCATGCTAGGCATCCCTGCTTTGGTACTGGGGTGGAGGGGTGCTTGCCTTCTAGACATGGTACACATTGAATACACAATGCACGTGATGTCTGATTTTGACATTGCACTGCCTTCACATTTCCTGGCACACACCATGGAGTGCTTGTACATGTAGGTAGTGAGTGGCGTACACATTTTCTGCACTGCATAGACCCACTTCCATGCAAAGTGCCACCTTTCAACAGGTCTGATCACAGAAGCTATTCTAAGTAGACCCAGCATGCATGCCAGGTCATATGTTGTGTGTCACATGTCTGCCGGATGCCTTTGCTGTCGGTGTCTGTGTGTGTGTGTTGTGTGCTTCTGACATGTGTAGTGACCTTTTCCTCTCTATTTTTCAGGTGATGACGCAATGGATGCAGAGGATGGTGTTGTCATGCCAGACACAGGGTTGGTAAGACCACGTCAACCCGGCACTAGTGGGGGTCGTGGGGTGGTAGGCCACGAAAACCCCCAAGTGCTGCAGTCCATCCTGTCTCTGGCTGCCTATGAGTCCAGCCTTGATGACGACTCTGACGTCCATGTTGAGTTGGATGAGCATCAAGTCCATGTGTCAGGGGTGAGTGATTCTGATGTGGACACTCCTCTGTCTGCGACACCTGCACTGAGGGATCAGACAGTCTTGGTTCCTCCGCCCGTGGTGGATCGGGACGCAGGGTCACCTTCCACACCAGTCACTGATGTGCCTGGGACATCACGTCGACGGGGGCATGTAGTCGTGCAGCCGCAGGCGGTGCCAACACAGCGAGGACCCCCGGTCCTTGGGTCCCGCAGGGGTCAAGCCCGGCAACGCGGTCGCCGCGCGCAACTGCTGTATACTGAGTGGGAGCAAGACATGACTGCCAATTCAGAACGGCAGGGGGCAGCAATGGAGAACATCGCTGACAGCATGGAGCGTGTGGCCCGATCTGTGCTCCCCCCTGCTAGGCAGGTGCTTCTCCAGCAGCAGGCGGCACGGTCCACGGCCCGCTTACTCAGGCTGGGCATGGCGGCCTCAGACAGGGCACGCCAGGCAGAAATGTCGTCTCTGCGTCAAGCAATTGCTGCTCACGCAGAGGCGCACATGGATGCCCTGAGGGAGGAGTATGCCTCCCTCAGATCCACTCTGGGTGTCCTTATGATGTCCCAGAGGCAGCGGGCAGAGGAGAGGTTTGCACAGCTTGAGCGCACCATCTCGGCTGAGCTACAGGCTTGCCGGGAGGTGCAGCGGTTGTCCAGCCAGGCCTTGCAGGAGGAACTCCGTGTTACACGTGCTACCTTGCAAGAGGAAGCACGTGTATCACGTGAGGTTCTGCATGCAGACCTATGTAACATCGCCACACAGAACCAGGCTCACCTGTCCGGCAGACTTGCTGCCGACGAGGGGCAAGCTGCGGCTAGGCGTGGCCAGGCTACTGTGCCACGTCCTCCTTTGCAGGATGAGCCAGACTCGGACGACCATCTATCTCCCACATAGGTCGTGCTGTGAAGGCGTTGAGCCCATGGAGGTATTTTTTTTTGGCTCAGCATCATCGCATGTGGATGTTGAGCAGCACCCTGTACCTCCCCCCTCCTGGGTGCCTCCCCTCCCCCCCGGGTCGTATGTGGCCATTTTTGATTTTTCTTTTAGTTTAGTTAGTTAGGTTTCTGTTTGATAGTTAGTTTAAATAGGTAATGTAGGTTTTCCATTGTTAGTGTAATTAGTTAATAGTTGAGTTAGTTTAAAAATTGTAGTCTATTGTGCTTACATGTGACAGTGCGGTGCCTTGTGGTTTTTGAAGGCATCCACTGTCTGTTCCAGCTGGGCCCTTCATGGTTGTCTTGTGTATGTGTTTGCTGCTTGGGTTCCTTGACTCACATATGCCACTCCTGCCTCCCTTATCCATGGGCTCGCAAGGATGGTTCGGTGTTACAGAATTTTACACAAGGGCTTTGGACTGTCATATCTGTGGCATGTCTGGTGCTTTTTGACTTGTGTTGACACCCCTAGTGGGGATGATTTAGGTGTAATTGTCCACTGTTCAGCTTTTTCTAGATGGGGCGTGTCATGATTAATGTGGACATTGATTGCTATGCATTGTGTATTATGTTTCATATCTTTCCTGTACACGTGCTTGTTGTAAATCATGCTGTAGATAGTGTTCCACACTTTGGAGGTGAAAGACGGACTGATGGTGTGATTTGTGATGTGACTCTCTGACATGGTCAAGTAATGAGATGCCTGATGAGACACACACAGATCACTTTGATGCATTAATCATGTGTTTCATGCACTTTCTGCAGGGGGATGAGGCACCAGAGCACCTTTGCCAGCAGACATGGCCCATTGGACGACGTAATTCCTGACCCGTTTGTTGGTGCCCACATGCACATGTGTGCACGAGCAGAGCCACAGTGATTGCAGACCCACATCCTAGAACTGCTGACATGTTCCAAGGAACTCCAGGCAAGGTGAGCATCACAGGGGGGCCACGAGACAGCAAAGCTTGCACCAGGCGAGTTGCACATGCAGGCTTAGTCACAGCACTGAGGGTGAGCTTAGACAAATATTGGTGTTGAAGCACACAATGCAGCTCAGATGTGTTTGTGGACTGATGGCTGTTGATAGTAGGGTTGTCTGGGACACATGCGGGGGCAGTGGCACATACCCTGCGGTACACCAAGGTTCATTGAGGCACTTGTATCAACCATGTAGCCTTCCAAGACATGGAAAGGGGCAGCTCACAGGGACATACAGCAAGGGACATACTCGGGTGCAGTGCATGTCTATTCCACGTACTTCATGATAAATGCACTGGCAACTTTGTTTTGGTCATGGTGGTACGCAACTTGCTCTGTAGTCATGGCTTGCCATATGGGTCTGTCTGCTTACCCAGGGAACATTGCATGTTGTGTGAATTGTGACACATTGGTGTTCCATTTGCCATGCACCCACCAGCGGCTGACTTACTGCATTGACTGTGAATGACCCGTCACAGGGGTGATGTTATATATGGGTACGAAGCATGGAGCACAGATTGTCTGTTTGTAGAGTAGTTTGTTGTTATGGGGCATGTTTTGTGTTGTGTTTTTGTGTAATTGGCACGTACAGGTTGTTGACTGTGTCTCTCTTTGCAGCATTGCAGTGCTCCTGTAACCGGACCTGAGAGTGCGCAGGCAGGAGGCCAGCACTCAAAACCAGAGCTAAGTGTCTTGTTGTTTTTCTTACAAACTGCCCTGCATAGGCTTGCTGGGGAGTGTACTGATGCATGGATGTATGTGTGGTCCTATTTGGTATGTTTTTTACCCTAATCACCCATGATCCTATGCAATTTTGAAACCTGTACCCTCTACCCGGTGTTCCTGCTTCCCATGCCTATCCAAGCAACGTTCCCTGACCCTCTTTCCCCACTGGGGTTGCGGATGCCTGTGTAAGCCCCAAACTTGCAGGCGCCAAAACCCTAGAGGGGGTGGTTGGTTCGTACCACTCCTGAGCCTGGACTACAGAAGGCCATGACAATGATGTCCAAGTTTGTTTGGATTGTGCATGTGTTCATGCAGGTTGTACATTTTCGTGCATTCCCTAGTTTCATGTGTCATTCCTGCTCCCCTCACCTGCCACGCATTCCAGTCATCCAGTGTGTCTACACCTGTCCCGACTGCATATCCCTGAACCTCATTCCCCACCAGGATCTCAGGGGCCTGTGTGAGTTTGACCTTGCAGGCCCCCGGGACATGGTGTGGGTGGTTGTTTCATGAGACTCCGGCGCCTGTACAGGGGACCTGTGACAGTACACATCCATTCATGGTGCATCATCCTATGTCATGTACCACACATGTCTCACATCCTGTCGTGACATTGTTTTGCTGTGCTACCTTGGTTGTTGCATCATTGTCGTAGTACTTGGCCTTTGAGACGTACTGCTACGTCAAGTCATCTACTGGAGGGTGTTTGGGTTCCTTTTCATGCCTTGGATTATGTGCTTTTGGAAATGAGTGTGGATTCTGAGGGTTCAGGCATCTCTTTACACACAAGGTGGGAGATGGACACGAAGGGTAAAGCTGATCCTGTGGCCAGGTGGGAATGAGGGTTGGAGGCTCCATGACCCAGGTGCAGTTGTTCAGTGGGCATGGTCATTTGCGAGGGGGCGGGGGCGGGTTGTTGTTGATAGTTGCGTTGCCCTGCAGTGTGATGGGAACTCTGACATTGTAATGTTGTTGTCCTATGTACATGTTGTGTTCTGCTGATCAATGCCTGTTCATGTGTTGTGTTTTCCTTTCAGGTGCGAGGGGATAGTAGTGGTTTGACATGCTGGGGTGTACACATGGTGGATGTTCACATGTGATGTGTAGGGAACACTGATGGTCACTTGAGTGCACATGCATATGTGGAGTGCATGTCCTTGCAGAATCACACACTTGCACTCGGATGCACTCCATGTACTACCCCCCTTGCATATCCACGTGTACACTGTTTGCCTTCTGGTGCCCACTGTGTCCCGGCAGCACATGTTCTGTGACCGATTATGGTTCCAGTACATGCCTAATTTGATGTTTGATGTAGTCTGTCACTTAGAAGTGATGCTCAGGGTGTGCATCACACGCAATGGCTGTTCACTGTGCTGTGCGCTGAGCAGTGTGATGCAGGAGTAGGACACTGCACACATGAGCTGCAGTGTTGATTTTGCAATGCATAATGTGCATATAGACAGGCATTCATTGTGATGTTATGTCTACGACTGTTGTAATGCATTTGGAATCGACGTATTTTGGGTGGGACTTTTTGTTGGTCTGTCATTTCATCGGATTCCGGGTCAGGCATCATTGTCCGATGCCACTGTACATTTAGGACATGGCAATGTGTACCTTATCGTTACTGGGTCGGTGTATGGGTATTGCTTACCATGTCATGTTGATGTTTGGGAGGGTTTGACTGACATGACAGTGATGGCCATGGCCTGTTTTGCAGGTGTGTGTGATGCACACCTTGCATGTCCAGGTCATCCGCTTCTCAGAGCAACTAGCTGGGGGTAGGTTTCTCTCCGCAGCAGGGCCCTCCCCCTCGAACAGACTTCCTGCCTGACTTGAACTTGAGGGGAACCATCTCCAGTTCTGGAAGCACCTCAAGACCTTCCTCTTTGCTTCTGCTTACTCTCTGCCTCTCCCTTGCAGGATTCTTCACTGGAACTGCACAGGAGCTGCAACTGGGACACTCTCACCAACCTCGGTCCCTGGGCCAGCCACTGTCCACTTGCACTGCCACCCTAGCAACCCCTGCACTGCGGGACTGTCTCTCTATCCCTACAGCCCTCCCTTCACAGCACTTGTCTGCACTTACCTTTGCAGTTGCCACCAGGCGACCTATGTATTATTTTTTTGGCCTACTTCCCCTGTACTGGACTCCCCCCCACCCTTCCCCTTGCACTTTTACCTTCACCCTACCCCTGCACTTGCACAATCTCAATGAGACCTGGCCTAGTAGTACCGTTCTCTGTGTTCCCTTGTCCCCCCCCCACTGCCTCATTGTGCCTTGGAATACTTGTGTATGGCTCATGTCATGTCACATGTCATATGTGTGCATTTTGGTTGCACAGGATAGCCTGTGTTTAAGTAGCTAGGGATGCAGACGATGTGGCACTTCCATGGCAACTATCTCAGGGTGGTAGGGTTGTGACAGTTGACTGTCACTTTGTCATCATCGATTGTCACCTGGTATGTGCCAGGCCTGTGTGCACTCCGCAGGGGTGGGAGTTTAGGTGAAAAATGTGGCCACAAGCTGGGTCCGGGCTACCTCGCCACGTGCCCTGTCCCCTCCCATGGGCAGCGCCTGTGCCTGTGGTTGGGGATGTGGGGGCACCACCATGTCCACCGGGACGCCCTGCCGTGTTGCAACATTGTGCAGGACACACGCTGCCACAATGATCCTGCACACAACTGCTGGTGCATAGAGTAGTTGCCCACCAGAGCGGTCAAGGGAGCGGAAACGTGACTTGAGCACTCCGAATGTGTGCTCCACTATGCCCCTGGTTGCAATATGGGCAGCGTTGTATCTTACCTGGGGTGGTGTGGTGGGGTTCCGGATTGGCGTCATCATGTGGTTGCTCAGAGGGTAGGCATTGTCCCCTGGGGAGGTGATAATTGTTGAGATTATTAGGGTTGGTATATTTGTCTGTGTGTGACTTGCATGCATGTGCAAGGGCATTTGTACTCACCTAGGAGCCATGTGTCGCCATGCTGCCCAGCTTCCAGGGCCCGGCTCAGGGCGGACATTCTGTATATGAAACTGTCATGGGTGGAGCCAGGGTAGTTTGCATAGACAGAGGTGATGATTCCCTTTGCATCGCATACCACCTGTACATTGATGGAATGCCAGTGCTTGCGGTTTCGGTAGATGTGCTCAGTGGCCCTAGGTGGACGTAGGGCCACATGGGTGCAATCTATGGCACCGAGCACTTTGGGGAAGTGTGCCACCCTGAAAAAATCCAGGACAACGGCCTGCCTTTCTGCGGGTGTTCTGGGCATGTATATGTGCCTGCAGACTGAGGGGCGCGCTGTCATGATTGCCAGTACCTGGTGTAGGCAGCGTGACTGCGTGGCCTGTGAGACCCCCCCCACTATGGCAGTGGTCCGCTGAAACGACCCAGTGGCCAAAAAATGCAAGACATTGAGCAGCTTCTCCAAGGGGCTCAATGCTTGGGAGCAAAGGGTGGGGGATGTGAGGTCATCTTCCCACTCCCTGACCAGGTCTAGGATGATATGGGGTGGAAACCTATACCTGCCGTAGACCTGGTCGTCAGGCATCCCAAAAAGGCTTGTCCGTGGTGCAAAAATGCGTGCCCTGGCTATTCTCCTCCTCCTGCGGTGTCCCACAATCAGTGCAGCAACAAATGGGGCATTCATCGTCGCTGTATATACGCGTTTGTTGTTTGCGCGACTTTTATGCTGTGCGCGGGCGCGGGACGCCTCCGTGTGGGCGGACTCGTTGGTTTCCCGTATTCGGGTGTCATCGCGTGTGATCGGAGGGGAGCGAGCGTACACACGATTGGCCTGGGTACGTGTGTTTCGGGGTGCGCGGGTAGTTCCACACGCGATTGGCCTGGGTACGTGTGTTTCGGGGTGCGCGGGTAGTTCCACACGCGATTGGCCTGGGTACATGTGTTTCGGGGAGCGCGGGTAGTTCCACACGCTATTGGCCTGGGTACGTGTGTTTCGGGGTGCGCGGGTAGTTCCACACGCGATTGGCCTGGGTACGTGTGTTTCGGGGTGCGCGGGTAGTTCCACACGCGATTGGCCTGGGTACGTGTGTTTCGGGGTGCGCGGGTAGTTCCACACGCCATTGGCCTGGGTACGTGTGTTCCGGGGTGCGCGGGTAGTTCCACACGCCATTGGCCTGGGTACGTGTGTTCCGGGTCCCGTGAACTTTCACACGCGATTGTTTTGAATCCACGTGTGTACTGTCATCACGTGCAATGAGGGATACTCCCTCGCACGTCACGTCACAGACGCGCTCACGCGCTGAGGGCCTTTGGTCCAATGAAAATGCGTATGCGTGCAGACGCGCTTACGCGCTAAGGGCCTTTCCTCGAATTACACGCTGACGTGCAGAATTTTCACGTGCCAAATCACTCCGTATCAAGCTGGCCACGCGTAAGCACACGGAAGACCACGCTCCTGCCCAGAAGGCCGAACTACTGCCCCCCAGAGCCCCGAGCACGCTCCCACCTGCCATCTGCTGCTGCCTGACTGCCTGCTGCCCACGTGCCCTGCCATTTGCTGCCTGCACATCAGCCAGGGGTGCTGTTGGTGTGACCACCCCTGCTGGAACCAAAGACTCCCGACTGGGATTCCATCGCTCCACAGCCCAGCCCCAGGACCCAGTTGCCCACCCACTCCTGCCTCTGGGGTTGTCATGTCGGGGCAAACTCCATCTGTGACCACTGACAACCCCCGGCCAGAGAGGCAGAGGGGCACCAGCTTCAGTGCCACCGAAGTTGGTGTCCTGGTGGAGCAAGTCCTGGGGCAGTATGATGCCCTCTTCGGAAGTTCCCGCGCCGACAAGGAAGGACGGACTCGGATCTGGACTGACATCGTGACTGCCATCAACGCGGAGGGGGTGGCAGTCCGCGACTTCCAACATGTCAAGAAGCGCTGGGAGGACTTCAGGTCCAGGACCCTGAACAAGGCCCGGCGCCTCTTGAAGGCAGCGGATGCCAAGGGGCGCCGGGGCCACTTGTCGGAAGAACAGATGAGGGTCCTGGAACGCATATCCCCAGCGCTCCACGTCCAGGTCCTTGAGAGGCAGACCCGTCTGGAGTCGAGCGGTGAGTGTACATGCATCCTGATTGTGAGCAGTGCGTGTGGTGATTGTTCAGTAGTGTGCAGGTTGCACATCTGTTTGTATGGGGTCGAGTATGGGTGCGGGTGTACAGGGCCGTGGGGCTGACACATACGAGGGCTGTAATGTGTGAGACATGGATGGTGCCTGTGTGTGTGGGCTTGCATGCCAAATGCAGTTGTGTGGGCACACAAGTTTGTATGAATGTGTATGTGAGTAGACATGTCCGTGATGTCACGCATGTATGTTGTTTTCAGCTGCATGTATCAGCACTGTGTACATGTGCATGTGTGTGTATTTGACAAGGGTGCAACAGTGATGCAACATGGATGCATGTGACAGCTTTAAGTGGAAGCCTGATGGGCAGATGTGACATGGATGCCCGTCTGAACACTACGACACTTGGCAGATGTGTACACATGCATGCAAGTGTGGTGGTGTGTGTACATGTGTGGTGCACTTCCTGTGTTGCATGTGATGTCTGGCTCACCTTTGCCTGCTCATGCTGTTGTATGTGTATGGATGGTGTTGGCAGTTGCGAAATGGCTGTGGTATGGCTCATGTGTGCGAGTTGTAATGACATGTGTGTTGGGGATCGTGATGACATGTCTGAGGTTTGCCAATGCCACTCATGTACAACTGTCATGTGTGTATGTGTCCATTGTACAGTGCCCTGATGCGTGTGTTTTGTTTCTCCCTGTCTGCAGCGTCAACTGATGAAGAGGGCGGAGAAGGTGCTGTGGAGCACAGCGGCGGGGATCCCACCGCCAGCCGGAGACGCAAGGCCCGGCTCCCCTCCCATGTTGTCATCTCGTCGGGGAGTGAGGAGTCCGGTGCCGCGTCCCAGGCCGCAGCTGCCGGGGGGAGGTCCAAGAGGCGGAGGTTGCAGTTGGACTCCTCGGCAGCAGAAGGGGCAGCTGGGACCCCACAGGGCCCAACGGGGAAAGATGGCACAGAGTCATCCAGGTTGGTGGGGGGTTTGGTGGAGGAGGAGGCCGTGCAAGCACCGGAGACGGGGTCTGGGGGTGGGGATCCCACTGGTGCTAGTGGTGCAGTGCAGGACCAGGGACAGGAGGCAGCACAGGCCGCCGCGGAGGTGCCTGTGTGCAATCCAGTCCCTGATCCTGTCCCTGCATCATCTTGCACCAGCAGGGATGCCTATGTCCAGACCAGTTTTCAGGCAGGGGATGAGCTGACGTCAACTGGCCTTCCTCTGCCTGCGGACGTGGCTATCCAGGCCCGGGTTGAGCCTGTCCTGGCTGGTGTGGCGTTGCGTCAACGGGCCATGCGAGGTGACCTGCAGTCTTTTCATGAAGAGACTGCACGTCATCTCGAATGGCTCGTTGACCACGTCAGCCTGCTGGGACAGGTCACCCAGGCCGGATTCCTCCGTCTGATGGGGCTTGCCACGACCCCCTCCTCAGCTGGACCCCCTACGCGCCAGTCGTACTCTGTGCCATCTTCCCACCCATCAGTCACCTGGGTGCCCTGTGGAGCTGCCTCTGACGGTGCGGCCAGGCTGGTGGAGGAGGCATCCCTGCCACAGTCGGGAGTCGGACGTCCAGCAGGGGTGGCCACGTCAACGACTGCACCCCAGCCGGCGGAGGATGTGCAGGCAGCAGGAGGCAGTGCAGGGGCAGAGGCACAGCAGCAGCAGCACCATGGTGGGAGCCATGAAGGCTCGGGGCCTTCGACATCGGAGGGGCAGGCATCGGCCGGAGGGCAGGAGGACCCAGGACAAAAGGTGTCTTCCGTGTGGCAGCGGTTGGGCCACGCCATAGAGGCAGCGGGCGGAAGAGGCACGGCTCTCTATGGTCAGGGCGGAGAACTCCATGCAGAGGGCCCTGAGGCGGGTCGAGTGCCTCGAGGCAATCTGCAGGGCTTTGGAGGTGGACACGTCAACGGCCCTGCGGACCCTCGGGGCCATGGAGGAGGACCGCCTCCGGGACATTGAGGAGGAGTTCGATGATGCCCTGGCCCGGCACATCCAGAAGTGAGCCGTGGAACTAGCCCGCTGCCCTTGTACATAGTTATGTAGGTAGTGTTAAGTTTCATTTTTGTTTTTATTTCATTTGGACCTTTTGGACATTGGCCACATTTTTGTATATAGTTTTTTTTATTAGTTAGTGTAGTTAGTTAGGTTTCCTTTATTTTGTTGGGATAATGGACCCTGGCTTCTTGCATTGTACATAGTTGTGGACTTGTACATACTTTCTTTTTTAACATTCTCCATGGATCAATGGCTTATTATTTTTATTTCACATTGGATTTTGTTTGGTGGACATTGGGCCTCATTACGACCCTGGCGGTAAGTTACCGCCAGGGCCGTGACTTTACCGCCATGGCTTAAACTACGTTTACGCCATGGCGGTAAGGGGATTTACCGCCCCATTCCGACCTTGGCGGGGCGGTAAATCCCCAATCCCCATTTACCCTTCCCCATTCCCATTTTTGCCCCATAGGGCATAATGGGAGTGGGGAAGGCGTTAATTACGCCACCGTAAATTACGGTGGCGTAATTAACACCAAGTTCCCTTACCGCCATGGTTTTTAACGCCTGCAAAAAGCAGGTGTTAAAACCGCCATGGCGGAAAGGGAACTCGGAATTGGCGGAAAGGGGTTGGCGCAGCTAACGCTGCCGCAAACCCCTTTCCGCCAGGGTCGTAATGAGGCCCATTGACTTTATACTACATTACTTTGGATTTCTATATTCTTTATTTTTTTGAGTTTTGAACGGACATGCTTCTTTTCATTTTTTTCCATTCACATTTCTGTTTCTTCATTTTTGTTTTTATTTCATTTGGACCTTTTGGACATTGGCCACATTTTTGTATATAGTTTTTTTTATTAGTTAGTGTAGTTAGTTAGGTTTCCTTTATTTAGTTGGGATAATGGACCCTGGCTTCTTGCATTGTACATAGTTGTGGACTTGTACATACTTTCTTTTTTAACATTCTCCATGGATCAATGGCTTATTATTTTTATTTCACATTGGATTTTGTTTGGTGGACATTGGGCCTCATTACGACCCTGGCGGTAAGTTACCGCCAGGGCCGTGACTTTACCGCCATGGCTTAAACTACGTTTACGCCATGGCGGTAAGGGGATTTACCGCCCCATTCCGACCTTGGCGGGGCGGTAAATCCCCAATCCCCATTTACCCTTCCCCATTCCCATTTTTGCCCCATAGGGCATAATGGGAGTGGGGAAGGCGTTAATTACGCCACCGTAAATTACGGTGGCGTAATTAACACCAAGTTCCCTTACCGCCATGGTTTTTAACGCCTGCAAAAAGCAGGTGTTAAAACCGCCATGGCGGAAAGGGAACTCGGAATTGGCGGAAAGGGGTTGGCGCAGCTAACGCTGCCGCAAACCCCTTTCCGCCAGGGTCGTAATGAGGCCCATTGACTTTATACTACATTACTTTGGATTTCTATATTCTTTATTTTTTTGAGTTTTGAACGGACATGCTTCTTTTCATTTTTTTCCATTCACATTTCTGTTTCTTCATTTTTGTTTCTATTCATCTTTCCTTTAATACATTATTTTTGTGTTGAACTTCAATGTGTGGTATCTCATTGTTTTCTTGCATTTCATGTTATGTGTTTTGAGAATCACTGACACCCATTGGGTGTATGTGAGGGACATGTGTTTGTTTTGGAACTTGCAATTGGTGTTCTGTGATGTAATTGCAAAATATGAGTGGGTGGATGCAATACTCGGGTGGGTGTTTTGCATTTGGGGGCTGACCATAGAGACCAGGGATCTGGACTGTGATGACATGTTGGGTGGGGAACATGAGTTGGACATGGGTGGGGGCCTGCTGGCAGGTGCCCCACAGTGCTGGGGGGTGGGGGTGGTGGGAGACATGAGTTGGACATGGGTGGGGGCCTGCTGGCAGGTGCCCCACAGTTCTGGGGGGTGGGAGACATGAGTTGGACATGGGTGGGGGCCTGCTGGCAGGTGCCCCACAGTGCTGGGGGGTGGGGGTGGTGGGGAACATGAGTTGGACATGGGTGGGGGCCTGCTGGCAGGTGCCCCACAGTGCTGGGGGGTGGGGGTGGTGGGAGACATGAGTTGGACATGGGTGGGGGCCTGCTGGCAGGTGCCCCACAGTGCTGGGGGGTGGGGGTGGTGGGGAACATGAGTTGGACATGGGTGGGGGCCTGCTGGCAGGTGCCCCACAGTGCTGGGGGGTGGGGGTGGTGGGAGACATGAGTTGGACATGGGTGGGGGCCTGGTGGAGGCTGCCCCTGGTGGCTGGGGTGTGGGGGTGGTGGGAGACATGAGTCGGACATGGGTGGGGGCCTGGTGGAGGCTGCGCCTGGTGGCTGGGGTGTGGGGGTGGTGGGAGACATGGGTGGGGGCCTGGTGGAGGATGCCCCTGGTGGCTGGGGGGTGGGGGTGGTGGGAGACATGAGTCGGACATGGGTGGGGGCCTGGTGGAGGCTGCCCCTGGTGGCTGGTGGGTGGGGGTGGTGGGAGACATGGGTGGGGGCCTGGTGGAGGCTGCCCCTGGTGACTGGGGGGTGGGGGTGGTGGGAGACATGGGTGGGGGCCTGGTGGAGGGTGCCCCTGGTGGCTGGGGTGTGGGGGTGGTGGGAGACATGGGTGGGGGCCTGGTGGAGGGTGCCCCTGGTGGCTGGGGGGTGGGGGTGGTGGGAGACATGAGTCGGACATGGGTGGGGGCCTGGTGGAGGCTGCCCCTGGTGGCTGGGGTGTGGGGGTGGTGGGAGACATGAGTCGGACATGGGTGGGGGCCTGGTGGAGGCTGCCCCTGGTGGCTGGGGTGTGGGGGTGGTGGGAGACATGGGTGGGGGCCTGGTGGAGGGTGCCCCTGGTGGCTGGGGGGTGGGGGTGGGGGTGGTGGGAGACATGAGTCGGACATGGGTGGGGGCCTGGTGGAGGCTGCCCCTGGTGGCTGGTGGGTGGGGGTGGTGGGAGACATGGGTGGGGGCCTGGTGGAGGCTGCCCCTGGTGACTAGGGGGTGGGGGTGGTGGGAGACATGGGTGGGGGCCTGGTGGAGGGTGCCCCTGGTGGCTGGGGTGTGGGGGTGGTGGGAGACATGGGTGGGGGCCTGGTGGAGGGTGCCCCTGGTGGCTGGGGGGTGGGGGTGGTGGGAGACATGAGTCGGACATGGGTGGGGGCCTGGTGGAGGCTGCCCCTGGTGGCTGGTGGGTGGGGGTGGTGGGAGACATGGGTGGGGGCCTGGTGGAGGCTGCCCCTGGTGACTGGGGGGTGGGGGTGGTGGGAGACATGGGTGGGGGCCTGGTGGAGGGTGCCCCTGGTGGCTGGGGGGTGGGGGTGGTGGGAGACATGAGTCGGACATGGGTGGGGGCCTGGTGGAGGCTGCCCCTGGTGGCTGGTGGGTGGGGGTGGTGGGAGACATGGGTGGGGGCCTGGTGGAGGCTGCCCCTGGTGACTGGGGGGTGGGGCTGCTGGGAGACATGGGTGGGGGCCTGGTGGAGGGTGCCCCTGGTGGCTGGGGGGTGGGGGTGGTGGGAGACATGGGTGGGGGCCTGGTGGAGGCTGCCCCTGCACTGCTGGGGTGTGGGGGTGGTGGGAGACATGAGTCGGACATGGGTGGGGGCCTGGTGGAGGCTGCACCTGGTGGCTGGTGGGTGGGGGTGGTGGGAGACATGGGTGGGGGCCTGGTGGAGGGTGCCCCTGGTGGCTGGGGGGTGAGGGTGCTGGGAGACATGGGTGGGGGCCTGCTGGAGGCTGGCCCTGGTGACTGGGGGCGTGGGGGTGGTGGGAGACATGGGTGGGGGCCTGGTGGAGGCTGCCCCTGGTGGCTGGGGGTGCAGAGGGACATGCGTTGGTGGGCAGTAGTGCTAGTTGATATGTGGGTTGGCTGGTGGGCATGGCCATGGTGGATGGGGTGCCTGCAGGACATGTGCTGGGTAGGCCCCTGTGGTGTGAGCCACCTGCAGGGGCCGTGGAGGGTGTAGAGGGTACACCTGGGAGGACCCACACGTGCAATTCACGTGTGCTGCTCCCCGCGCACCCCTGTAATACACATACCCCGCTCAATCGCGTGTGGAACTTCCCGCGCACCCCTGTAATACACATACCCCGCTCAATCGCGTGTGGAACTTCCCGCGCACCCCCGGAATACACGTACCCCGCTCAATCGCGTGTGGTACTTCCCGCGCACCCCCGGAATACACGTACCCCGCTCAATCGCGTGTGGAACTTCCCGCGCACCCCTGAAATCCACGTACCCGGGCAAATCGCGTGTGGAACTTCCCGCGCACCCCTGAAATCCACGTACCCGGCCAAATCGCGTGTGGAACTTCCCGCGCACCCCCGTAATACACGTAACCCGCTCATTCGCGTGTGTCACTTCCCGCGCACCCCCGGAATACACGTACCCCGCTCAATCGCGTGTGGTACTTCCCGCGCACCCCCGGAATACACGTACCCCGCTCAATCACGTGTGGAACTTCCCGCGCACCCCTGAAATCCACGTACCCGGCCAAATCGCGTGTGGAACTTCCCGCGCACCCCCGAAATACACGTACCCCGCTCATTCGCGTGTGTAACTTCCCGCGCACCCCCGGAATACACGTACCCCGCTCAATCGCGTGTGGTACTTCCCGCGCACCCCCGGAATACACTTACCCCGCTCAATCGCGTGTGGAACTTCCCGCGCACCCCTGAAATCCACGTACCCGGCCAAATCGCGTGTGGAACTTCCCGCGCACCCCTGAAATCCACGTACCCGGCCAAATCGCGTGTGGAACTTCCCGCGCACCCCTGAAATCCACGTACCCGGCCAAATCGCGTGTGGAACTTCCCGCGCACCCCCGTAATACACGTACCCCGCTCATTCGCGTGTGTCACTTCCCGCGCACCCCCAGAATACACGTACCCCGCTCAATCGCGTATTTTACTTCCCGCGGCGCCACTATTTTCATGCGCTGGGACTCTACCGCCTGCCTTCGTGTGGCGGCCGTGTTTCAGCTTGTGCGTGGCTTTGGCTGTGCGTGGGTTTGCCCTATTCCATTCCATGAATACGTGTGGTTCGAGTGCGTGTGGGCGTTCCCTCTGCTTCCATGCAGTACATCCCCAGTTACGCCCTTATTTTCGCGTGTTGTTCCCCATTCCGCGCGTTACACCCCATGTCCCGCCCACTTTCTGGTGTGTGCGCTGAGGTTGTGCGCTTTCACTGTGCGCGTCGCGCACCATCGCGCACGCCTTTCGCGATGTTGCAGTGACTTGTGCGCCATGCACGGGTTTGGCGCACATCCCGCGGTGAACACGCGCAGGGACTTCCATGAATCGCACGCGTGCGTGTGCGCCTGTTTTTTTCCGCTTGCGCATGCTTGCGCATGCTTGCGCCTAGATTTTCGGCGCACGTTTGTTCCATGAATCGGCCCCTAAGTATTTTAAGTCAGTTTAGATTGTATTAGATAAAAAAATTAGGTGGGCTTAGAAATAAAGGCATGGATGCTATGTGCATAATTATTGGGAGTAGTATGAGAGTTGGCAGGAGGAGGTTGAAGCAGTTAGTAGGTGGACGTAAGAGCTCAGAAAATTAAAGAAGCTGACAGTGTTTAGACAGCTGAAAATGAAAGGATATTTAGGAAGTCAGGTCCTAGTTAGGATCAGACAGAGGGAAGGGGTACAGGAGAGGGCCAGAAGAGTCCTCTCACCAACCAAGACTCCTTGTGTTAGATAATCTTGGGGTTTGAGAAGCTGATAATCTTACACCTAGTAATTCATGGACATCATCACTTGGAACCGTAAAGAGACTAACTATCAAGGGTTGTGGGCCCCTCACAGGACAAAAAGGGCTAGATACTACTTTTTCCTTTGTGGAGGTCTAGTCTACAGATATGGAATCGTGCACCACCCAAAGAAACTAGCGAATAAACTGGAATGAGGACCACCCAATGAAAAAGAGTTGTTAACATTGCAATAGAAATGTGTAGAGGAGGTCCTAAGTATAGCCCACACTCCAACCGTCCATTTTGAAGTACCAGGAACGTTCACACCGAGATATGTGATGTATGATAAGCAAAGAAACCAGCAGAGAGCTGCAATGGGGCTCTGTCCAGTACCTATCTGAAGAACAGCACCTACTGAAGTACCAGTACCAAGGAAACCATGAACAGTAAGGTATCCATTGAGGAAGCCATATCAACCAATACAACAAAATGAAAATCGTCTAAATACAGTCGGTGAAGAAACCAAAAAGGTCTTAATGGAAGACGAATGGTAACGTCACAAGAACCTGGACTGACTCACATATATAAGAAATGATGAACAGAGAATGACATAAAGAGATGAAATGCCATGAATAAAGGATATCTTGAACCTAAAGTGAAAGGACAATGTCAAACATAAGAATCTTAAGCCGTGAGCATGATGAAGATAGTCAATCAGGTTTACACATGTACATATGCTTGGAACCGCAAGACATATAAGAAAATCGTGCGACATGCTATGCTTAGTAGAAAGATAGTGCGGCAAGCGCCACTATACATAATCTACCTCAAAGAAGTACGTTATATAAGTATATTTCCACTTTGCACAAGAAGCAGAATCAACCAAAAGGTCACTAAAAGGCCACATGAGAAGAGTTTCATATTTGGTGAAATCAAGACTACAGAGGCAGAAATGAAACTCAGCAGAGGAAAATCGTGCCTGGAGAACCAAGGTCAAATCCGTCAAGATGGACGGACAGTGGCTACAATTAATTGAAGCAAAGAACAGAATATACTGCTTTGAAGGGTCAAGATAAGAAGCCGAAGGCAGGTGGCGGGTGAAACGAAAGTCAAATACAAAATTGTACAAAAAGAGACAAATTCAAAGTGTCTGAACCACATGACCCACCGAGCAAGCAAAAGTAAGCCTTTCACAACTACGCATGGAGCCTTATCATACCCATCCTTCTTAACTTTCTCAGACCAAGAGGCAGACTCAAGGCCAAACTACAAGGCAGTAATTGACACACGGCCACTAAGGTGATGAATGGCTGTAACATACATTGAAGGAAAGCTAGAGGAACCTGGCCTCATTATTCTATGTTCTGCTAAGCGAAGTGGAAAAGTACGGGTGGGGTTGGTGCCAACCCAATCACAAGGGACTAAGTAATCTAGGGTCCTATAGTTAGTAGAACCAATGAGATATCTTACTCTTAGTGATGTTACAGTAGCTAGTTTGAAGTTAGGATTTAGATGCCCCACCTGACAGTGTTTACTCAATCCCCTTACTCCATTACCATATACAGATATAGTACCTATAGTAAAGTTACCTTTCCTGAACCAATAGAATTGTATGCCAACTTTTAAGCGTTACACATCAATGATGACGAGTTTTTAGTATAAATGTTGTGATTTTGATGAAGTTCGTTGGAGTTGAAGCAAGAACGAAGATCGCGCCACTGCTGATATTCATAACTCCTCGCTTTTTTTACTTGTCATTAAACGGACTCCCTTTGCCAAACCGTCGAGTTGTCATTATTGATTTGGTGTTGGAGTATTTAAACTGCACCCCCATCCATCTCATGGGTGCTGCTATTTTGTCTTAAAGTGCTTCCGGGCAAACCCCGACTCTATGGGCCGGTTGGGGGTCCCGGAGCACACTTGGAAGCAGAGATTGATGGATATCGATTATCGATTAGAATAAGATACCCATTGAACGTCGACATAAAGTAACTCTAGGTCCTCGGTAATATCGCAAGTCCTTTGCCATCCAGCTGAGTAGACTGTGAAGTACCCCGTAGACAGTTGTAGAATAAAAATAAAATCTGCAGATCAAGGTCTGAAGGGACCCGTGTTACCCACATAACCCCTTCCTTCTCCTACGGGCAGCAGAGTGGGTGAACACCGGAGAAGGCGATGACAAAGGCGGTGATCCCAAGCATCCAGAGAGGAAACATGCGAATGGTGAGTGAAAAAGACTAAATGCTTTGGCAAAAAGTATATACCTTAGAACAAGTAAGGGAAAAGTCAGAAGTAGAGTAGGATATATATATATAGAGGGAATACCGGGGGGAACACCCAAGAAGAGAAAGGATTTGCCTTATTCCTACGCTTTAACATATCGGCTAGATATCGGCTAGAAGAAACTTGTATCCAGAGTCCTGAATGAAGAGGAACAAATAGGTCACCACAGAGGTTAAAGACACCTGTGAAAGGGATAAGTTTCAATTTCATGTCGGGGTAATATTAGAGGCAGAGGTCTATGTGACCAGCTGGAGCTCGTCTAGTCTGTTAACGTCTGTTTTATGTGTTGTTTGTTGTGACGTCGTAGGTCGAAATTTTTTCTTTCAAGAACTAGCATAAAATGTACGTGATTAAGTAACTTAGGTATATTAGTATACAAATTGATGTTAATTGATTTAAAAAGGAGATATAACATTTTTGTGGAAAAAACGGGATTGGAGCTTGTGACGATTGCTGCTCGCTCATATTGTTGGAATTGGTTAAGTGACGGAAGACATTTACAAGCGTTGTATAAAGTGAAAGTGAACAAAGTTAAATATGGAAGACATGACGCCATTAGTACACCTGTGCAAACAGTTGCCAAAACACGCACCTAAACTGAAAAAGTACAGTGTGGAATGGGTTAAAGGAAATGCCCACAAAATGGTTATGCCTTGGCCCCAGGGTGGATCCTTATCTAAAACAGTCTTGCAACACATGACAACATACTTGCACGCCACATACACTGGAAAAAGTTAGACAAATGCCTAGCTAGTCTAAAGTTGCGGAAAATGTACCAACAGGCTAAAGAGGAGGAGCCGCCAGTAGATTGGATACTTAACGAACGTACAGAGTGGGGAGAGATGCCCTCAGCACCACCCGCCCCATCTGAAACAAAAACTTAAGACAGTAAGGAAGAAGGGTTATACCCGTTAAGAGAACTTAAAGCAGCAGCAGGGTATAGCAACGCGGCATATGAGTCACCTACGCAAAGCAGTGATGACAATCTAGACAAAAATAGAGATATCACCTCCAAAGCCCTGAGGGACAAGGAGAGACACGAGAATGAGAGGAAAGACCAGACACAAGCCAGTACATCTCTCGACACTGAGAGGGAAGGCAAAAGATGGAAAGGGAATGAGGATAGAACTGATGAGATATCACTCACACAGAACAAATGGATAGGAGGTCAGATTGTATTGAAACTCAATGGTAAAGGCATTGATGACGAGAAACAAAAGGAGAAGCTAGATGATGTACAGAGAATGGAGAAGGAGAAAGAAAAAGTATTGAGAGACGAAAGAGTAAGGAAGAAAGATAGACAGGAACGAGAACAGTTATATCGTGAAGAGCAAGAAAGGCAACAGGATCGTAAACTGAGAGTAGCCAATGATCAAGACAGACAGGAGCAGCGAAGGATAGAGGAAGAACAGGGGATACAAGAGAAAAGAATAAAGAGACAAAGGGATGAGGCAATCCGAAGGGCAAACAAACGCAGAGATGCAAAGAAAGAGGAAGAAGATAGGATCAGAGAAGAAGCGAAGAAGCGCAGAGAGTTCGATGACGATATAGAACGCAAGTGAAGACAGAGAGCACGCAATCTCGAATATCTGGAAAGAGAGGTTAAAAAACCTGAGCAAGTTGTAGACTGGGTAGACATAGAAGAAGTCTTTCCTGAGGACGATTCAGTACCAGGCACATCTAGGGCTAATATCAAGGATGACTTCGACACCAGAAGCATCGGAGAGACGATCAATAGAATATATGATGAAATGGGGCTAGAACAAGTACCCCAAGGAGAGGGGGAAGATGAGTTCCTGGAGAGCAGTCAACTTTACGATACTGAGGACGTCTCCCGAATTAGTGGGTATAGAGAACTGTCCCTAGATAGGTTAGAAATAAGTAGGAACAAAGAGGACGCAAGAAGTTGCACAAGTTGGGGGTAGGCAATGCCTGACACCAAAAGAGAGGACCATGAGAAAAAGGAGGAAGGGAGGAGATGCGAAAAATGATTCTCAAGGGGGAAACGAATAAGATGGTCATACACTAGTGAGTCTGCACCAAGGGCATCAGGATCAGACACGCAGTCAGAACAACATGAAGAAGTATCTCACGGTCAGTGGGGGGTGTCTCCAACACCCTATGTGAGCCGGTTAAGGACATTGCCAGGTAGACGGCAATGCAGGAATATTACTCCTGCAATAGACAGAAGAACAATGAGAGAAGAGAGAGAGAGCTATAAATCCCAATTTCCATTGCTCGTGAAAGGTGGAGCAAGACCACAGAATATTCCATGGCCACACATGGATGGGGAAAACCTGAAATATAAGCTTCCAATGCTGACATCGGGAGCCAGAAAATGGATACACAAGTTAGAAAAAATGACGTCAGGGAACACGTTAGCCCTAGGGATCAAAGGTCTCTTAATATCCATACTTGGTAATAGAGCAGACGATGTGTGGACACGTGCAGGTTACCCTGGTGTGACCACAGTTAATACCGCACATGATGGAGCACCATTTAACAATTGCAGAGCCCCGGTGTGGAAAGCCTTATGATCACTGTATCCAGATACTTCTGATATGGGAGCTACCATGACTTGGAAAATGAAGGAGTCAGAAGACCCTTTGATTTACATACAGAATTTCCAAGATGCATGGGTCCTCGAGACCTGGGAATCTTGGGGGAAATCTATACCTGTTTTCTACCATATATTATGCCAAGGGCTGCCAGAGCCGGTACAGAAACAGCTCAAGAAATTGGTAGGAATCGAGGCCAAACCATGGTCGGAAATACAACTGACTATCGCACACTATTGAAGGCTACTGCAAGAAAAGAATTGCATAAAAGAAACTGCACAGAAAGGTGAAGAGGCATAATTAGTACAGAAGAAATTGCCAAAATATGCCCTTGAAGGAGCAATGATAACTAGCACAGACCGATCGAAAATGCAACAAGCCAATGATCCACAGCAGAATAATCAGGGTAATACAGGGTTTTACCCCTGGGGGAAAGGATTTAGAGCACGAGGATGGCAGAGTAATCAGGGAGGTTTTCAGATTAATCAGGGAGGTTTTCAAAACATGCAAAATGGCAACCCAGATATGTCAAATGGGCAAATGATCAGACCACCGCCAGTACGTTGGTTGTGTGGGATGACAGGGCATCCTGCACACACATGCAGAAGTCAAGGCATGATGCAAAATGGCCAAGGAACAGGAGCAGGTATGGTGAATCCACCTGTGTTTTTACAGCAAGGGGGAAATGAAGTTCCACAGAATCACACAGTCAACTGCAACCGCAAGGAGCACAGCAAGGCTTGCAACATCAGAATTTGATGAGCTTTCCGCAAGGACAGTCTCAACAGTCACTGATGCAACGGTCATAGACTGTAAGTACAGGACATGCCATGAACCCTGGAATGAGGTGTAACGCTGGTGATGGGTAAAGTTCATTCACACAAGGTGGGACAAAATTATATATGGACTAGGACAGCTCACTGGGAACCCTGATGTGTTCTATCCTATCAGTGACACCAGACCCTCACCAGGAACCAAGGGTGGATGTTGTTTTAGGGGATAAAGAATATTCCTTTCTAGTTTACACTGGTGCCACACGTTCGTGTATACGTGAAAGCAAGTTTTCTTTGTCCGGCGATGCTATAAATACTCAGAGTTTCACAGGAGCTACGAGTCGCGTTCCTTTTACAAACGCACTTCCAGTCTCTAAAGGAGAATGTAATATGAATGTACCTTTGTTATATTTGCGACAAACTCCAGTAAACATCTTGGGTCGAGATCTAATGAGGAAGTTAAACATGACAATCTCGTTCATGGAGGATGGCATAATATGCTCCACTCCAGGAATGCATTATCTGAACGTATGCGAAACGATTACAGCATACGCAGGACACACAGCTATGAGGGCTGTACAACTAGAGCCAGAAATATTCACGTACGGAGTATGTGTGCTAATGGCAGGGATGCCAGGCCTGGCATACAATACCGTGAGGACCCCAGATGAATTCCTCTTTAGGCCAAGGATACCTATGCACCGGGAAAAGGGACAAGTATTTCTCTTGATGATAAACACAGCTGCAATACGAGGGGAAATGGCTTTGATTGATGGCTGTGATGATGAAGGCCGACAATGGTGCACAGTAATCGCCATTGAAGAAGGATACAGATTGACTGACGTCACTGACGACGATCTGTTTGATGAGCAAGCAGATAAGGGCGAAACAGCAATTGAGGTGAACCTCACCTTTTGGGTGAGAATGATCAAAATAGTAGTGCCTCAGAGAATGATGCTGGCACAGAACCGTCCTGAATATTTAGAGAAAGACATGGCTCAGGAGCCTGTCTCAGTGTGGATCACAGGCCCCTATGAAGTAGGCTCACTGAAAGGGGTTGGCGAAGTGAAAATCAAACTAAAGCCAGGAGCAATTTTACCAAAAGCACAACAATATCCTATGTCCAAGGAGGCAGATGAAGGTATTTTTAAGACAATTTCGGCTATGATGGAGCAGGGCATCCTAGTGACGTCAGAGTCGTCATGTAATACTGCAATTTACCCTGTCAAGAAATCAAAGGGAGGGTCTTGGAGTCTAATTCAAGATCTGAGGCTGATAAATGATATTGTTGAAGCCGAGTTCCCTTTAGTCCTGAACCCGGCTACAATCTTATGTGATATACCTGTTGTGGCAAAATATTTCACGGTGATTGACTTGGAAAATGCATTTTTCTCAATCCCATTGCACAAAGAATCACAAGATCTGCGTCTGAAAAGTATGAGGCTACCTCAGGGGTACTGTGAATCACCTTCTATTTGTAACAGAGTCCTGCATATGGACCTAAGAAATATTGCATTAGAGAGTGTTGTCCTACAATATGTGGATGGCATCTTAATTTGCAGCACAACAGAGGAGCAATGTAGACACAATTCTGTTCAGCTATTGACTATATTGACTGAGAAAGGATATAAAGTTGACAAAGAGAAGTTAAAATACTGTCAACAAGAAGTGCTATACATAGGTCACCTAATCTCACATGAGGGGAAAAGAGTTACCCCAGAAAGAGCTGAAGCAATACTGAACACAGCCAAGCCACACACGGTAAAACAGATGCAGAGATTCTTAGGCCTTTGCAATTATGTCAGGGCATGGGTCTTTGACTACAGCTCATATACCAAGCCTTTGCTTCAAGCCCTAAAGAAGTCACAAGTGACAAAGGAAAAGATTGAATGGTCTGAAACCATGGAGGAAGGATTTGCTGAACTCAAAGAGCCATTTGCACGGCACCAGTTTTAGGGATTCCAATCAATGCCAGGAATTCTACCTGTTCTCACACACGAATGGCAGCTTTATGACGGCAGTTCTCACACAGAGAACCACATTGCGGTACAAAACCCTGGCATACTATAGTGTAAATTTGGACCCAGTCATGAGGGACCATTTCCGGTGCGAACAAAGTTTAACTGCCGCAGCGTTCACCATCGAGAAGGCTACTATCATTGTAATGGGAAGCTTAATGACGTTGTACGTCGAGCACTCGCTATTTGCTATTCTAGAGAAACCAAAGGGCACACTGACATCTCAGAGAGCTTCTGCTTATGAAGTTATCATATCAAATCCATCAATTAAAATAGTCCGATGCAAAATAATGAACCCAGCTATGTTCATAGCTGGGCCATTCACTGAAGGAGAGGCAATATATGACTGTGCGAATTATGAAGAATTCTATGATGAGATTCCCAGAGTGAAAAAAAATGCATTGGGAGCAGGAGAAATTGTCTTCATTGACGGTTCTTCGAGAATTGAACAAAATGATGGGCAAATATATACAGGCGTTGCTGTGATGAAGCACACAGCAAATGGAGAATTTCGAGTACTTCTTAGTGCATGAATACCATCTCATTATTAAGCGCAAGCTGTGGAATTATTAGTGTTGATACTCACGATGAGAATCACGCAGACCAGGAAGTAACAGTGTTCAGTGACTCCGCATATGTGACATCAACAGTGCACGCAGGTTTAGCACACTGAAAAGGAAGGGCTACCTGGGAGTGGAAAGGCACGCCAGTGCAGCACGCAACCTTATTGGACAGGTTGATTCAGGCACTACAGCTTCCAGTGGGCATAACGGTCGCGAAATTCACCGCCCACACAAAGGGGACAGATTTAATCTCACGAGGAAATCAAGCGGCAGACCGGAAGCCAAGCGTATTGCATCCAAGAGCGAGAAAATTATGGAGGTGGAAGTCACTAACATAAATGATAAAATGATTGTTGCATGGAGCAAACCTGAAAGTTACAATAATAGGGGACAGACAATTTTAATGGAACTACAAGGGGAGGCACCACAGGAGAAGAACTTATGGAAATTGCAAGGGTGTTCTTTAAACCGCTCCGAAAGCCTGTGGTGACAAGACAGCGCTGGTAGACCAGTAATGCCTATAGCCCTGCTAAAAATAGCGCTGGAGCAGCTACACTATCCAGCACACATGACAAAAGAGAATCTAGTGGCAACGCTCGCGGAAGACTGGTTCATACCGAACTTAGCAGAGCATATTGCATTTTTTATGGTGAACTGCATAATTTGACAACAGTTCACAGCTGGGCACACACTAATAGTAATCAGAGGAGTCATACCAAGGCCCAATAGGCCTTTTCAGCACTTGCACGTCAATTACGTCAATATGATTCAAGTATGTAATGGGTACAGGTATTTAATTGTTGTGGTGTGCCCATTCTCTAGATGGATAGAAGCAGGTCTATGTACACACCCAGACTCTACCTGTGCAGCCAAATTCCTAGTGAGAGAGATATTCCCCAGGTGGGGGGTATGTAAAGTCATGGGATCAGATAACGGGACTCACTTTGTAAATTAAGTTTTTGAGCAGATTAGCTTGTTGCCTTGTATAAAGCACAAGTTCTTGTCAGCGTATCATCCGCAAGGTAATGGGATATGTGAGAAGATCAATGGTTTATTAAAGGAAAGGATAGCCAAGTTGAAGCTTACTCTAGGAAAGGGATGGTTGCACTGTCTTCCTTTGGCACTGTATGTACTCCATAATCAACCCAGTTCCGACCATCATCTTATGCCGCACCAAATAGCCACAGGAAGAAGAATGCGCACTCCACTGACACCCCGAGACAGCTCGATGTGATGCCCAGTCAACAGGAGAAGTCTTAGGGTCTGAAATGCAAAATTACTTGAATTGCATGACATCTTGCCTTACTGTAATTTCAGGCCAGCTGCAGTGATGACAAAAAGGGTGCAGGGCAAAACGGAACACAGAAGGAGATATTACTACAGGCACAGCTCAAGGACTACGTCTTCCATCCATCTTCCCTGGAGATACCGTCCTGGTAAAGAATCATACGAGGAAGAGGTGGGACGAGCCAAGGTTTAACGGTCCCTTTACAGTGGAAGACTGCACTCCCTCTGCAGTAAAGCTACAAGGAAGAAGAGCTTGGATCTTTTTGGGTGACATCAAGCCATACATTGGAGAAGGCCCCCTGCCTGCAACCCAGTGCAAAGAGACTACAGACGACGGGGAAGAACCACAGCACGTTCAGACGAGATCCGTGATGAGGAAGGCTTCATTTTGGACATTCCTCGAAGCAAAAACGGGGATAAGGAAAAAAAATAAAATTAAAAAATGACACTCTGTGCATCCTAGTTGCATGGTCTAGAAGAAAAATGCACGTAGAAGCCACAGCATAGTTTGTTGACTTTGAACTTGGACTGAGGCAAACTGAAGCCTTGATTAGAAAAGGATATGCCAAATTTTGATCAAGGACACACAAATTAGAAGAAAATACAGTATCCGGATTCCTTCCACACAGAGACCTTGTTCGGAATCACTTATGGTGTCTCACAGTAGCGACATCACCAAAGATGTGCTATCATATTTCGATCTAGTGCTAAGAACATAGCCGTCATTGGTGGGGAGGGTCACCAGTGTCACTGACTTCCTTCAAGATCCTGAAAATGAAAAGAAAATGATAAGGAGGCTGCTTACTGTGATTGTAGAACAGTTCCATGTCCGGAATACAGCAAGGTAAAAGCAAATGTCCCAAGCGGAGGAAGAAGCGAATAGGCTTATCAACATACTATTCTCTCGCCTAATTGAATACTGTCCAGGTCTTGTCGGAAGAACTACAGATGTATTGACATTCCTTCGAGTTCCAGCAAATACAGAACATCTAAGCGTAATCCTAAAGGGGATTGTGATCCAAGTTGCTCTTCACGGACACCGAAATTGCAGAAACTGTTCATAGTGAATGAGAGCCAATAGTCCCAAACCTCAGCAAGGGCAGGACAAATGTCCCTGTCACCAGAAGATAGCAGATTGTCAAACAAGGTCTTCTTTCACCTAACTAAGGGCTTTCCAGAGCATGTGGGGAGACCTGTCGATGTTGACATCCTTACGTTCATCAAAGACCTAGCAAAGTCTACCCAGCTAAGCATGCTCCTGCATGGTATTGTAGTGCAAATTAAACTCTCCAATCTCCACCAGAGTTTCTGGAGGAGACCATGAAGCTTTCCGCCGAGGGACAGATCGAAAGAGCAGTGCCAAAGATTTCATTTCTTATTTTTATATTGACAAAGGACACAACATGTCTTTGGGAATGAAGAAGATCAGAGGCGTGGACTGGGAGCTAATATATTTTGAACATGCACAATAAAGAAACTTACTGAATTATTGCTTGATTTTGACACTTCCCATAGCCCGACAAGAGGACTGTGTCCAGAAATACTAGACAATCCAGTGTTCAGACAAAGGGGGACAATTGTTTAGTACCTGCACCTCGCAACCAGAACCAACAGAATCCAGGGATAATATTGTTTAGAAGGTACATTAAAAGTTAGCATATTTCAGCAGATGATCGAGATGGGGGTTCAGAGCAGCAATCTTGTCCTGCCCCAGGTGGAGAGACATCCGTCCTTTCCTGGAAGTAAATGCTGCCGAGGGACCTACAGGGGATTAATGTATTTATGTATTATATTTACCATTACTTTGCTGTCGGTTTTGTTGGTGTACAAAGCGTTCCAATCCCAGTGCATCCACCTAATGTTGCATACATGAAACCTACGAAATCACCCGGACCTTACATTCCTTTCCCTAGGAAATCAGATGATGGAATGAATGAACTTGAGATGGATGTGATGAGCAATGACACACACACTCTTATGGTGGCAAGAATAGTGAAAAGCCAGAGAGAGGGTCGGCAAAGTATGAATGTAAAAAGGTTACTGACAACCACACGCATGCAAACATTGAATGCACACACGCCAGGCCTAGTGTCACTAACTGCAGATCCACAATCCGAAGCATGGAAGGAGAAGAGACTGCCCACTATGAGGAGTTTCACTACAAGTGAAGTGAAAAGACAAGTGGAAAAATCTGAACTCCTGAAGAGACAAGAGGAGCCAGAGAATAAACCCACAGAGACCACATCAACAAGCACATATGTTCCAGTGAAGGGGACAAACACAAGTTCTACAATACTGCCATATACTAGCCCAATGACAGAGTGGATAAGGAATGCAAGAGAAGTTGGAGAAGAAACCAACCAAAATAACATTAATGAACACCCCGAATGCGACACCGATGGAGGAGAAAACGAGCCCAAGGGAAATTTCACGAGCACAGCTGATAGCAGAATCAATTTGGCTGTCATTAGCCAGAGCCAAGAAGAGGCAAGAGGAAATAGAAAGGATCGCCAGGCTTTCCTCCACTCGACTAGCACAGATGAAGATACCTGCATCATGGAGCGGGGTACCTGAGAATCCTCCAGCAAGAAAAAGCCATACAGATGCATTCAGGGATGTAGTTATAGCAAACTACATGAACACCTTAAGGATTAAGAGAAGTATACACACAGACGAGAGTGAACTAAATGATTACTTGGACAGCACAGCACATTTGGGAAACAACATTTGGTACCATCACATGAAAGAAGTTGGGAGACAAAGTTCAGAGGGGGAATGTTTTGTTTGGGAACTCCTACCGTATAGCATGGGGAAGTTCAAGATCTTCATAGCTGTAGAGGTTGATGTCCAGACAGCACACTGTCTCTCGCACGTAGCAATGTTTAAGGCCAGAGGACAGTTCATGGGAAGTGATGCTTCATTGAAATGGGCAACTGAAGCAACTGATCCTGATGAAGATGATTATGTCCAGGACATAAAGACAACAAACAGAGCTCATACTAAGAACCATGTGATTGGTTACGAGAAACCTGGAGTGAATTGAGCTGAAATCAGATGGGAAGTGAACAAGAAGCTAAATGTCCAAGGGAAATTCAAGAAGAGGCTCATGGACGTAAGAACAGAGGCCAAATGCAAGTCTGGGGAACAGTACATTCACAAGATGGATGGGAAAAAGGGGTAGTGATTTGCAGGGCATGTATGGTCCTCGGAGCTTGCAAGGAAGCAATTGAAAATTCACAACAGATATGCAAGCCATTATTTGCCAAAGCTTGCAAAACTATTGACATGGGTCGAAGACAGAGGGGGACCCTTGCAGATAGTGCCATTGTAGAATCCAAAACTGTGCTTCAGGACACATGGCACAAGGAAGATGGGAGATAATCAGAACTGTGGACACATTTTTTATGCCCCAGGGATGGTGCATGGAACTGCAGTAATAATGGATAATTGGGCATGTGGATCGAATGCATACATCAGACTGCCGAAATTCCGTGGAGGTATATGCACACTAGTGAATTTCCATGTTCCAGCATTGGTGATCCCGAAGAGTGACCTGAGCATTGACAGTTTCCCAAAAGCAGATGCTCACCTGAGGAAGAAGAGATCTGTGGAACTGCTGAATAGAATGAAGAGAGAAAATTACTTTTCTGCCAAATCAGAAGAAGCTTTTCATGCAATCCCATACGAACACAGGCTGTTCAGCCTCACTTCATCAGTGTTCACGACAATCTTCATGCCAAGATTCCAAGTTGGAGCAAACACTAAATGGTTGCAGATAATCAGATGGGAGTTACTGCAGCCCATCAACATGATCATAAAAGGATTGAACGCCATAAAGGAAGAATTAAGGGCAGTTCGACTGATGACTTTCCAGAACAGATATGTCCTTGACATGATCACACCTACGGATGGAGGTGTTTGTGCAAGAATCGGAGAATCATGTTGAACATTCAAACCCTCTCACGACGAAGAAAATGGAACCTTCACAGAAGCCATAAGTATGTTGACGAAGCTTCAGAAACAGATGATTGAGGAAACTGGCAAAGTTGATGATGACAGCTGGTTTGGATCACTATTCTCATGGGTTCCGCAAACGATGGCAGATGCATTCAAGTTCTTAGGAGCCCTGCTAGTGATGATATTGCTAGGAGTGTGTGTCATCAAGATAATATTCTCTCAGTGCCAGAAAACTGCAAAAAAAGCTATTGGGATGAAGATCATTATTGATGTCAAGCCAGGTTGGAAGCCCAAAGACTTGACAGACGAAGTAATAAGAGACTTTGTGAAGGTCAGCATTCACGCACCAGAAGGAACAAAGTTTCAATATCCCAAGAAGCATAGAAATGATGTGGGAAGATGGGTTTACTGCAGCCCAAATGGACAGTGACAATTAATGACGTTGAACAAAGACGAACACGTGAAAACAGAAGGAAGTCTAAAAGAAGTCATAAAGATATGGACCCCAAAGAGACCTTTCTTTAGACCATCATGTGTAGACCCAGAAGATGAAGAGAGAATGGCCGCAAACAATAAACCAAAAGAGAAACTAAAATAACTGAAGAAAGAAGGGAAAGTGGTCGATGAATCGCCCAGAGGAGGGAGTGTAGAGGAGGTCCCAAGTATAGCCTGCACTCCAACCATCCATTTTGAAGTACCATGAACGTTCACACTGAGATATGTGACGTATGGTGAGCAAATAAACCAGCAGAGAGCCGCAGTGGGGCTCTGTACAGTACCTATCAAAAGAACAGCACCTATTGAAGTACCAGTACCAAGGAAAACATGGGCAGTAAGGTATCCATTGAGGAAGCCATATCAACAAATAAAACGAAATGAAGATCGTCTAAATACAGTCCCTGAAGAAACCAAAAAGGTCTTGATGGAAGACGAATGGTGACATCACAAGAACCTGGACTGACTCACATATATAAGAAATGATGACCAGGGAATGACGTAAAGAGACGAAACGCCATGAATAAAGGATATCGTGAAACTAAAAAGAAAGGACAATGTCAAACATAAGAAGCTTAAACCATGAGCATGATGAAGATAGTCAACCAAGTTTACACATGTACATATGCTTGAAACCGCAAGACAGCTAAGAAAATCTTGTGGCTTGCTATGCTTAGTAGAAAGATAGTGCAGCAAGTGCCACTATACATAATCTACCTCAAAGAAGTATGTTTTATAAGTATATTTCCACTTTGCACAAGAAGCCGAATCAACCAAAAGGTCACTAAAAGGCCACACGAGACGAGTTTCATATTTGGCAAAATCAAGACTACCGCAGCAGAAACAAAACTCAGCAGAGGCAAATCGTGCCTGGAGAACCAAGATCGTATCTGTCAAGAGGGACAAACAGTGGCTACAATTAATTGAAGCAAAGAATAGAATATACTGCTCTGAAGGGTCAAGATAAGAAGCCGAAGGCAGGTGGTGGGTGAAACGAAAGTCAAAAACACAAATTGTATGAAGAAGAGGCAAATTCACAGTGTCTGAACCACGTGACCAGCCGAGCGAGCAGAAGTAAGCCTTTCACACCTACGCATGGAGCCTTAACATACCCATCCTCCTTAACTTTATCAGACCAAGAGGCAGACTCAAGGCCAAACTACAAGGCAGTAATTGACACACGGCCACTAAGGTGATGAATGGCTGTAACATAAATTGAAGGAAAGCTGGGGTACAGACATACTCCCTGCACCTGGCCTCATTATTCTGTGTGCTGCTAAGTGAAATTGAAAAATACGGGTGGGGTTGGTGCCAACCCAATCACAAGGGACCAAGTAATCTAGGGTCCTATATTTAGTAGAACCAATGAGACGTTGTACTCTTAGTGACGTCTACAGTAGCTAGTTCAAAGGTAGGGCTTAGATGACCCACTGACAGTGTTTACCCAATCCCCTTTAAGCGTTACACATCAATGATGACGAATGTACAGTATAAATGTTATGATTTTTATGAAGTTTGTTGGAGTTGAAGCGAGAAGGATGATCGCGCCACTGCTGATATTCATAACTCCCCGTTTTTTGTACATGTCATTAAACAGACTCCCTTCGCCAAACTGTTGAGTTGTCATTATTGATTTGGTGTTGGAGTATTTAATCTGCATCCCCATCCATCTCACGGATGCTGCTATCTTGTCTTAAAGTGCTTCTGGGCAAACCCTGACTCTATGGTCCGGTTGGGGGTACCAGAGCACAAATGTAAGAAAAACAAACTGGGGTCATGTAGCGTGTCAGAAGAATAACAAGGACTCTGACTTTTCAGCTCACTGCTTTTGATTATTAACTGAAAGATGAGAACTTCTATCTTTCCCTATTCTAAGTATATTCCCTTTTCTAAGTGCATTCCGTACCTAACCAAGCTAATTAAGGTGCTAGTCAGTAATCAGTGAGAGTCAACATCAAGATCAGTCCACTGCCCAAACTAACCTATCCTAACCCTACCACCAATAGAACATTCAAAAGTACAGGAAAATGACTGCCTTCTCCTGCAAGGTGATTTCCACCAAGTTCAGTTCAATAAAGTATCCGTAGGTGGTTCACAGTAACTACTTTTATCAAATCATACTGTTCTGATACTGGGCTCTTTCAGGTCTCAACCGACTCTTTCAGTGATTATTCCTTCTTTCCTTCATATTCTTTTCTTGTTCTGTTCTAGTTAACTTGGCCCCTCTCCTTTCATGGGACACGTTTGTTCCTTCATCTCTATTCAACTTGATGATCTTCTTTTTTTAGTGTCCACTCTTTATCTTGACTGATAGAAATGTGAGGGTTCCAGTATTGTTTCTCACTCTTTACCAGTATTCTTGACACTTTATCTTGAGAATGGGATGTCTATTAGGATTCCAGTAATTATTCCCACTCTTCTTATATACTCTTGATACTTTGTCTTGGTTGGGACAAGTATGAGCATTCCAGTAACAATTCTAACTCTCTTTAGATATGCTTGACACTTTGTCTCAACTGGGATGTGTATAAGCATTCCAGTGATTGTTGTCACTCTATTCATGTATTCTGAACACTTTGGGCCTCATTACGAGGTGGGCGGTAAGGGATTACCGGCACCGGTAAGGGCACCGGTGCTGGTAATCCCTTACCGCCCTACTACGTGTTCCCTTTGCGGGTCCTTCCTTAACGCCTGGTTTTACCAGGCATTAAGGACGGGACCCACAAAGGGATGCCGGGGTCAATAACGGTACTGCAATTTGCGGTACCGTTATTGCCGCCTTCCCCCTTCCCATTGAGCCCTATGGGGGCTCAAATGGGAATGGGGAATGGCTCTGGTGAATGGGGAATTACCGGTCCCGCCGACCTCGGAACGGACCCGTAATTGCTCCATCCACCAGACCGGTACGATTTGGAGGCAGCCATGGCGCTACTAGCGGCATGGCTACCTCCAACCTCGTAATGAGGCCCTTTGTCCTGACTGGGATGAGTATGAGTGTTCCAATAATGATCTTCAGGCCCCCTCCTGGGTCTCCTGCTTTCCCTGTTACCTGATTTATTCAGGGATAACATCACCGGGCCTCATATCAGGCTGGGACCTTCTCATGTCAGGCTGGACTCTTGGTTCTTCAGCAGTGTGAAGAACAGTCTCTCTGGTCCTTCCTTTGTCGGCTAGTCGGCTAGTTCCACAATACCTCAATGGGAGTGGTATCAGCATTGTCAATGGACCACCAGGTCAATTGCTCCCTTCCTGGGGTCACACCACCACTTGTTTCCCGTTCAGGCTCAATCTCTTGAGTCTCTTCTTTTTCCCCACGCAGAGCTTTGGGAGCTGCACTTAAACTTATTTCCAGCAATGAATGCTGTACTTCCAGGTTTCTCTCAACATACCAAAGCAAGGTGATTTGAAACTTCCAGTCTCTCTCATGCTCAAGGTCTCATCCTCCAAGTTTTATGACACTGCTGTGGGACTTCCCCAGTGTAATGTCAAAGCCCTTCTTCTCTGTCTGATTCATATTCTGTATTCTTCCCGAGGTTTTCATCATGCCAACACTGTATACATTTTCCTTCACAGGTACCAACAGTGTATTGGAATGAAAATAACAGATTCTAGTTTGTTCTTCAAATCTTTCTTCACAAGATGTTAGTGAAGGAGGGTTAGTGATATGTTGCTTCAGAGTTCCTCGTAGGAATGGACGTTCTTGTACCCAGAGGCGCTGTCTCTCCCGGTGAGATCCCACTTGCCTCTACCCCCAGGGTGGGATCACCTTCCTAGCCTCACAGGGAAAGGCTCCCCTGGGGAGAAGTGAGAGAATCCCTCAATTCGTCACAGTCAGTAGACCCTCAAAAACTCAATCGTTTAAGAACAGGTCTCATCCTTATAGCAGGAGCTAAATCAATGATGGGGATAGCAGTATGGTCAATAGTGAGCAGAGCTCAAATTCATCATTACAGTACTTAACGGCCCTATCATGATGCCCACAACAAGTCAAACACATCCAATTGCACAGTAGCTAGACTAAGGTGCAACAGTGGACTGGAGTAGCCCATGCTCAGACTGAGGCTGACCTCTGTATGTCTTACAGATTCATGTAACTGAATGATGTGTGTGGTGAGGCATCCAATGCTGCCATATCTTTGTGATCTGATCTGCAAGAAAGACAGCAGGGCCTGTAGAAGCAGGCCAGGGAGTCACTCGGGCTTCCATGAATTGTTTTAATGCATCAATATCGTGGGGGTTGCTTATATACACAGCTGCCACTCTCATGAACAATGTTAATACATGAGACATTGAATCCTATTGTGAATCAGACTTTCATAACAGACACGGAAACGAGTATTTGCCATCCGCTCAGTAAGATCTGGGAGAGACAAACATCTTACACTGGCTACTCTTGCTTATCTACAGGGCATCATAAGACTTTCAACTATACATATTTCACCCAAAAGAAGAGGCTACTCTCTCTTTTATTTTGATTTTTTGGGATATCTTGACAGTCCAGCCCAATTTGATCCATATGTTGCTGTGATCTGGCACGTTGAGCTCTCCCTGTGCCAGCACACTTACAACATAAAATCAATCAGCGGTGTTCTCATTTTTCCATCTGCAAACCTCAAATGGGTTGTTATTTAAGGAACAACAATGCTTATTGAAAGGCGTTCAATCCCAGGGAACACGCCGCATGCTATCAAACCTTGGCCGGCATGCCATTGTGGATCTGGAACCACTGCAGCACCCCACCCTCCCAGAGGGCGCCAGTCTGTATGATATCACTGCCGTTGCTGTGAGACTGCAATGCCAAACGTATCCCCTACCCTCCTCCCACATCCACAATGACTCTTGTTACAAAAACAGTCCTGAGTAGCAGGGTGGGGTGCATCATAAAGCAAAAAAAACAACAAGAAAAATGCCCCTCGGACATATGATCACTGCATAACAACATAATTGTGTTATGAGGCTTTTTCTAGGAATTGATCGGAACAAGGAGTTCAGATGTCTGACTTGCATCTTCGCCCTCTGACATTTGTGGTTAGGCGGTGCAAAACCATGACTTTCATATAGGATTAACCTTTCGATATTCTGAGAAGTCCTATTTCTGTGCATTATCGTGAGATGAGAATATCAAACACCTATTGTATCGTTGTAAGCAATACTCAGCCAAACAGAAAACAATCACACTTTGGGGCTCATGTTCCATTGGGGGAGTAACATTCATGAAAAGTGCAAAAAAGCCCGGGGTGGGGCTCTTACACCTCCCATTAACATTGCCCCCCATTTTCAATCATTTGTACTACTAAGAGGAGGGGCGGAATGCTCCCTTCCTCTTCGCCATGCAAATGCTCCAGCCTCTGCACCATCATTCATTTTCATGCATTTGCAATTGCTGGAGATCCCTACGAAGTCTGCCTGTTTTATGCACCAGCATGAAGCAGGTGGACCTCATAGGGATCCATTGTACATATGCATGGCGGGGAGCACGTACAATTACAATTAAACCCTTGCGGAGGGTTTAATTTTAATTGGGAACACTGCTTGCCATGCACTCGTGGTAATCAGTGTTCCCATTTGAAATGAAAGCTTCCACGGCATGCAAGCATGTCGGGAGGGGTTCATTTAATTTGTGAGCGTCGACTGACATGCAAGCATGGCAAGCAGTGCTCACAAACAAAAGTAAACGCTACCGGCCATGCCAGTATGCCAGGTACCGTTTACTCACTTTACACTTCGGGGTGTAAATGTGCAGGGCAAAAGGCGGCATGCACGTTTGTACGCCACCTTTTGCCCTTTAAATGTGCACCCCAAAGTGCAAGTGGCGAATATATGGTGTTGAGGAGCGGCTTATCTTACAGTGTACACATAATGGCTCCCCACCATCAAATTACTCATTTGAGAAACATGAGCCCCTTAGATTTGTTTATAGCATTGTTTCTTCTCCTACTGCACTAGTGTCATTTCACCGAAAACGGACAACGAGCACAGTCAGGGTGACAGCACTATCAAATGGCAAAGGTTCTGGTTTTGTTATTGCATTGTCGACTGGAACCATAAGGTCTAATTTTTAAGCCCAGCATGCTAACTTGATCAAATTGGGTGATTCTCAGTAAATGGATTCATCCTCCATAGAACAAGTTATTTAATCTACAAAAGTTTAAAGCAACTAGGTAGCAACTTACATTAAGTGTCAAAGTTATTATTTAAACAATGTGCAATTGTAGAGTAATTAAGTCCCCTGACTCATTCTGCAAACCTACGGTAAGGTGACAGGGTGGGCAAGGGACCTCCCCGAGCTAACGTGTCTTAGGTCTAGGGGTGGTATGTGGTGCTGTTAGGGAGAATTTTCATTTCTTTAGAGACCCCCAGCAATTTTGCTGGACTCAGGGCTTTTTAATTTTAACCTCTGAGTGAGAGGGACTTTTTCCTAACTCTCTCATGTGTTGTTCTGACTAGTATGTTTGGTTTCTTAATGTTTAATGGAGTCTGGTAAACTCCGTAGGCATCTGCTTTTTGCATTGTGACACAACACACCCTTTGTGCAGTGCCACTGAGAGGTCCCTTGGACTTCTCTTAATGTTTTATTACACTTTCTTGGGTGACCTACTGCTCCCAAGAATAGTAATATGACTCATGTCTTTCTGAATTTTTCTTTTGTGGGTCCAGCACACACAAGCCTATGTGGAGTGCTGGGGGGGGTTACATAGTAACTCCTTTAGCCCACTTTGCATGTATCATTCTGCACTAACTAACTTGAATGGCTAGTGGCAGTGGTTTAATTTTTATTATCTTGTGCCATGTATCTGCAGGCTTAATTCTCAGCTGCAGTACAGAACCCAAGAGTGAACATTTTCTCAAAATGGCCCATCTTCTGTATTTGCCATTTCTTATCAGTTAGTTCCTTCTGGGCTTTTGCTCTGTTGTTTTAATTGCGTTTGAGTCCTTTGTGCATTTTGACTTTGGCGGCTTCAGCCCTGAAGCCCGCCCAGGCTCCAGTGTGTCTGGAAAGTCAGGAAGTGAGGGAGGGTCTGTGTTAAACCAGTTGTGATTGGCCGGCTGGCTGTCCAGTAGGACAGCCAACCTGCTCGGTGATTGACAGCCTAGGGCTCTGAATGAAGGCAAACGTGCTTAAAAGGTGAGGTTCTTGTTCCTAGAGGCAGAGTCAACCACTGGTGGACAACATCCAATGAAGAAGATATGAAAAGACACCAGCAGCACCCTCCTGGACCACCTTTCTCCCTTGGTCCAGTGGGACCAACTAAACTTGAGACAAACTTCATTTTTGGTGCAACCCCTGAGTTATGACTTTCCAAGGCTGCAAAATCCTAATGCCGGGGACCCCTGACCACTATCGAGGCATTGTCTTTAGAAGTGCAAATCCGGCCAGAACATTGTGGCCATCCAGAGGACCCTACAGAAACAGGAAATCTTCATCCAGAGTTCCATCAACAGAGTCCAAGACATAGGGATCAAGTTAATTCTAACTGGAGCTATTTGTTCTTCTTTGGCACTGAGAAAAATGTGCCAAAACCACAAAAGGCAGCTGAATCAAAGAGAATCCATTGCCGCAGAGCCCCTCTCAGAATTGCTGCTGCAGATGCCCACCAGACACCCTCCCTTTCGTCACCATGACCAAGGAACAGGTAAAAGGGTCTGCTACACTGCAACAGGAAGGCATCCAGCTGGAACCAATTACTTAATTCACAGGTACTGTGGGGTTTGGGTACATCAAGGTTTTTCCAAATGTGGTGCTTCCTAGCTTGGGGAGTACTATTTTAACCCCTTTTCAGTTGACCTCAACTCACATGCACTGACCTCCCAGCTTGTGCTTCTTCAGAGTGGCTTCTCTTGATCTTCTGTGATTTTCTACTGAACTACTGACTATTTTTAAAACATTTCTAAGAAGAGGGCATCAGAACTTTGAACTAGCCCATTGACTTTGGCTGTCCTGGCTCCTTAAAATCCCCCTTCTGAACCTATTAGCTTTAGCAGTGCTCAGGGCTGTCAGAAGATGTGGTGAGGCCCGGGACAAAACATTTGGTGAGGCCCCCTTACAATTATTTGCACTCGCCCAGCAGCGGCACATCCGCAAACAGGAGACTCGAGAAATCTACCATTGAGTTTGTGTGCAGGATCCCAAATATGGTTTATTACTACAACTCCAAATCAACTACAGCAAAGTTAGATTTCTCTACTGAAGAAAGGTTCATGCAAAACTAACTTTTCTATCATATGAACAAATATATATAAGATTGTATGAGCTCTCCACTGCGCCAACACCAATTCTCTGAGGGTCAGTTATTTTTCCAAAGAAAAGAGTTGAGGGCAGATCCCTTTCTTTGGCTGGGGCCGCCCTCTGGAAACAGACTCCCTGCCTCGCTGAAACTTGAGGAGAACCATCTCCTGTTCCGGAAGCACCTCAAGACCTGTCTCTTTGCTTCTGCCTTCTCTCTTCCTCTCCCTTGCTGATCACCTGCCTGATCCATGCATTGGTCACCTGGTCAAGCTCTGAATTCGGGTCCAGGTCCCTGCCTGTCCTGTTGCAATCCCACACTGCCTCTTGGCTCCCCTGCACTTGTGGTCTGTATCTGTAACCCTGCAGTCCCCGCCCTTGCTCTTATTCTCCACCCGTTGGCTGCACTTATGAGTACCCACACTTGCCACCCGTTGGCTGCACTCTTGTTTCTCCTTTGTTACTGCACTTCTGCATCCTACCCCACCCTCTGCACTTCTCCCCTCCCCCCTTGCCTGCTCTTGTGCGTTCTGAATGACACAAGGCCTAGTAAGATCTGTGTTTTGTCCTACTCTTTTGTTTCTCCCTCCTTGCCTTGTTGCGCCTAGAAACACTTGTGTACAGGCACTTTATAAATGCCATATCATATCATTAAGGAGCACCTTGCCCCTGTGTGAGCATTAAAATAAACATCATACACAGTGATAAATGATGTACAGTGGAGGATGGTACATTTCTGAAGTGAAGAGGCTTAAATGTTTGTGCCAATTAGGCAGGATCAACAGAGCACAGTGTGGGAGCCGAAACAAAACAAGGGATGCTTGAGGGGGTTCTCACTCCCAAGAAAATGTTTCAAAGATTGGGTTAAAAGTATACATTTTACAACACTTTCTTTGCAAAATTGGGTAGAAATCCATTCAGTTTGCATTTGGTTTTGTATGGAAGCACATGGAAATTCCCAATAGTTGCAAATCACAAATTGTGCATAGGAACATTTTCCAATACATTTCATGTCGCCTTTCCACGCGAGATATGCTATTATACAAATATATTCATGCTGGTTGTTCTAATTATAAATGCCATGCCACAGAAAGTATATCCAGGCTGACTGTGTACCATAAGTGTTATTACTGGCTAGATTGGACTACATTAAATGTGGGCCAATTTAGCCAAGTAGTATGTTTGCTTTAACCTTGATGCATAGTCCTGTGCATCAAGGGTAAAGGAAAAAGAGCAATGGCAATGCTAACAGTTTGGGCATTTGTGTAGGCATGGGAAAGGCACTTCTGTATTGGTATTAGCTGGCCATTGATAGTGCCAGTGCAAAATGGTTTGAGTACCTCAGCAGCTAATAGTGCCCGGTAAATGCCTAATACTTATACACAAGCCAAAACTGTTGGCTTTGCCAATGCTTATTTTTAAAAGAACTTCAGCGAAAGACACACAGGGTGTTTGTAAATTGAGTGGCCAAAGGCAGACCTGAATAAGACATTTTTATTACACCCGCTACGTGTTTACAACTCCAATGAAGTCATGAACTCTCAGAAGACTCCTTTGAGAAAACACTTGCAGGCACATTGAGGGCTAAGTTTGATGGCAAGGCATGTTTAAAGATAGCTCAAAGAGTTCCAGTGAGGAGGTGTTTTGGGTGTGGAGGGCAGGAACTGGGTGAGAATTGCCATAGGGATTAGCATGGCCATGAGAAGTCACTTCACTGTTAGCACCTGCATTCATATCCATACATTTTTAAGTAATTGAAATCGTGATGTGGGGTTAGCACTTGCATGCTAGGGGAGTGATTAGAAGGGAAGTGGTGACATGAGACATCTCATTCTCACAGCAGTCCTTAAGTGTGATGTTTCAGAAATGAAGGCAAGAGGTAGCTGCTTGTAACATTGAAGCTTCACCAGAATAGTCTCATTCATAATGCAGAAAGATGTTAGGTGCCCCCACACAAAGAAGTTTGCCCCTTCCTCACAGCCTCTGACGTTAGCGCCTCTCCCAACATTTGAAGTGTTAGTCACCTTTACACCCTGACACTTTAGCCTAGGTGCACCTCTGATGCCATGAACCCACCCCTTAATGAAGTGGCCCCCAGGGCGGCTACATTTAGGGGTGGTGCTGAACACACACTCAAAATAAAACACTTTCACCCATGCATTCATCCACCAGTTACACAACTCCATACGTGCATGTATACATAAACCCAAACACAGCATTGACACAAACACCAACATGCACGCATGCATTCATACATACACATATACATACTAATTTAATTTAAATACACATATACACTTTTAATTTAAAATAAAAGACACTTACCTTACTTCCATGCACCCTTAAAAAGCATCCACGCAGCCGACACGTAGACATGCTGCCTGACAAGAGAGAACTCCTCTCCTGTCAGTCAGCATGGTCATGCTGAGCAACGTGAACACACTGACTGACGAGAGAACTCCTCTCCCATCAGTTAGCATGATCACACTGACAACATGAACACACTGACTGATGAGAGAACTCCTCTCCTGTCAGTCAGTGTGGTCATGCTGAGCAACGTGAACAAACTGACTGACAAGAGAGAACTCATCTCCCATCAGTCAGCGTGATCACGCTGACAACATGAACACACTGACTGACAAGAGAGAACTCCTCTCCCATCAGTCAGCTTGATCACACTGACAACATGAACACACTGACTGACAAGAGAGAACTCCTCTCCTGTCAGTTAGCGTGGTCACACTGAGCAATGTGAACACACTGGGCCTCATTACGACCCTGGCGGAAATGGAAAAACGATGGCGGAAATGCAATACCGCCATCGAATACCGCTTGTTGCGATTATGACCCGTCACCGTAAAGTACGATGCCATTAGCGACACCGCAGTGAACGGCAACGCTAACTGCACCAAGTACGCGCACGCGCGCCTTGCAAAACCGGAATCACCGCCATGGCGCAACGGTACGCGAATTCTGACCCTAGCGGACATGTACTGAACGCCATCAAGCACGGCGGAAAGTACCATTCCGCCATGGTGAGAAATACGGCATTGTGAACCAACCGTAAATGGCCCACTGAGTGCCTGTACTCCACTCCCTGGCCACATTGCACAACTCCTGGCAGGCGCAATGTACTCACACTATGCAACCAGTGAAATCTACAATTCACCCATGCATGCCAACGTAGAAATGCATGCAGGGGCTCAAAGCGCCCCGTGAGTGGGCATCCATGTACGGCATGTCACCATAGCCGTACTTATGCAGCACAGGCATGTGAAGGTACAAAGGACATCAAAATGAAAATCAAGAACATATGACACAAAACAACAGTAGTCCCCCATCGCTTGCCACCAGCGCAAGGCAACATCCAAAGCAGCATCCTGAGGGGGATTGCACCAGCCCTGTACTCTTGCCAGTAAACAAACCAACCATCAGCAGAAGCATGTACCACACAAGTTGGCAGAGTGACTGAGCAGCCAGGCCATCTCAAGAGGGGCCGATGGGAGCTGCAGGGCACAGATGGCACAAATACAGAAGCTATTCCAATGGACATGACCCCAGTCTCCCTCCAACAAACGCACGCAAACACAGGCACCTGTGACCAGCCATATTCTGATAATCCCATCATTCCACCAATCGACCTGGCTGACAGGCACCAGTTGGCCAAAAGCTAATCCCCCGCCCCTGAGCAGCACATCATGAAAACAGTCACAATGGCAGGCCCTATCCGTGACCATACTGTGCTACGTAGGCAAACGCTGCCAGTACAGTACCACGCAACGCAACTCAGAAATCGGAACACAATGCAGATGAACTCACAATACATAGCGCCACAAATCGGAAATTGCTACATCACCTGCAAAGAATTACGCAACACGGCAAATTCGGAATACATTTTAAATGGACATCCAAATGACAAAGGGCAAACAGCAAATTGCACAATAACACCAAAACATCCATCATCACCGAGGGCTGCATCCGCAATAATTGACCACCTTCCACTTGTGTGACGCCCTGTACCTTCATGGCACACAGGGCCTACATTAACGTTCCAAAAGGCAACATGGAAGCGGCAAGAACCGCAGGTCCGTCCCATGAGGCAGGCACTAGTCCAGCTGAAAGGCCGAAATGTTGCACCTAGCCACCAGTACTGCGTAAGGGCATGTGGCCCATTGGCGATCGTCCCATAAGATCGTAATGGTGCTCCACTGATTCACCCGAAGCTGCAGGTGTCGAGAGTAAAACCCATCTGGAGGAGTGGCGTACAGATGGCATCTGCAAAAGGGCACCAGATACCTGACACCCAAATGAAAGACAAATTAACCGATTGCATTACGGGACTACTGATGCATTACACACTTCATTACACACACCAAATCCACACCCATATGCATGCTAGCCCACTCCAAAGGAACATATACACCCCTAAATCAGTAGCGAATCATAACGAAATCAATCGAGGTCAATACACTATTGCCAACGTCTGTTACTGTGCATGCGTCCGTCAAGACAGAACCCATGACATGGCATTAGTAACGTGCATAGACACAAGTGAATGAAGGTGCGTCGAGACAGGGAGGATCCGACAAGGGCAGATAGACGTTGGTCCCACTATGGCAGCTTTGCATCACATAGCGCAGGGGAAGGGGATCGATTCATAAAACCCATGTACATGGCAGAATCAAATCAAATCAACTGTCCATGCATCCATTCAACATCCCCTCATCCCGAAGATTCACTCACATAATATTTGAAACTTCCATTGCGTCTGTGCGTAATGCAGTCTGCAAAAACCACTGTGCTCCTGGCCGGATCTGTAGTGTTGAGAAGGAACATGGATTTGGGAACGTCCTGCCTTATCGTCCACTACGCTATTGCGCATCCCATTCAATTCATATCATTCATTGCTTGCTCGTTATGGGCCCTGTCCCAAGGACATTCTACAATAGAACGTTACATTTCCAGGCAGACCTGTGGGCGTATCCTCGCCGCTACTTCTAAACCAAAAACGCTGTCCTTCGAATTCCTCACTTGCAACATTACGTCGAAAAGGCGTCTGTGAACGCTTGCATTCACAATTGCATCTATGTAGTGCGGGTGTGTGTGATAATGCTAACTGGCTACAATCACGATTGGGACGCCACGCCCGTCGGTGAAGTTCGTTGCAGTGCTGCATGAGGGTCCGCCGTCGATCGAGCCCTACATACCACTGACTCCTCACAGGTATGTAAGCGACTGCAAATATAGCATGTGTAACAATGGGAGCATAGCATGATAATCAGTCAAAGTACATCACACTGCCATCGGGATTTGATACATGATTGCAATCGCAAGAAGCCATGCGGCCAAATGCAGCGTTTCGTGCGGGACGTGCTCGGCCAGAAGGGATTGCAGCTGCCACAGATTAAATCAATCAGCACAGGTGGAGCCCATACAGGCCGACAGCACATAAATAGCAGACCCAAACCCCTCCCACAACCACACCCACTCCAAAATGCTACCGGCAGGACTAGCGATGTTGGCCATGGGGGACCAGATAGCACTGCAAGTACTACAACTACAAGAAGACGACGAACAACAACAGCTACAACAACCGGCCGCACAGAGGAGACGCAGGAGGAGGAGGAGGAGGAGGAGGAGGGCAAGGCAGGGTCAGCAAGGCCCACAAGCACTGCCACTACCACCACGCAGGCAGCCCGCAATCCCACGCCTCCGAGCCAATCCGTTCAACCTCAGTGCTGAGCAGATCCACACCCTCTACCGTTTGGACCGGGACACCATAATCGCCATTGTGGACATGACACATGCTTACCTCGTGAGCATGATAGATAGCCCAACCGCCATCCCACCCCTACTGAAGGTGGTGTCTGTACTCCACTTCCTGGCCACAGGCACCTACCAGCACACAGTCGGACAGTTGCATGGCATTTCACAGCCACTGTTCTCACGGACACTCTTCCAAGTGCTCAATGCCCTCCTGAAGCACGCCGACGACCACATCACACTACCACGCACGTACCAGGAGATTACCAACGCAAAAGTGGGATTCCATGCACTTGGCGGCATCCCGGGTTGCATTGGTGCCATCGACTGCACCCATGTTGAATTGGTTGTCCCACATGCCATGGAGGTCCAGTACCGCAACCGGAAACAATATCATTCAATCAATGTGCAAATGGTGTGTGACTCCAACAAGATCTTTACGCATTGTTGTGCCAGATTTCCAGGATCTACCCATGATTCTATGGTCCTGAGGAACACAAGAATACCACGCTACATGGAGCGACACGCAGGGCACAGATCCTGGCTACTCGGTGAGTCTCATTCCATGCATGACATCGTGGCCCATTTGATGCGTCAATGACCTTGCAGGAAGGGGGGGGGCTACTTAGCACTATCATTCCACTGACACCCTTTATTTGTCTCATACAGGTGATGCCGGGTATCCACTGAAGAGATGGCTCCTTACACCAATCCAGAACCCACAGAACCAGCATGAGGAGGAGTACAACCATGCCCACTCACGTACCCGTGTGGTCATTGAACAGGCATTCGGCCTACTGAAGGCTCGTTTCCGCTGCCTCAGCAGGTCTGGCGGGGCACTCATGTACAGCCATGAGAAGGTTTCTAAGATGGTCATGGCATGTGTCATGCTGCACAACATGTGCGTACGTAGGAATGTGCCCATGCCCCCTGACGCTGTACTGCATGCACCTGAAGATGATAATGATGAGGGTGGGGATGTGGAGGCACCTCAAGGAGTCCATGAGGCACAGGATGCACGTGCAATCCGACAGAGCGTCATAGATGCATGCTTCTAGCAACCACGCATGGTGCCTATTACATGGAAAGGGGACCTGTGGCACTGTGTGTGTGTGTAGTACAGGCACATTGTGGACTGTACGCCTATGAAGGCCTCGTACGCAAAGATCAATGTCCACACATGTCATTGGATGATAATGAAGTACTGTATTGTTAATGTGATATGATTTATACACCCTATGGACCCGCCACCCAGTGAAGCCCAACACACCCCCTCCACCCTACTACCTCCCCCCCCAACACCAGTGTCCAATTGTGCATGCTGTCCGTGGGTAGACGCTATTGCAAGCCCCCTCTACGGGTATCAGGGGCACCCCTGCCCGTGGAGCGCAGGTTCCTGGCAGATCTGCGTTGGGGGCTGCCCTGGACGGAACTTGCCACGGATGATGTCTCTGCCTGCTCGCGTCCATGCATGTCTCTGAGGGTTTGTGAGAGCTCCATGAGCACACGGCGCACAGCGGCAAGTTCAGCACAAACGTCTTTGGACGTCGCATGCAGTTCCCCCCTCAGGCTCTCGGTGCTTTTCTCCATTTGTGCTCTCAGGCTCTCGGTGCTTCTCTCCATTTCTCCCCTAAGGCTCTCACTACTTTTCTCTATTTGTGCCCTGAGTGTCTCGGTGGATGTTTCCATGGCTGCCCTAGAACCCCCGCATTCATTTGCATGGTCCTTGAGTAGCGTGGCCACTTCCTGCTGTTGCTCGATCAGCTGGTCGAGGGACTGTTGCCTCTGCTGGGCCATGGACATTTGCGGTGGTGTGACAGGGGGGCTGCTCAAAACATGTTGCCTTGGCACAGGACTTGTGGGGGTTGGCCAGTCGTCGTCTTCAGGGTGCCCCTGCGTGGTTTCGTCATGGTGTAGGGGATGGAACATGCAGGGGGATTGGGAAAGGTCATGGATGGTACCTACGTCGCCAGCACTGTTTTCCGTGTCGGAGCATGCTGGCATGACAGCTGTGTCACCTATGGTGCTGCTACCACCAGAAGCAGTGCCATCAGATACGTCCTTTGGGGGGACCTGTGGTGCTGGTGTTGTGGACTTGCTGGCTGCTGGGGTGCCTGTTGCACTCCCCTCCAGTGTGCTGCCACTTGATTCCTGCTGCTGCCGTGTCTTGATCCTTGCACCTGAGGTGGAGGCTCTTGGGACGTTGGTCCTGGCCCTCTTTGCAGGCGTGCTGGTAGGGGTGTCCTGCAGCTCGTCGTTGGTATCGGACCCTGTGGTGGAGTAAAGAGGGGCGAGCGTTAGTTATGGGTCTGTGGGAATTGGAATGGCAACGTATCACATGCATTGGGGTGGTACATGAGGGTGATTTGGGACTGGGCCTTGGAGGTGGTCTCATTTTCGTGTGGATTGAGGATGCATTCATTTGGCTGCCTGCAGTTAGGGGGTGCATGCTGCACATGTAGGGGTTGTTTTTGGCATTTTGATTATTTTGTTTATTCATTCTGACTTTTAGAGGGCGCTGTCAGGGCAAAGTATGTATTGCACTATGGGGTCACATGGTACTGCACATGTTCGTGCTTTGTGGATTTCGCATTGTTTCTCTTGGCCAACCTACCTGATTCTCCGGATGTCGGCACTCCTTTCTCCATCCCTCCGACTCCCTCTATGCTCTCCATTCCTATGGTGGAGGCGCAGATTTCCTCCCAGGGGGTCAACTTGATGGGCGATTCTGATCCCCCCCCGGTAGCTGTGGCGATGTTCCTGTTCGCAGAAAGTATGCTGTGTACGCGGATCCGCAGGTCGTCCCACCGCTTGCGACATTGCTGTGGCGTGCGGGGTGTTGTCCCCACCGCACTTACGCGCTGTGCCACCAGGGCCCATATGGCCTTCTTGTTGGCAAGGACCGTCCTGGTCATTTGACTGGAGAAGACGACGGCAGCATTCTCCTGTAGGGTCTCGGTGAGCACGGTCAGTTCCTCACGGGAGAAGTGGACCTGCCGCTTGCGATCACACGCTTTCTTGGCTACCTTTCCCATATTTATTTTTTTAACTGGGGTTGCTAACGGGTTGGGATGTGTGTCAGGGTCGGATTTTTAATGGTTGTGTTGGGATTCGGATTTTATAGTTGTGCGGCGTGCTGTTTCCCGTTCCGGCCACATGCTTTTACTTCCGTTTCCGTATATTTACGGTGCCCGTATTTTGCGGTGCCCGCTCATTACGGTGGCCGCTCATTACGGTGACCGCTAAGATGGGTGGCGGTATTGCACCTGGTGCAGCGTACGGCGGCGGTAAGGGGCGTTTTGGGGTCATTTCCGCCATCGCAGCCTTTCGGATTCCGCCATGGCGTAATGCTCGTGCCCGATGGGTCGTAATTAGCCGCACTTTGCTCCATCGTGCAATGGCGGAAACGCTATTTACGCTATGGAGGTCCGGTCTGTTGATTTCCGCCAGGGTCGTAATGAGGCCCACTGACTGACACGAGAGAACTCCTCTCCCATCAGTCAGCGTGGTCACGCTGAGCAATGTCAACACACTGACTGACAAGAGAGAACTCCTTTCCCATCAGTCAGCATGATCACGCTGACAACATGAACACACTGACTGACAAGAGAGAACTTCTCTCCTGTCAGTCAGTGCGGTCATGCTGAGCAATGTGAACACACTGACTAACGAGAGAACTGCTCTCCCATCAGTCAGTGTGGTCATGCTAAGCAATGTGAACACACTGACTGACAAGAGAGAACTCCTCTCCCATCAGTCAGCGTGATCACGCTGACAACGTGAACACACTGACTGACAAGATAGTACTCCTCTCCCATCCGGCAGCGTGATCACGCTGACAACATGAACACACTGACTGACAGTGAACACCCTGACTGACAGGAGAGTAGTCCTCTCCTGTCAGTCGGTGTGGTCATGTTGAGCAACATGAACACAGTGACTGAAAAAAGACAACTCCTCTCCCATCAGTCAGCATGGTCACGCTGAGTAACGTGAACACACTGACAAGAGAGAAATCCTCTCCCATCAGTTAGCATGATCACACTGACAACATGAACACGCTGACTGATGAGAGAACTCCTCTCCTGTCAGTCAGCGTGGTCATGCTGAGCAACATGAACAAACTGACTGACAAGAGAGAACTCCTCTCCCATGAGTCAGCGTGGTCACGCTTAGTAACATGAACACATTGACTGACAAGAGAGAACTCCTCTCCCATCAGTCAGTGTGATCACGCTGACAACATGAACACACTGACTGACAAGAGAGAACTCCTCTCCTGTCAGTCAGCGTGGTCATGCTGAGGTCCGGGAACACACTGACTGATGAGAGAACTCCTCTCCCATCAGTCAGCGTGGTCACGCTGAGCAACGTGAACACACTGACTGACAAGAGAGAACTCCTCTCCCATCAATCAGTGGGATCACACTGACAACATGAACACACTGACTGACTAGAGAGAACTCCTCTCCTGTCAGTCAACATGGTCATGCTGAGCAACGTGAACACACTGACTGACGAGAGAACTCCTCTCCCATCAGTTAGCATGATCACACTGACAACATAAACACACTGACTGATGAGAGAACTCCGCTCCTGTCAGTCAGCGTGGTCATGCTGAGCAACGTGAACAAACTGACTGACAAGAGAGAACTCATCTCCCATCAGTCAGCGTGATCACGCTGACAACATGAACACACTGACTGACAAGAGAGAACTCCTCTCCCATCAGTCAGCTTGATCACGCTGACAACATGAACACACTGACTGACAAGATAGAACTCCTCTCCTGTCAGTCAGCGTGGTCACACTGAGCAATGTCAACACACTGACTGACAAGAGAGAACTCCTTTCCCATCAGTCAGCATGATCATGCTGACAACATGAACACACTGACTGACAAGAGAGAACTTCTCTCCTGTCAGTCCGCGTGGTCATGCTGAGCAATGTGAACACACTGACTAACGAGAGAACTCCTCTCCCATCAGTCAGCGTGGTCATGCTGAGCAATGTGAACACACTGACTGACAAGAGAGAACTCCTCTCCCATCAGTCAGCGTGATCACGCTGACAACGTGAACACACTGACTGACAAGATAGTACTCCTCTCCCATCCGGCAGCGTGATCACGCTGACAACATGAACACACTGACTGACAGTGAACACACTGACTGACAGGAGAGTAGTCCTCTCCTGTCAGTCGGTGTGGTCATGTTGAGCAACATGAACACAGTGACTGAAAAAAGACAACTCCTCTCCCATCAGTCAGCATGGTCACGCTGAGTAACGTGAACACACTGACAAGAGAGAAATCCTCTCCCATCAGTTAGCATGATCACACTGACAACATGAACACGCTGACTGATGAGAGAACTCCTCTCCTGTCAGTCAGCGTGGTCATGCTGAGCAACATGAACAAACTGACTGACAAGAGAGAACTCCTCTCCCATGAGTCAGCGTGGTCACGCTTAGTAACATGAACACATTGACTGACAAGAGAGAACTCCTCTCCCATCAGTCAGTGTGATCACGCTGACAACATGAACACACTGACTGACAAGAGAGAACTCCTCTCCTGTCAGTCAGCGTGGTCATGCTGAGGTCCGGGAACACACTGACTGATGAGAGAACTCCTCTCCCATCAGTCAGCGTGGTCACGCTGAGCAACGTGAACACACTGACTGACAAGAGAGAACTCCTCTCCCATCAATCAGTGGGATCACGCTGACAACATGAACACACTGACTGACTAGAGAGAACTCCTCTCCTGTCAGTCAACATGGTCATGCTGAGCAACATGAACACACTGACTGACGAGAGAACTCCTCTCCCATCAGTTAGCATGATCACACTGACAACATAAACACACTGACTGATGAGAGAACTCCGCTCCTGTCAGTCAGCGTGGTCATGCTGAGCAACGTGAACAAACTGACTGACAAGAGAGAACTCATCTCCCATCAGTCAGCGTGATCACGCTGACAACATGAACACACTGACTGACAAGAGAGAACTCCTCTCCTGTCAGTCAGCGTGGTCACACTGAGCAATGTCAACACACTGACTGACAAGAAAGAACTCCTTTCCCATCAGTCAGCATGATCATGCTGACAACATGAACACACTGACTGACAAGAGAGAACTTCTCTCCTGTCAGTCCGCGTGGTCATGCTGAGCAATGTGAACACACTGACTAACGAGAGAACTCCTCTCCCATCAGTCAGCGTGGTCATGCTGAGCAATGTGAACACACTGACTGGCAAGAGAGAACTCCTCTCCCATCAGTCAGCGTGATCACGCTGACAACGTGAACACACTGACTGACAAGATAGTACTCCTCTCCCATCCGTCAGCGTGATCACGCTGACAACATGAACACACTGACTGACAGTGAACACACTAACTGACAGGAGAGTAGTCCTCTCCTGTCAGTCGGTGTGGTCATGTTGAGCAACATGAACACAGTGACTGAAAAAAGACAACTCCTCTCCCATCAGTCAGCATGGTCACGCTGAGTAACGTGAACACACTGACAAGAGAGAACTCCTCTCCCATCAGTTAGTATGATCACACTGACAACATGAACACGCTGACTGATGAGAGAACTCCTCTCCTGTCAGTCAGCGTGGTCATGCTGAGCAACATGAACAAACTGACTGACAAGAGGGAACTCCTCTCCCATGAGTCAGCGTGGTCACGCTCAGTAACATGAACACATTGACTGACAAGAGAGAACTCCTCTCCCATCAGTCAGTGTGATCACGCTGACAACATGAACACACTGACTGACAAGAGAGAACTCCTCTCCTGTCAGTCAGCGTGGTCATGCTGAGCAACGGGAACACACTGACTGATGAGAGAACTCCTCTCCCATCAGTCAGCGTGGTCACGCTGAGCAACGTGAACACACTGACTGACAAGAGAGAACTCCTCTCCCATCAATCAGTGGGATCATGCTGACAACATGAACACACTGACTGACTAGAGAGAACTCCTCTCCTATCAGTCAGCGTGGTCATGCTTAACAACGTGAACACACTGATTGACAAAAGAGAACTCCTCTCCCATCAGTCAGCGTGGTCACCCTGAGCAATGTGAACACACTGACAAGAGAGAAATCCTCTCCCATCAGTCAGCGTGGTCACGCTGAGCAAAGTGAACACACTGATTGACAAGAGAGAACTCCTCTCCCATCAGTCAGTGTGGTCACGCTGAGCAACGTGAACACACTGACAAGAGAGAACTCCTCTCCCATCAGTCAGCGTGATCACGCTGACAACATGAACACACTGACTGACAGGAGAGGAGTCCTCTCCTGTCAGTCGGCGGGGTCATGCTGAGCAACGTGAACACACTGACTGACAAGAGAGAACTCTTCTCCCATCAGTCAGCATGGTCACGCTGAGTAACATGAACCCACTGACAAGAGAGAACTCCTCTCCCATTAGTTAGCATGATCACACTGACAATGTGAACACACTTACTGACAAGAGAGAACTCCTCTCCCGTCAGTCAGCGTGGTCATGCTGAGCAATGTGAACACAATGACTGACGAGAGAACTCCTCTCCCATCAGTCAGCGTGGTCACGCTGAGCAACATGAACACACTGACTGACAAGAGAGAACTCCTCTCCCATCAGTCAGTGTGATCATGCTGACATCGTGAACACACTGACTGACAAGAGAGAACTCCTTTCCCATCAGTCAACATGGTCACCCTGAGCAATGTGAACAAACTGACAAGAGAGAACTCCTCTCCCATCAGGTAGCGTGATCACACTGACAATGTGAACACACTGACTGACAAGAGAGAACTCCTCTCCTGTCAGTCAGTGTGGTCATGCTGAGCCACATGAACACACTGACTGACAAGAGAGAACTCCTGTCCCATCAGTCAGCGTGGTCACGCTGAGCAATGTGAACACACTGACTGACAAGAGAGAACTCCTCTCCCGTCAGTTAGTGTGATCACGCTGACAACATGAACACACTGACTGACAAGAGAGAACTCTTCTCCCATCAATCAGTGTGATCACACTGACAACATGAACACACTGACTGACAAGAGAAAACTCCTCTCCCATCAGTCAGCGTGGTCACCCTGAGCAATTTGAACACACTGACAAGAGAGAACTCCTCTCTCATCAGTTAGCATGATCACACTGACAACGTGAACACACTGACTGACAAGAGAGAACTCCTCTCCTGTCAGTCAGCGTGGTCATGCTGAGCAACGTGAACAAACTGACTGATGAGAGAATTCCTCTCCCATCAGTCAGCGTGGTCATGCTGAGCAACGTGAACACACTGAATGACAAGAGAGAACTCCTCTCCCATCAGTGTGATCACGCTGACAACATGAACACACTGACTGACAAGAGAGAACTCCTCTCCTGTCAGTCAGTGTGGTCATGCTGAGCAACTGAACACACTGACTGACAAGAGAGAACTCCTCTCCCGTCGGTCAGTGTGGTCACGCTGAGCAACGTGAACACACTGACTGACAAGAGAGAACTCCTCTCCCGTCAGTCAGTGTGGTCACACTGAGCAATGTGAACACACTGACTGACAAGAGAGAACTCCTCTCCTGTCAGTCAGTGTGGTCATGCTGAGCAGCGTGAACACACTGACTGACAGGTTGACCAACGTCAGTCAGTGTGGTCATGCTGAGCAACGTGAACACACTGACTGACAGGAGAGGAGTCCTCTCTTGTCATTCAGCATGTCCACGTTTTCAGCTGAATGACGGGAGGCAGCAGAGCTCACTCCTGAGCCCTGCTGTCTCCCATTATTTTGCTGTTTGTTGCGGAGCCAAATGGATTCGCAATAAAGGGCAAAATCATTGCAGGGGCAGAGAGCAGACAGCACAGTCCCCCGTGTGAATAAAGGACACGGGAGACTGTGCTGCCTTCCACTTAGGAGAGGGGGCCGCGAGGCCCTGCGCAAGTGCGAGGCCCAGGGCAGTTTGCCCCCCCTGCACCCTCCTCGTGACGGCCCTGGCAGTGCTTGTTCCCTTACTGGTTCTAATTGTTCAACACTATTATTTCTGGGATACAAAACGCTGCCTACATCCCTCTGGACTAATATAACTGTTTTTAGATGTACAAAGTATGTTCTAATCTGACCATAACGTTTCCCTCCTTATAAATCAGTATTGTAATGGGGATCACAAATAAGTGTTATTACTGATCTCAAATGATGTCACTCAATGTGCTGGAATATTTATAACATATGAAAAGTGTACTCACCTCCTTTATTGCTCTTGTTGAATTGAATCCTAACTTTGGGATTACTGTTACTATTAGTTGCAGCTTTTTAAAGATTGTCTAAATATGCTTGTGTATATATAAATATATATGTATGCTATAACTTAAAGTGTGTAAGTGTTACTTGGATACCTGTATTTACTGATTTCATTGTTCAGCTCTACAGCTCACATTACCCCTCTTAAAATAAGCCTGGCTGCTCGGTCACAGAACCAATTTTTGTAGTACAGGCCTATATTAAAATGCGGGTTACCCAATACCACAAGATAAATCCTGCAAAGTCCCACATGTCCCACACCAGTTTGACTCTAAAAATTCGTACCTAGCAGGTGCTGGGGCCATTCACATTGCCACCACAGACACTTATGCCCCTCACTAATGAAACTGAGGAGCAGCAGTCCCTCACCAATAGAATTGAGCAATAGCAGTCCCTCAGAAAGGTTCCATGTGATAATATCCCTGCAGAAATATTGTGATGGAAAAATATTGCCATATTTTTGCAGTGATATTGAGCCATGGACCCTGCGGGAACACCCCCGCAACACCCGCATCATTTTTAAATGTGCGGGGGACACACCCACAATCCCTGTTCCCACAAATTCCCCCCCAAAAAATATTGCCTATGGTGAGACAAACGACCATATGTACGGCGATATTTTTGGTGGGGATAATATGTAGCAATACCGTGAGAAATAATACTGGCTGCACACCCTGCTTCCCCCGTGTTGATGCACACATCCCATGTACATCTACTGATGGAAAGAGAGAGACCTGAACTGGGACTGAAGCTCGGCAGTCACATAGCCATCCATTGGACAAATTGTCAACTCTCATGCAATTAAGAACAGATCAACTAAAGGAGCCCACCCCAAGGTCACAGCGTGACAAACGGGAAGGGTCCTCAAAAGAGGAGGGACTAGTCCTATATCAGAAACGGAAGTCATCCCCATCTCAGGTAACACCTCTGAGCCCACCCTTCACCAGAAGGAGGCTGAAAGGTGTGGCTAACACCCTTAAGAAGGCAAAAAAGATCAGTGTGGTAGTTTGAGTGTGTGGAGTAGGAGCTGGTCACTTTGGGGAATTTGGAAGAGAATACATACAAGCTATTGAGCAGACACAGGAAGAGATGTCAAGAAGACTAGGCAATATTGGAACACAAGAACTGGAGGAGAGTCACAGGAACACAGATCAAGGAGTCCAGAGAGATGAAACAGGAGTAAAAGAACATGAGAGTAGTGGCCAAAGCGGGGGACATTATTGAAAAAAGAGGTGATGCATGAGGGGTAGGGGTATACCAAGTGGGGTGGAAAAGATGCAAGATATCTAGGCACCATTCAGCTGGAAAACAGAGGGAAATACAGTGGTGCACAAATGGGTGAACAAGGTGTCTAGCGGGCTGAAGACATTGGCAAAGACTTAGAAAGTAGCTCTGAGTACAGTGACACCCAAATGGGTGAAGAATTTGAGGTTGAAAGTAGTAAGGGGAATGGTGATGCTCAAAAGAGTGACAAAGGTGCCCAGAGAGGATAAGAACTGGGAGAGATATAAAAATCCTTCAATGTGTATGTTGCATGATGCAGGGTCGTTCCCAAAGGCCTGATGATAGGGAGATTGGAAAGAGTCAGGAGAAGAGTAGCAACCAAAGGTCAGAAAATAAAGGGCACATGTAGTAAGAAGGAGGGTGGAGCTCAGAGAAGCGAAGAAGGGGTTCAATGGTGTGAAGAATGAGGAAGAGACATTGCGGTTATTAGGACGTAGACTATAAAGTGAACAAGTTGAGTTCAGGGGAGTAAAGAAAGGACCCAACGTAGTGAAGAAGGTGGAAAGAGAAGAGAGACTTGCAGGGAAAAGTGATCATGGTACCCAAAGGGGTGAATGATATATCCTGTGGGCCCAAGCGGTACGGCAAGTATGGGCTGCATGGTCGTCCCATAAGGGAATACCTAGAAGACACAATGGTAAATAAAATATACTTTATTAAATGGGGGGGGGGGGCAATCTGCCAGTTTCCCCAACGAAGCGGAATTGTCAGTTTTTAGACTTCCTACCCGAAATCTAAGAAATTTTGTTTATAAAAAACAAAAAACATTCTGGGTGAGAAAAGGGTGCTTTGCGAGTTACATTCCATTGTTTTGCCGGAATTGTAGAGTTGGAGGAAAACATTTGTGTGAATGTTATGCAGGCTTAAAAGTTAAGTTGGGGTAGCAGTAGGACAGTAAGAATATTTAAGTAAATTAAATAGATTAAAATGGGTTCGGGGGGTACCCTAGGAGGAGATTGCAGGATAATGTGGCATCTGCCTGAGACCGTCTAGGGAGATGGGACCACCCACAGAGTCCCTTAACTGACCTCACACTCAGTGTGGGTGGCACCAGAGGTAAGGTATGGGGTCTGTGATGTCAGACTCACCGTAGAGGTCCCAGAGGCCACTCTATGGAAGGGTGTGCTGATGCAGCCGGTCCCCATTCATTTGGTTTTTACACCAGGGGAATCCTAGGAAATAGAGTTGGGAAATGTAGTACAGGGATAAAGAAGATGCCGAGAGGGGTGACAGTGGCCTAGATGTCCTTGACTGTGAAAGTAGAGAGCAAGAGGATGGTACCCAAAGTGGTGAAGAATGAAAGATTCGAAGTGGCTAGGAGAACACGATGCCCAAAGGTGTAAAAATGTAGAAAGGGAAAGTACTCAGAAGGAGGGTGGTGATTAGAGGAATGAAGAAGAGTATTTAAGGGATGAAGAAGGTGAAAGAGCCATAGAGGTTATTAAGGCTGGGAACAGAAAGGGGAAAGTGTGTTGCTCGACAGAAAGTAGTAAATCGGTGAAGAACATGACAACGGAAGAGCGGAGTGGAAACAAAGACTTTACACTTCAGAGATAGTATTGAAAGAAGACAGAACTAGTTGAGGAATGTGACCCCTTAAATAGAGAAGTAGGAGCATCAAGCTGCTAAGTGATGTAAGTGGGGGCGGGAGAATATTGAATCAGAAGCATAGAAGAAAGGAGTCAGTAATATGTTCATCCTAGTGGTTCACATTTTAAGGAGAGTACAGTTAGGTAGCATATTAAACAAACTCTCATCCTGCAAATCTCCCCTGGTCCATATCAATGACTGTGGGAGGTGACACCCGTGCTATGCAACCTATTATTCCTTTGCTACACAAGACCAATGATTCCACTGAGAGAAACCACTCTGAAGAGCAGACAGTAGTAGCAACCATGCTGTGGTTCTTCTCCATTGCTCCTCTCTGGTATCGGGTATGGAGCTTGTGAAACTCTCTCCCAGCCTCAGAGTGGCTGGGGCTCAACCCAGGATACAGCTACTCCAGCTGAGTCCCCACAGCAACAATCAAATCTGTGTGCAGGATAGGGCAGAACACAGGTCAAAACACTGATCAGCAATGCCACAGGTCATGGACTAGCTCAGAAAACAAATGTTGGCCAGAAATGACTCTCTGGAAGAGGTTTGGGAAGCATACGTTGTCTCAGCAGCAGTCTGCAATGGAAGGGACGAGATAGGCGAGCTAAACTAGGGGATGGCTCAGCTTTTCAAGGGTTGGGAATTTACCAATGACCGGCTCTGGCAGGGTGATCAAGGAAGGAAGTACTATGTCAAAATCTGGGATGAGGGTGCAGTGACTATACATTTTCATCACAAAGTAAATGATAGGAAAGGTGGTAGAAAAGCAAAGTGATTGGATTTAAAATGATATACATCCGAAAGTGCGTTAAAGAGGTAAACAGTTTTTATGATAAAATAAAACAAATTAATTAAAACATCCACACATGCCCGGAGAACCTTCAAGGCAGTATAAGGCCAGAGAAGGGAACATCCTCCTCTTCTTCCAGGTAGCAGGAAGTCCGAATAACAACTCACTGGTAAATATAGGAGAACAGCATGTGGAAGGAGATTACATCTGAAAAACAAGCAAACACAGAGCAAAGGTGGGAGTCAACAACGCGTGATGCCTCCAAGGGGTTTCAGAGTTTTGAATTGAGAGTGTTCCAGCTCTGCTGAGTCATTGTCCATTAAAACACTTTGCTATCTATTCAAAGACATGGTTGTCCATAGAATTCAATGTGCATTTAATGAACAATAGTTCTCATCATTCTTCTCGTATGAAAACATAGCAAATATTACCCACATGGATGGTTCCTTAGTCACCTACTCTTTGAGCCGGCCTTGCCTTACTGCAGTTTCAGATTGTTCCTACTGGAATGCCATGGTATGACCAGCCTTCCAGGGTCTGAGGCCCCACTGTCACTGTCTCTGTTTTGCAGACACACTGTTTGTACCATTTATGTTTCACATGGGCTTCAAAATAAATGTTACAGGTGAAGGTTTTGAATACGAGTGCAACTTGCCCCATGGGACAGCTGATAAAGCATGGTGGCAAGGAGACATACATGGCAATACAGTTCTTCTAGACCCATACAAAACACAAACATCCTGAAAATATATCGAGCCCTAAGAAAGATTGCATTTGAGGGTAATCAGTCCTTCGAATGTCTACCATATCAGAAAGGCTGAGGACTCGAGCCACATCACATACCCAAGGTTAAAGAGATAATGTATGCAAACTGAGCAACCAAAATCGTTTTGCACAGTAAAAAGGTGCAATGATAACACCTGTGGAAATTATTCTGACAGCCAAAGCAGAAAGCAGGTAGATTATGTCAGATGCTGGACTAAAGGGATGAAAAGTACATCTCAGATGACGGGAGACAAACAACAGTGGAAGGACCAGTAGCATACATTGCCACAGGTTGTTTGCACACCCTACCACAAAGAGTGCCATTTCACTTCAAAGAATGAGGCCGACTACAACAACAATCTTAAAAGGACAATAACCACAGAGTGAAGAAGCAGGACATAATCATTAATGACTATTAATGCGACCTCCACCACTGACCTCCATGTGGTACCAGGACAGGCAAGATTAATCTTGGGTTTCACATGCTAGGTCATGAAAGCCAAGGTTAAATTAAACTCATCCATAGCGACATCACACACATGAATGCTATAAGCTCTGTTCAGTTCATGATCTATTTTACGTACTAAAATATTGTATCACCTAAGCTACAGACCTTGTACTTTGGTCTGACACCTCTCCGGTGTACACAACTGTAACATGTTAAGGCACCTTCTGGACCTCTTACATTTATGACTAACCCTTTCAGACCTGTGAGGGGGTTTGGAACGGGGGAATTACCAACAGTAATCCCCTCGCTCCGAGCTGCACCAAGGTAGGAGGCTGCCATCTTCCACCATCGGGGAGTGAGGTAAGTGCTCCCATGCTCAAATCCTCAGTTCCCCCTCTCTCTCTCCACAGGTTTCCCTTTCCACCACTTCCCTTCTTTTTTGCTCCTCATCAAGGAGCGCACGTGCTGGAAACACTTCTGTCACCAGCACGCTCGCTACCGTTCTGCGACAGGCTGCCATGGATAAGGGAGAAGGGACTACAAAATGGGACTACATTTCTCCCTTTCCATGGTGGCCATTTTTTTTTTTTTATTGTTTTCAATGGCAAGCACAGATAGCAGAAAAAGAAAACAGACTTTGTTTTCCCTTCCCCCGCGGTCTTTTTTTTACATTGTTATGTTTCTGTTCCGAAATGCTGCAATGTTTCGGAACAAAAAAATAAATGCTTTTACTACCGCAGTCTTATGGACCGGGGTACTAATAGCAATAAGCCTCTTGCAGGGTCATGCCTGGGGCCTATGTTAAGGACATGGCTTTGCCTGCAACAGATACTTTGGGCCCAGGGGCATTACCTGAAGTGGAAATGCCCCTTGCTCGGGGCTTATTGCTTAATTAAACATCTTTATTAAAATGAAAGGGTTGGACTTGGTGTCACTATTCTAAAGAGAGTGTCCCTGTCTAAGAAACTACAACTAAAGATCAGTCTGTATCTCGTCAAAATTATGTAAACTATCCTTGTGTACAAAACATACCAATCTGGTCCTCACACTAGAAATGAACAACTAAGGGTGTAAGGAAATGTCTTTTACTTAGGCTTGTCAAACATTGTTCACAATAAAAGACAATAGATAAATCCAATAAGAATTTTTTTCATGGAGGAATCATTTGATCCAGAGGTTGGTTCCCTACCCCTGGAATTCTCAGGGACGATGGCAAAAGTGTCTCTTTTTTAAAAAAAAATAACTTATTACAGCTGGCAAAAGTCTACATTTCAAACAACAACTTCTAAACGATAGCAAAAGTGCCTCTTTCAAGCAATAGATTATTTAAGATGGCAAAAATTGTCTCTTTCAAAATCAGCAACTTCTTTGATTCCTTATACCTGGGTCAGGAGGTTTATGTGCAAACAATATGTCCTCCATTCAGGTTTCTAGGTTTCTTTGCACTGGGTTCACAAACCAAAGGGGTCTTATTCACACATAGATATTTCATATAGGATTCTTTTAAAAACCTCTTTGATATGTTAGCCGACCACCTGATGTATTTGTCCACAGAAATCCTATGGTGGATAAGGTATTTGCTCAATTTATCAACTTCCACTTGCCTGTTCTCTTAAACTGTCTGGTAAACTTGTTTTATCATGTATTTTGCGGATGTAAGTATGGTTCTTTCTCTGACTTTAGTGGACTTCCTGGTATACTCCTCTGGCAGGAATCATGTAGTAGGTTTATCAGAGCCCCTGGAATACTATCCTGCCAGATATCTCTCTGTCCTTATTTAACTTCAACTTGCCTGGTGTTTTGACCAACAGGATTTCCTTTCATCTGGTTGTCAGATTCCCAGGTAAATTCTCCTGCCAGGAATCTTTCCACAATATTGTATTCCTCTGTGTATTTCAAACCAATTGCCTTTCATACTCCCTTGCCGGGCATCCGTTCTGGGGTCTTGCAGATCCCCTGGTATGTATCTCTGTCAGTTAGCTTCCCCCCCTCACTGCCTGATGAACTTCTTTCACCAGGACTTCTTCTCTGTGTTTACTGTCCTCTAATATAGGACAGTTGTATTCCATCACTGTATCTGTACTTCTTTGGCTTGAGGCACTACTTGTTCCAACTTTCCCCACATTGATATCTCACATATGGAGACTTATTCAAGTTCTGCTTTTTAACTACTACATTAGAATACATTTGCTTGTGGCAATAAGTGTTCCTACTTTGCCCATACTGACATATCATGCACGCAGACTTGTACCAATTTGGTCTTTGTATTCTACTTGGTTGGTGTGCAAAACAAGTTCTTATTTGCTCACATCCCTGTTGGTATACCCAGGGATCCACAATATGTCTGGGCAGACTCAATGGTGTTTGGTGGCATCCCTGGCCCGTGGCACATTGCTGCGGTGAAGCTGTCACTCTGGGAAGGCATTTTCTGCTCTGCATACCATCGCCTAGCACCCCTGCCAGTTCTGCGTTCACTGGCTGATAAGACTGATTCTTCTTAGCACAACTGCGTTTCCAGTGTCTCTACTGCTGTGGTGTCTCCTTTGGCCTCACACCACGCCGGTAGGTAATGCTACTAAGCAGCAGTGTGGAAGTGCCTGCCTTCTCCAGCACAGTCTGTTCCATTGTTGCCGCCTTCTACCTCAATATGTCTTCCTTCTTCTCCTTCTCCCTCTCTCGGATTGTGGACACTATTTGTAAATGTCCCGTGCACTCTAACTGCATTGCAACAAAAAGACCATATGTTTAGCTTGGCGTTCCCTTTCATCCATATTACCTCCTTCTTCCTCTTCATTGTCTCACTTTACTTTAGGCCTTATGGGTGGGAGTTGGAGTCCGTAATACTGCGGGGACTTTCACAGTGATTCTGTTTAGGATGTTTGGTTAGAACGTAAACATGAGACAGGTGATGTTGGACATATCTTATGTGCATATGAAGTATAAGTGGTACCCTACCTAGAGTGTTTTGTAGGAAAGGGTTTGGGGGTTTTATAATGGGGGAACTTGTGTAGTGACAACAATCCATCAGGTATGTAGGGATTATGGGGTCTCCATCTCTGGGAAGGGAAGAATACTGCATCTCTCCTGATGGGGTCAGCACCTTATCCCAACAGCCATCTCCTCCCATGTGATCCTCCCTCATAATAGCACCCCAGGGTCAGGATCAGATAGCGCCTGCTGTGTCCTGGCCACGTGGGAGGATATCTCTGGCTGGGGATCAGTGATTTATTTATTTATTGGAATTCTTGTTTGTTTAGTGCACCATATGCCCGCAGGCCTCAGGGTGCACACACACAACACAAAACAAGGAGACACAACAGAGTAGTAGGGAACAGGTGGAGATAGGTCATGTTATCAGGGGAGTGTCAGCAGGAGTAGCACAGGCAAACTAATCAGGGGATTGATTGAAAAGCATTGTCTTTAGTTCCTTTTTGAAATCCAGGGTAGAAGCAATAGACCGAAGGGTCAGCAGGAGGGATTTCCAAGCAGTTGAGCCACGCACATCAAAGCTCAGTCCGACTGCCGAAACCAGTCTAAACCTTGACTGAACAAGTTTGAGCTGATTCTCAGAACTTAGAGAGCGAGTAGGGGTATAACGCTGGAGACGGACTGAAAGACATTTAGGTGCTGTATCTAGCAGATACTTGTGTGTCAACGTAAGGATCTTATAAGTCACTCTGTGTTTTACCAGCAGCCAGTGCAGTTTTCGCTTTAATTGTGTGATATGTGCATGTTTAGCCAAACCTGTGATGGCGCGCACAGCACCATTCTGGGTGACTTGAAGAGAAGACAGAGCAGACTGAGTGCAGCCACCCAGAAGGCTATTGCAATAATCAAGTCTTGAATTTATGAGTGCCATGGCCAGAATGGCAATATTTTTTGTTGACACATACGGTCAGATGTTACTGAGCAGCTTATTGATGAGGCCACAAGAACTATGTATCTGATCCACATGATGCCTCATGGTTAGTTTGGAGTTGAATGTGACTTCCAAGGTTTTCACTTTCTTAGCCACTGGTATAAGAGCGTTCAAAATGGTGAAGCTAAGTGTCATGACCACTGTGAGGGGGCACAAGTTGTGCCACAAGCAGGCACCCACCAGAACCCTGAGGGCCTTAAAACCACTGCAAAAGTGCTCCTGGAGCCAGTCCTGGCGCCTTTGACACCAGGCTCATATGTAGGAAGGAAGGGTTGTTCAAACTAGGTCCCATTTATGTACATGGGCCTTTAAATCCAACATGGAAGCACCCACGCAGTCTAGATCTAAGAACCAAGCCATGTGGTCTAGTGTTTTGGGTGTGGTAGGCCGGAACTACTTTCCCTGGTACTACTTTACCTGGGCTACATAAACTACACCCTGACTGCAGAACACGCTTCGAGTTACTCTGCAACTCGCATTGTGACGCTCACTGTGTCCAGCTCCTGGTCTTCAGCATCTTCCTGTAATCCTGCAAGAACAAGAACAAGATTATTCTGTTTTCCCTAAGAAAAAAACATCCAGCACTCAGCAGCTCAACTGGGCTGCAATCTGTGCAAACCGAGAGAAGAAGAAACATCACTCACCTGTGAGTATTAGCTTAAGGACTTTCGGCGAACCGCTACCACAGCTGCTGTTTAAACATTGCGACCTGCAATAACGAGAAAGGGAAAAACAATATTAGAACGCGCGCTTCGAAAACATCGAATTCCATCAGTCTTACCTGAATTCCATCGCGCTACGCCACGCTTCCATCCGGAGCACCACAGCAACATCTGCAAAGGAATAGAGACATATTCATCTTCCCTTTCAATATTAAACAACCGCACAGCGCTGTACTTACCTTAACGGATTCCAGGAGCCTGTTTTTCATTGCGCTCTCATCCACTTGCAGCACCACAGCGGCCTGTGAGAAGAAGAAAAAAACACAGGTTAACTTTAAAAGACAATAAAGGCGCTGCTCTTTGTGCTTTCTCTTACCTAGAAAACGTGCCTCTCCATTCGGCACGCCAGCATCAAGACCTTTGCACCTGAAAAGAAGGAGATAAAGACTTTAACACATTCCCACCATAAACAGAGCAAAGTCTTACAATTAACAAACCTACCGGCCTACCAGCAGATTCGGGGTCACAGCAGGCCTGGGCCCAAGGAAGGCATACTGCACCAGTGAAGCAACTCGGGCAGCTTGCCAACAAACGTGAAGCACCCCTGCACAAGAAACGCAGGAAGGATAGCTCACCCTACAAATAACTAAGATTCATTATTCAGCACTGGGCAACTACGCATCCAGGGTTCCAGATCTCAGAGCCTCCCAGACGCCCCGGTGATATCAGGTGAGCATAACAGAACTTGAAGCCTTTAAACCTTATCCACCTGGGCATCATGGAAACATCTGAAACTGATCAGTTAGCCCAGCTTTTGGGACAATTGCGTGCCGAGGTACACGCAGCCCGGCAGGAAACCAATGCCTTAAGACAAGAGTTAATAGTCACAAAAGACTGTACTGATGAATTAAGCAAACAGCTACTACAAACAAAGGCAGGGCAGGCTCCATTGCCCGGATTCACCCCATCCATCGCTATACCATCATCAGTCAATCCAGTACAGATAACGTTGCCGGGAGCAGTACCCCTGGTACCACCAGAATGGTTTAATGGAGATCCCAGAAGGTACGCGACATTCATGAACCAGTGTCACCTCCATTTTCTTTGTAGGCCTGGGGATTTCCCAAACAACCAGGCGAGGGTGGCCTTCGTGTTATCATATTTGAGTGGAAGTGCTGCAGACTGGTCGTTACCTTTAGTGAGCCGGGATGACCCATTACTGCAGAACTTCAGGGGTTTTCAACAGGAGATGGAAGTTATTTGCTTGACACTTGCATGGACAAACTCTTGATAACAAACTCCTGTCCCTCCGCCAAGGGAATCAAGATTTGTTGACTTATATTGCCACCTTTAATAGACTGGTTGTAGAAGCAGGGTGGCCAGAAGATAAAAGAACCACAATGTTTCATCAGGGCCTACGAGGAGACCTGAAGGATGTCCTTGTTCAAGTGGTAGACCCACCTAAAGACTGTGCAGAGTTTATCAACCTGGTAGTTCAATTGTGCATAGATTACAGGATCGAAGAACAGACCAAAGTAGTCTTGAAAATCGTGCCATGTACATACGTTCAAAAGATAATGTTCAACGTCCATCAGAAAATACCACAGAACCCATGCAGATTGGAGGAGTACGACCCACTTTAACCAAGGGTGAAAGAGACAAGAGGAGACAGCTACAGTTATGCCTATACTGCGGTAAAAAGGAGCGAAAAGGATGAGTCACAGACCTCACATTTCACCCTACCAGTAACCTTGATCAATCACTAACGACCATTACAGATGCATGCCATAGAGGCATACATAGACAGCGGAGCAGTTGGTAATTACATAGATCTAGATCTGGCAACAGAAATGGGACTTCCCTTATGCACAAAACCAACAACTGAAAATGTAACTACTGTTGACGGTACAGAAATTGCTTTGTGACCAGTAACCCAATGCACAACATAATTAACTCTTCTGTGTCAGGATGGACATCAAGAAGCAATCACGTTTGACCTCATCAAAGCTCCTCAGTTCCGGTTGATTTTAGGGATGCCATGGTTAGTAACTCACAGTCCCCACATAGACTGGCGTGCAAAGAGACTGACCTTTTCCAAAAAATGTGCCCACGCTTGCTAACCGAAATCTATACCACAGCCAAACCTGAAATCTGTTCAAGGAATAGCATTGGGGATTGCAGAACCAATGGACACCTTACCACAAGAATATCAGGATTATCAAGATGTTTTTCAGAAGGAACAGTCTAACACATTAGCACCACGTAGGCCCTATGACTGTCAGATCGACCTGATACCTGGCGCACAGGTTCCTTGTGGTCGAATTTATGCACTTACGGAAACCGAAAATCTCCACTTGAAGTCCTATCTGGATGAATACCTGGCTAATGGGTTTATCCACCCATCAAAGTCACCGGCAGCCTCTACCTTATTCTTCGTACCCAAGAAGGAAGGAGATTTGAGGACTTGCAACGCTTACCACGCACTTAATCAAATCACAGTAAAAAACCGCTACCCTTTGCCCCTTATCCCGGAACTATTGGACCAAGTCAAGGATGCCCGAATCTACCCCAAAATAGACCTCAGAGGAGCATACTACCTTGTACGTGGTAAGAAAGGGGATGAATGGAAAACCGCGTTTCACACCAAGTATGGCCTGTACGAATATCAGGTAATGCCTTTTGGGCTGTGCAATGCTCCCGCAGCGTTCCAATACTTCATGAATTATGTATTACGGGAATGATTCGATGTCTGTGCCCTGGTCTATATTGACAACATCCTGGTGTATTCCCCCTCTAAAAGAGATCATGTGGAACATGTTCGCTCAGTCCTTGCAAAGCTATGCCAGCAAAAACTGTACACTAAACTAGAGAAATGCTCCTTCCATGTCACTGAAGTTGAGTTCCTCGGTTTTGTTCTCTCGCCAAAGGGAGTCAAGATGGATTTACACAAAGTAAATGCCATCCTTAATAGGCCGTCACCTTCTTCACTTAAAGGAACCCAAAGCATGCTCAGCTTTGCGAAGTTTTATCGCCGATTTATTTCAGATTTCTCACGGATAGTCCACCCAATCACATTGTTACTGAGAAAAAACAACAAAAAATTCCAATGGACTGAAGAGGTCGGAACAGGCCTTTCAAGAACTCAAAAAAAGATTCAACTCCATGACAATTTTACAACATCCTCGCCCTGATCTCTCCTATGTAGTAGAAACTGATGCTTCCAGCATAGCTATGGGAGCAGTTCTCTCTCAAAGTGATCCAGAGACAGGCCAATTACACCCCGTGGCCTTTTGGTCACGTAAATTCTCACCACCAGAACTTAACTATCCAATTACAGACAAAGAATTGTTGGCAATAAAATCAGCCTTCAAAGCCTGGCGGCAGTATCTATTAGGTGCCAGATATACCATCACAGTAATCACATATCACCGAAACCTTCAATACCTAAAATCAGCAAAAGCCCAATCGGCACGACAGTTGCGGTGGGCTCTATTCTTTGCAGAATACGATTACGTAATAACATACCGACCGGGAGTTCAGAATGGGAAGGCCGATGTTTTGTCTCGTATGGGTGTTGAAGAGAAAACTAACAGTACCCTGGACCCTGTTGCCATCATCCCAAGGGATAAACTACTGGGACTCACCACCACATTGACTCTGAGTGAACTTCAAGACAAGATTCGAACCTTAATGAACCCTGAGATCTTGCAGAAATGGAATTCCTAAAATGAACATCACATGGTTCTGGATGGATTACCCTACTTCAGGGAACGACTATATCTACCAAGCAAAGATCAGCAAGAATTGGTCATGTCTGGTTATCACGATTCCCTGATCGGAGGCCATCCTGGAATTGCTAAGACTCTAGCTAAGGTTAAACAGAATTATTGGTGGCCAACCTGGCATAAGGACATTGCTCGATTTGTTCTATCCTGTGGGATATGTGCACAGAATAAATCGCAAAAACAGAAACCAGCTGGTCCCCCACAACCACTGGATATTCCACCGGCTCCCTGCATACTCTTTCTGTTGATATTATTACGGACCTACCTCCCTGTCAAGGTTTTAATACCATTCTGGTGGTTGTAGACCTGTTCTCTAAAATGGCACATTTCATTCCATTCAAAGGACTTCCTAACGCTACAGGTCTGGCAAAAGCATTTCTTGAACAGATTATAAAACTGCATGGTTTCCCCTCAGTCCTAATCTCAGATTGTGGAAGCCAATTTGTATCCAACTTCTGGACGAAATGTTGTACCATGGCACAAATCGATGTTCGATTATCCACTAGCCATCACCCCCAGACGGATGGACAAACAGAGAGAACAAACCAGGCATTAGAACAGTATCTACGTTGCATGCTGCATCAAGTGGAAGAGAATTGGAAAGACGTGTTATGGATAGCAGAATACGCATACAATAACTCCATACACACCAGCAGGGGACAAAGCCCGTTCTACACAACATACGGAAGACATCCACCTACCTCTGAACTAGACTCCCCACGACCTTGGAAATGCCAGCGGTAAAGACTCTACACACAAGTATAACCCAAGCCTTCAAAAGGGCAAATGAACATTTACTGCAAGCCAAAGACAGACAAAAATAAATCTCGGACCGGCATTGAAAGAAAGCTCCCAATTACCAAGTTGGAGACAAAGTCTGGTTGGCATCAAAACATGTGCCCATAAAAGGTACCGGGACCTTTCATCCAAGATATCTAGGACCCTATACCATCGAATCGGTGATAAATCCGGTGGCCGTCAAGTTAGCCTTACCACCAAGCATGCAAATTAATCCGGTGTTCCATGTGTCACTTGTAAAACCTATACAACCAGGAACCCGAGTCTTAACACCACCAAAACCAGTGCTAGTTGACGGAGAGCCTGAATTTGAAGTTAAAAACATCCTGGATTTGAAACGTACAAGATCTAAGCTGTACTATTTAGTGGACTGGAAAGGGTAAGGGCCTCAAGACAGAACTTGGGAACCAAGTGAACATATTCATGCACAACGTCTGATTGAGAGGTTTCACCTGGATAACCCGACCAAACCTGGACCGGACAGGAAGGATACCATGAGAGGTGCCTTGGGGGGCGTGCTGTCATGACCACTGTGAGGGGGCACAAGTTGTGCCACAAGCAGGCTCCCACCAGAACCTTGAGGGCCTGAAAACCACTGCAAAAGGGATCCTGGAGCCAGTCCTGGAACCTTTGGCACCAGGCTCATATGTAGGAAGGAAGGGCTGTTCAAACTAGGTCCCATTTATGTACATGGGCCTTTAAATCCAACGTGGAAGCACCCACGCAGTCTAGTTCTAAGAACCATGCGGTCTACTGTTTTGGGTGTGGCAGGCCTGGAACTACTTTCCCTGGTGCTACTTTACCTGGGCTCTATATAAACCACAACCTGACTGCAGAACGCACTTCAAGTTATTCTGCAACCCGCAGCATGACACTCACCATGTCCATCTCCTGGTCTTCAGCATCTTCCTGTAATTCTGCAAGAACAAGAACAAGATTATTCTGTCTTACCTGAGAAAACACCATCTAGCACTCAGCATCTCAACTGGACTGCAATGTGTGGAAACCGAGAGAAGAAGAAACATCACCCACCTGTGAGTACTAGCTTAAGGACTTCCGGTGAACCGCTACCAAAGCTGCTGTTCGAACATTGCGACCTGCAATAACGAGAAAGGGAAAAACAATATTAGAAAGCACGCTTCCAAAACATCGAATTCCATCAGTCTTACCTGAATTCCATCGCATTATGCCACGCTTCCATCCGGAGCACCACAGCAACATCTGCAAAGGAAAAGAGACATATTCAGGCTTTCTTTCAATATTAAACAACCGCACAGCACTGTACTTACCTTAACGGATTCCGGGGGCCTGTTTTTCATTGCGCTCTCATCCACTCGCAGCACCACAGCGGCCTGTGAGGAGAAGAAGAAGAAAACACAGGTTAGCTTTAAAAGACAATAAAGGCGTGCGCTTCGCGCTTCCTCTTACCTAGAAAACGTGCCTCTCCATCCGGCACGCCAGCATCAAGACCTTCACACCTGAAAAGAAGGAGATAAAGACATTAACGAATTCCCACCATAAACAGAACAAAGACTTACAATTAACAAACCTACCTGCCCAGCAGCAGATTCGGGGTCACAGCAGGCCTGGGCCAAAGGAAGGCGTACTGCACCAGTGAAGCAACTCGGGCAGCTCGCCAACAAACGTCAAGCGCCCCTGCACAAGAAACGCAGGGCGGATAGCTCACCCTACAAATAACTAAGATTCATTATTCAGCACTAGGCAACTACGCATCCTGGGTTCCAGATCTCAGAGCCTTCCATACGACCCTGGGTATATCAGGTGATCGTAACACTAAGATACTCTGGCAGAAAGGTTTTAAGTTTAGGAGCAGACAACAAAATAAGAAGCTCTGTTTTAATGGCATTAAGAGCCAGCGAGTTAACGCCCATCCACTCATGGATGGCAGCATAGGTCTTATTCATTCTGCCAGAATCCGTAGCATATTGTACTGAAGGTTTGATGACAACCTGAGTTTCATCAACATAATTTGCATACTGGACACCCAGGTTGTCCAACAATACCAAAAATGGTAGAATGTAAATATTAAAAAAGAGATGGGGATATACAAGAGCCCTGAGGCACCCCACAAGTGATGAAAGAGGGCATAGAATGAGTCCCTGCTGACAACTCTAGCCTGTCATGGCCCAAGATTCGAGGACATCTATGAAGTAGATAAGCTGGAACAGCCAATCACAGATTGGAGCCGTTCAACTAAGAGGGTATGGCCCACAAGTTCAAAAGCTGACGAAAGGTCCAGAAGCATCAGCATGGCAGATTGACGTGTTCCACTATATTAAGGGGGTTAGCTTTAAGATTGAGAAGGGCCGTCTCAGTACTGTGATGGGCTCTAAAGCCAGACTGGTGAGTGCCCAGGATATTATGGTGCTCGAGAAAGTCCTGAAGTTGTATGCATGCCGCTTTGTCCAATATCGTTAGGATAAACAGAATGTTGGTGATAGGGCGATACCTATCTGCTGCAAAGGGGTCTAGATTTGCTTTCTAAAGAAGGGGAGATATCCATACATCCTTGAGAAGACCGGGAACAGAGCCTTCAGAGAAAAATATATTGACAAGTTTTGTGACCCAAGGGAACAATATGTCAAGGCACTTAATAAAGCGGCTGGATGGACAGACATCCCCCTGACAGAAGGTTGGTTTGATTTGCGAGACCAGCTGAGCAATGAAGTGTTTAGTACAGGGAGAAAACGAAAAAAATGGGTTGTATAGAAGTGGACAAAGGGGGAAATTCACCAGAACCTTGGAGTGCGTTGCTGGAGTTAAGAGAATTCCTTACTACACGGGTGGCGTTTTGATGCACAGCAACTTTCTTAATAAAGGCATTGTGAATCGATTGACACCATTTTTGACAGGGCCAGGCAACGGGCAAGGATTGGTCTTGAATTAATTTAGTATCGAAAAAGCTCCTTTGAGCTAGACTTGGCAAGACTGATCCTGTCATTGGAGGTTGCAGATTTGGCCTTTATAATAGTTTACACCATGGTGGTAAAGTTGGTGTACTTACCGCCTGGGTCGTAATGACCTCCAGTGTAGGGTATTTCTGATGAAAGGAGCGACTCCAGCCCAAGGCCCATCATCACGATCGGCAAAGAAAAGATGAAAGATGGTAATCTTCTGGAATGGGGAGAATAGCATCCAAAGAGATGGCACCATTAAGCTAAGACTCCGTAATTGCCTGAAAATTTAGGGAAGAAGCTAAGATCTTCTACCTCCACTCCAGGAGCACGTAGAGAGCGTGTATTCAGAAGACCAAACTTTAGTGAGGACGCAGGAGGAAGTTTCACAACACTAGCAAAAGTCACAGTGGAGGAGAGGGGATTGGATGGAAAATATACACTAGAATTGTGAATCATGGGCACAATATGATCTGCATCGTTGATCAAAGGTGGAATATGAAAATCTGCGTCAGACAGGGCATTAAATTAAGGTGGAATGGGGTTGGTCATATCAGAGGTTTGGGTCGAGGAGCCTTGCAGGAGCCTATCTCTACTTACATGGTGGAGTGAGGCGCCAGCCGGCATGGCGGAGTGGCACAAGTTAGGGCAATCAGAACGTTTATCCTCTAATCTGATTTTTCGCCTATTATTAATGCATTGAACTAAGTCAGCACGCAACATGCTGGCACGAGTAAAAAAGCTGGGCAATTTACTGCAAGTAGGAGGCGGAGGAGTCAGCGCTGCACCTTCCCCAAACCGGCACAGAACCGTTTGCGCCTGTGGGCTAATTAAGTACTGAAGGAAAAACTACAGAGCACGCTGGGAACTGTGGTTCCTAATGCGCTCAATGCATGCAGAGGGTCGAAGGAGCTCTGATTCAAATCGCACTAGGTAGGATAAGAAAAGAAGGTGGATTTCACGTTAATAAAAAGAGGTAAGTGTGAATAAGCAGACAAAAGGAAATGCAAGCTAAGAATCTGAATAAATATTCACACGAGCTCAAATCAAATAACACATAAATCACACATGGAGAAGCAGCAGTGTAGGGCACAGGATTCCTCACAGACCCTGGTTAGCCTTAAAGGCAAAATAAACAGCAGGAGGGCTACAACAAACCTTATTTGTGACTGAGGCCTTTCCCCAGGGTGAACTACATACCTGAAATCGGAAAGATGGGGTTGAACTATAAGTTGTGATTGAAACCTAATGTAGCTAGTAGGCATAGGGCATGAAACTGAGAAACAGCTAAGAACCTCTACCTCGTCTAACCCTAATGTGGGTGGAGGAGGGTAAAGATGGGGGCCCTTGGAAAGACTCAGTGCCTGGAACAGTAAAACCGCCATGACTGGAAAAAATAATACATAAACTGTTGACCTAGGAAGAGTGCCAATTGAATCATTGTGTGTATTCAATCATGTTTTGATATGTATAAACCAAGGTCCTAAGCCCCAAGGTGGGTTGGAACCCCTAGGTAAGATGGCTGGGAAGATGGTAGTGCCAGCTAGAGCTATTGTGTCCATTACAAATACCTACAGAGCAGCAAGAAACTGAGGAATTATCTGAAAGGGGAGTTACATAGAGTTAAGCACAGTTCTTCTAAAGACCATAACGACAGCATCTGCTCCCCAAATACAGAATTAGGCAGGGAATCTATAAACAAAAGGGAACGCGTGTCTGCAAATTCTCACATGATATAATATGCCATTTATAACACGCCTACACACAAGTGTTTTAAGGTGCGACGAGGCAAGGGAGGGGGGACAGAGGGAAGATAGAGACAACGATCTTACTAGGCCAGGTGACATTGAGATCGTGCAGGGGATGGGGGAAGGGGAAAAGTGCTGGAGGAAGGGGGAGGGGGCAGTGCAGTACATAGGAACAAACAGTAAAATAAATAAAACAATAAATAAAAGTGCGGGCAGCTGGTGGCAAGTGCAAAGAATCAGGTGTTAAGTCCTGGTAGGGGGTTGTAGGGATACAGAAACAGTCCCTGAGTGCAAGGTTTGCTAGGGGGCAGTGCAAGTGTGCAAATGGTGAGGAGGGGACCTGGGCCCGAGATCACAGGGTGGCTAGATAACCAGTGCAGTTTCAGTTTTGGCCAGGAGATCAGCAGGGGAGAGGAGAGAAAGCAGAAGCAAAGAGGAAGGTCTTGAGGTGCTTCCGGAACCGGAGATGGTTCTCCTCAAGTTTCATAGAGGCAGGGAGCACAAATGAAAGGAGCACAGAGAATGCGCTTGTTTCATTTGCGCTGCTTTCAGAAATGCTCAGGTTAACTTATTCTCAAAGGTGACCTGACCATTTCATGAGAGGCTTGGATAGTAGCACAAAGAAAGGCTGTTCAACCCCCTTTCATACATTAGTGTCAGTAGCGTGCTCCCAACTGTAATGTATAAAAGGCGCAAAGCAACCAAATGGTTGCCGGAGCACATTTCAATGAGATGGGCCGGTAAAGGGCTAGCATTTGTGAAATGCTTGAGAAATTAAAAAAAAACATTTCCATTTTGGGGGATAGATATTCAACTATGGCAACCATGGTTAAAACTGGGGCTGTCATAATTCAAAAACAAATCATGACATGCTTAAAAAATGACCCTGTCATGAGTTGCACCTCCCTCTGAGCCTGTTCTGAATAGGTGCAGGGGGAAGATCCTTATTCCTGCACATTTAAAAGAACATTCAATTTGTGAATGTGGGGTGTCTTTTTAAGTGCACAGAAATACCCCCTTATTTGTTCAAATGTGCACATGGGGAAAAGGGAATCTTAATGAGTGCATCTAAGTTGCACTCATTCAGATGCCCTTCGAAGAATTGGCCTGCCCCTTTTTTGGCACAAGTGAGGAGATGCGCTAGCGCCTAAACATTTTTTGAGTCTCTATCCCATGGGCACTACTATTATGAACAGCACAGGCACATTGCATCCCTCCACAAGCTCATGGATGAGCAATGAGAGTAAAGGCAAAGCTGGTTGGAAACAATATATATGCCGCAGCAAGCAACTGGATACAGAAAACACAAGCCACAATCCAGCATTTCAGAAAGAAAACAAAAAAGAGCCCTTGGACTGTAATTAAGAAAGCAAGGTCTTGCATTTTGACAGAAAACAGATACTTCAAACACACCATATATTTGTAACAGGAAAATTAAACTGAATTTAGCGGCATATAGGAGAAAAAGATAGGCCCATGTCTTTTTGTGATGTCGTGAGTTTACCTAAGGTCTAGGCAGCGGAAGCCTCAAAGTTAAGCTGGCGCAACTTCCAACACCTACCACATTTCACAAGTTTTATTGCATAATAAAACTTTAGTCACTTCAACTAAACGTTCTTCACTGAATTTCTAGGGTTTTGTTGCACTGAGCAAATTCACTGTAACTCTCCCTTAAATAAAAAATGTTTACTGAATTTCAAGTGCTTTGTTATGGTGTGCAGTCAAAATATCGAAAAAAAAAGTCGAAAAAAGTTGAATTATTTATTTTTTTATTTATATTTATTTTTTGGCTCATGTAGATAACAAATTGTAAAAACAAAAAAAGGGGGGTTTGGGAGGAACCCCCTATTTCGAATAAAAAACGTATTAAAAAATAAATTCGACTTTTTTGAAAACTTTCTTTTTCATTTTTTGAATTTCGACTTTTTTTTGCTGATATTATGACTATGAACCCTTTTTTATGCTATCCCTCCCACCACCTGGATTTCTACTTTTTTGTATACTGATAATATAACCGATGTTGAATCCTTCGTAATCAATATGTGTTCTTCAGCTACGCAACATGGGGTTTATCAAGTATTTAATCTTTTTTTCTCCACAACATAAGAATGGATTACTAATGGGGTTCTGGGACAAGGAAGAGTGAGGTGGGTGTAATGCAGTGGGTTACTAATGGTGTGCTGGGACAAGGTAGAGTGATGTGGGTGTAATGCAGTGGGTTACTAATGGGGTTCTGGGACAAGGAAGAGTGATGTGGGTGTATTGCAATGGATTACTAATGGGGTTCTGGGACAAGGAAGAGTGAGGTGGGTGTAATGCAATGAATTACTAATGGGGTTCTGGGACAAGGAAGAGTGAGGTGGGTGTAATGCAATGGATTACTAATGGGGTTCTGGGACAAGGAAGAGTGAGGTGGGTGTATGCAATGGATTACTAATGGTGTGCTGGGACAAGGTAGAGTGATGTGGGTGTAATGCGATGGATTACTAATGGGGTTCTGGGACAAGGAAGAGTGAGGTGGGTGTATGCAATGGATTACTAATGGGGTGCTGGGACAAGGAAGAGTGGGGTTGGTGTAATGCAATGGATTACTAATGGGGTGCTGGGAAAAGGAAGAGTGGGGTTGGTGTAATGCAATGGATTACTAATGGGGTTCTGGGACAAGGAAGAGTGAGGTGGGTGTAATGCAATGGATTACTAATGGGGTTCTGGGACAAGATAGAGTGATGTGGGTGTAATGCAATGGATTACTAATGGGGTTCTGGGACAAGGAAGAGTGAGGTGGGTGTAATGCAGTGGGTTACTAATGGTGTGCTGGGACAAGGTAGAGTGAGGTGGGTGTATTGCAATGGATTACTAATGGGGTTCTGGGACAAGGAAGAGTGAGGTGGGTGTAATGCAATGGATTACTAATGGGGTTCTGGGACAAGGAAGAGTGAGGTGGGTGTAATGCAATGGATTACTAATGGGGTTCTGGGACAAGGAAGAGTGAGGTGGGTGTATGCAATGGATTACTAATGGTGTGCTGGGACAAGGTAGAGTGATGTGGGTGTAATGCAATGGATTAGTAATGGGGTTCTGGGACAAGGAAGAGTGAGGTGGGTGTATGCAATGGATTACTAATGGGGTGCTGGGACAAGGAAAAGTGGGGTTGGTGTAATGCAATGGATTACTAATGGGGTGCTGGGACAAGGAAGAGTGGGGTTGGTGTAATGCAATGGATTACTAATGGGGTTCTGGGACAAGGAAGAGTGAGGTGGGTGTAATGCAATGGATTACTAATGGGGTTCTGGGACAAGATAGAGTGATGTGGGTGTAATGCAATGGATTACTAATGAGGTTCTGGTATAAGAAAAGTGGAGGTGGCTGTAATGCAATGGATTACTAATGGGGTTCTGGGACAAGGAAGAGTGAGTTGGGTGTATGCAATGGATTACTAATGGTGTGCTGGGACAAGGAAGAGTGGGGTTGGTGTAATGCAATGGATTACTAATGGGGTTCTGGTATAAGAAAAGTGGAGGTGGCTGTAATGCAATGGATTACTAATGGGGTTCTGGGACAAGGAAGAGTGAGTTGGGTGTATGCAATGGATTACTAATGGTGTGCTGGGACAAGGAAGAGTGGGGTTGGTGTAATGCAATGGATTACTAATGGGGTTCTGGGACAAGGAAGAGTGAGGTGGGTGTAATGCAATGGATTACTAATGGGGTTCTGGGACAAGGTAGAGTGATGTGGGTGTAATGCAATGGATTACTAATGAGGTTCTGGTATAAGAAAAGTGGAGGTGGGCGTAACGCAACAGATTACTAATAGAGTAGCAAAAGTGAGGTGGTTGTAAACAGTGAATTGGGACAAGGAAGACAAAAGTGAGTAAATGGGGTCCCTCAACAAGGAAGAGCGATGCAATGGTAATTCAACAGATTACTAATGGGGTACTGGATCAGGTTCTGGGTAAAGAAGAGTCAGACAGGTTAATTCCACTGATTACTCTTGGAGAACTGAGATTAGGAAAAGGTGCATTGCAATGCAACATATTAAAAATGGGGTGCTTGGATGAGGATGATTGAGGCATGGTAATGCATTGAATTATTAATTGGTGCTGGGAATTGGAAGAATGAGTTAGAGTAATGGTAGTTATGGAATGGAGTATGGTAATGGTAACTGGGATGAGGACGATGGTGGTGGCGGTGGCGGTTATGCATTGGATGTATAACCATGTACTTGGATGAGGAAGAGGGAGGTGGCATAATGCAACAGATTACTAATAGGACACTGGAAGGAAGAGACAACGAGGAGGGAAGTAGGTAATAGAGTACTGCTACGAGGAAAACAGTGGTGCTGTAATCCAAATGGTTAATATTGCAGTACTGGGGCAAGGAAACGAGTAGTGGGTAATGTTACAGATTACTAATTTGGTACTAGGGCGAGGGGGGTGGGGCAATGCAAGTTATTATGATTGGGGTACTGGGATGAGAAAGAAGCAGTTGGCAGCAATCTAATGGATTTCTTGAGGGTTCCTGGGCCGAGGAAGGATGAGGTGGGGATAATGCAATGGATTACTATTGGATTAGTGGATGAGGAAGAGATAGGTGGTTGTAATATCACTGATTACTAATGGGTACTGGGATGAGGAAGAGAGGGTGGGAGTAATGGAGCCCTGGGGTAAGGAGGAGCAAGGCTGGGATAATGGTGTACTGGAAGGAGGAAACAAGAGGTGATGATATTTGAACAGATTACTAATGGGGTAATGGGATGGGGAAGAGGGATGAGAGGTTAATGCAATTGATTACTATTTGGATACTGGGGTTTGGAAGAGGGAAGAAGCGTAATGCAACATATTACTAATTGGGCACTGGGACAAAGAGGGGGAAGCAGGTAATAGAGTATTCATTTTTTATGTATTTGGTATTCATAATGCGCCTATAAATCCAATGGTGTTTCAAGGCCATCAAGATAAGGATGAGGGAGGAACAGGGAAGAAAATAACGAAAACATTCATATTAGGTCATGAGACATTTGGATGTGCAAGTGCTGTAACACGAATACAGGGAAAGGTATGGGATAGTGGTAGGAGGGGAAGTGAAAGATAGATGGGAACAGGGAAGAAGACAAACAATAACGTTCCCAGTGGGTGTTGAGACAATTCAGAGCGTGCAAGTGCAGTAACAGAAAAAAGAGGAGAGGGGGAAGAGGGGAAGTGTAGGTTGGGATGAGCAGGGAAGAAGACAACCAATAGTGTTCCTACTTGGTCATCAGACAATTCGGAGCATGCAAGTGCACTAACAGAAAAGAGTGGAGAAGGGGCACGAGGGGAAGTGTAGGGTGGGGATGAACAGGGAAAAAGACAAACAATAGCGATACTACTAGGTTGTGAGACAATTCAGAGCGTGCATGTGCAGTAGCAGAAAAGAGAAGAGAGGAGGAGGAGGGGAGGTGTATGGTGGGAAGAAGACAAACAATCGTGTTCCTACTAGGGCATGAGACAATTCAGACCATGCAAGTGCAGGAGCAGAAAAGAGAGGAGAGGGGGAGGAGGGGAGGTGTAGGTTGGGATCAGCAGGGAAGAAGACAAACAATAGCGTTCTTACTAATTCATTCAACAATTTGGAGCATGCAAGTGTAGTAGCAGAAAAGAGTGGAGAGGGGGAGGAGGAGAGGTGTAGGTTGGGATGAGCAGGGAAAAAGAGAAACAATAGCTTTCCTACTAGATTGTGAGACAATTTGGAGTTTGCACATGCTGTAACAGAAAATAGGGTAAGGGTGGGTGTAGGTTGTGGATGAACAAGGAAGAAGACAAACAATAGCGTTCCTGCTAGGTCCTGAGACAATTCGGAGAGTGCAAGTGTCGGAACAGAAAAGAGGGGAGAGGGTGAGGACGGGAAGTGAAGGATGGGGTTGAGCATGGAAGAAGACAAACAATAGCATTCCTACTAGGTCGTGAGAAAATTCGGAGCATGTAATTGCAGTAACAGAGTGAGGGGAGAGGAGAAGTGCAGGGTCAGGAGGAAGGGTACAGCTCTGGTGGGAGGGAGAAGAAGGGTACATTGAGTGCAAGTGAATATGTTCACTTGCACTTTTGAGGAGAGGGTGCACAAGGGAGTGCTTGAGGAGAAGCGAGAAGGAGCCAGTGGCCAGGAGTGATTGCAGAATCCACCAAGACTAGAGCAACAGAGGCAATGTTGTCCATGAAGGTACTGTTATGAAGAAAAGTGAGGTGTTGACAATGTAATCGATTACTGATGGGGTACTGGGGTGTGGGTGAGGGATGTGGTGGTAATGCAATGGATTTCTAATGAGTTATTGGAATGAGAACGAGGATGGTGGCATTAATGCATCAGCCTACTTGTGGGGTACTGGATCAAGGAAGGGTTAGGTGGGGTAATACAATGGGTTGTTATTGGAGGACTGGGATGAGAAGCTAGAAGTTGTTGTAATGTCACAGTTTACCAATGGGTAACTAGGATGAAAGTGAGGGAGGTGTGGCTAATGGGCATCTACAATGAAGAGGATGGAGGCAGGGTAATCTAGTGCTGGTATAAGGATGAGGGAGGCTGTATATTGTAACAGATTACTAATGGGGTAATGGGCTACATAAGAGGGATGAAAGGTTAATGCAATGGATTTGTGATCAGAATCTATTGGGACATGTTCAATATATTTTTAGATCAGTGTGTAGCATTGAGACTGCCACTCTGCATATCCTGGACGATGTGTATACAATTTTGATATAGGCTATTCTTATTTATTTATATTATTGGACCACTTTGCTGTGTCTAATACATTCAAACATAATATATTGCTCAATACTTTGTCAGTACGGATGGGCATTGGTGACCAAGTGTTGAAATGGTTTTCATCTTCTCTATGTAAGAGAAAGCAGCTAGTGATTATTCAGGAATACATTTTGGCTCCCCTTCTTTTGAGTATAACCATAGAACGCCTAGAGGACCATGTTTATGCGCTGTTTCTATTAACTTCTCCCCTAACTACGCATCTTCCTTTTTTCTAAGCACGGCCCCTCTCTGTGTTTCCTTTTGCCTATTTCAGCACTCCCCACACATAGCCTGTCTCTCCATGCACATTCTTATATGTAAAACACCCTTTTGTTGCCAACAGGTAACCCATTTGCACTGTAGTCGGATGTCTCTTTATATTTTTGATACAGCTGTTCTTAAGTTTGTTCTTATATTAACAATTATGAATATTAGATAGGCTCACATGAGACCAATCCACATCATTTTATTGGTTGTTTTTAATTTCCCGGGTGCTGTCTCACCCAGTTTTTTTGGTTTTAAAGTAAAAATGATTATAACAAGTACATAATGCTTTAAAGAATATATAGGCGAGTGTCAAACAATTCACCCTAACACAAACCACTGTATTTTCACAAACAGAAAACTCAAGTAAATGTTAAACATTGCCAATGCGTTTCGGATATTCAATACCCATCTTCAGGGCTAGGTACTAAACTTGAATAGTATCCAGTAACCTTGTAAGAAGAATCCAGCCTTTAAAACAGAATGTGTAGGGGATATATTAATTGCTGAATCCCTACATTAATCAGAAACTGTTCTGTAATAATATAGCTCCAACTTACCCAGCCTAGACCAATCTGACTCCCGCTGGGTGAACCAAGGCCTTCTGTAACTTCTTAAAGTCTCCTGCTTCTCTTCTGTAGAAATATAGTGCAAAAAAGGGGCCATTGGAGGCTGTACCACATTCATGACTAGACGCACTAAGTAGTGCGCATCAAGTTTGAAGAATTCTGGGCTGACTGTCACTAAGTCGGTAGTCAGCGGATTAAACTGCATCAAGTTATGTCCCAACCAATCTCGTGAGCCCTAGCACTGATATTTACTTAATTATCTTGCACACAGGGAGTGGGGCAGCCAACCGGAGAACCGGTCTGGTGCCCCACCTCCGTGTATATACTGGGGGTCCCCATGGTAGCGCTGGGCTTGCACGATGCATGCCGTGCGAAGACGGAGGCCATATTACTAAAGGCAAAAACTCAGGGTAACGTCAATTAGCGATCACCTTGCAAATATAACACAAACCTGGGTTCCCCTAAGGGTCAGCACCAAGTGGTAGTACAGCAACCAAATCTGTCCTCTTGCATGCTCTGCTGGAAAACAGTGTACTGAGAGACGGCAGGGACCAAACTCACTACTACATATATGTGGCCCCACATACTGCAGTTCCATGCTTAGACATGGGAAGAAGTAAAATGTTCTGCAGTGCATCACTCAGCAAACCATCAAAAAATTATCATACCACTGGCAGTCCTCATAATTACCAATGAAAATACTCCAGCTGTGTTGTTGCTTGGAAGTGGGACACCATGCTCTACCCACATTTCAAAATTCTATAGCAGTGATACCCCTATCCCCAATTCAGTGTCAGGACAATGTTACAAACTTGTTTAAGAGTGGATACAAATATAATAAATCACATGACAAACAGTGTATGCTAGATAATAACTTGACTCTAATGTTGGCAATATACCTCTTGTCCTACTCTTTTGTGGAACACCCTGGATTCTCGTGGCTTATGTGTAAAGTCTATCACCACTGTTAAGCTCCTTCCTGAAATGTTCTCTCTCACTAGATGGTAATAGAATGTTACTGTGAAGTTATGTCTACAGTGGGGTGGGTACAAATGCAATCACTGGAACAACATATCCACTTAACAACAGACATGTGGAGAAACCAAACCATTACAACATTGACTACATGTGCATCACAGAACATGTGATGGCCTTTCCTTCTTGTACCAGCATGAGGGGTCCCAGAGTAATGCATGGGGACATCAGGTACATGGTATTCAGCATCAAGCAACATCATGAATGCAATGATTTCAGGGCAGATGCCACAAGAGAGCTGAATCTGGTAGAAGGCGGGGGAGGTGGAGAACTGTGGGTAGAACCTCATAATTTGCATTTGGGCTTTGTCGTAGCAGACAATGGCTAACATGTTCTTACACATTGTCAAACCTGTAAAATGAAAGAGAAACTACCATACTCTGACTTCACAACTTTGGACTAGGTCATCCTTATGAATTTGGAATGGCCTAATTTAGTATCCAACCCTTTTCTTCACTACATCATGAAAGACACATCTGTCACAGACAATAGTATGTACTAATTTAGTTATTTACACCAATCATAATTTGCCTAATGATATGATTTCAAGATAGAAACATAAAATAACCTCAGAATCCATTAAACCCATTAAACCACAATTCAGTACATAATTCAATACAAATGCATACAAAGTTCGAACAACGCACATATCTCAAATAAAGCAACTAATGACAATAATACAGCAGACAACCTGATAACTCTAGACCATTAACAAGGGTAAGGCAAAGTCAGGCAATTGACCAGAATCGCTCACACCTGATGGCCCATTCCCTTCCCCACAGGGATAAAAGGTGGAGCATGACAGCACCCTACAAGCAAGGCAGACCGCACGACGTGAGAGCTAACTCAGTAGGGCAGTTCAAGAGAAGTCGAAAGATGGCGAAAGTCAAGAGGATTCCAAGGGGAGACATGACTTTGCCGTTATCAACAAAGACCTGTGAAGCCTCAAGAGAAGGAATCGTAAGACCGCGAACAAGAGTCAGTGTATGTTGCAGCAGATGTCAACAGTGCTCAGGCGCCTCCTCCACTGACAGCAAAGCCAGAGAGAGACGCATGGCCCAATGGCTCCGGCCTTGACTCCACAGACAAGAAATCAGAGCAGTTTATCACAATCAGTGAGTCGAGGGGAAAGTCTATAGAGAAACCGAACTGTGTTGAACGAAAGTAGCAAGCTGCTAGTTGAACTTTGAACAAACAAAGGAACTATTGAGAAAGTGGCGGATAAGCGTGCAATAGAGGCGTCCGGCACCACGTGGGTGCTCACGCAGAAACCTCTGGGCGTTTTCCCAAAGGTAGAGACTACCATAACCAGAAGGCCTTGGGAAGAGGCAAAGGGAGGTCAAAGTGGTCATAAAGCGGTCTTGTAAAATCATCTGTGCCGTTGAAAGTCTTTGACCAACAGATGATTGTGAAGAAAGTGAAGTGAATCCCACATGGTTAAAGTTGGCAAGAGTGACCCTTTAGGAGGGATGCTAATGAGAAGGGATGAAGTCTAAAGTCCCATAGTGAGCTGTTTGCTAAATGTTGGTGGGAGTGAACCTGGCAGAGGGAAGAGAACAACCAAAGGCAAAGCCTGATGAACTGTTTAAAAATACATTGAAGATTTGTGAATGCAAGAGAGGGGGAAGTGAAGTGTCCCCCTTGTCAAATGGCATCTGAGCCCATCCAAGGGAGATTGAGGGGTGGAAAATCATCGCCGAAGGTTTGCTGAGAAAGGAATTGTTTGGTTACTTTGTTGAATACGGCTTGTGAGGGGTCTGCGCCAAGAAGAGGGGTACAGCGGGGTGAAGCCTTCACCCAAAGTATTTGTGGAACAAAATGTTATGTTTGTTTGTTCAATGCATCAGGCCCTCGAAGGCGAGACTTTTGTTGAAAGGAGACTTAACCATCGAAGAACCTGATACCTAGAACCAAACTGTTAGCTCATGCTAAGAAAGCTCGAGAGTGTGCTGCACTCCAAAGTCACACCTTGTCCCATGCTAATAACCTGGGGAAGGGAGACCCTTGGCAATCACATCCTGAGTTATTATTTGTGAACATTTCTTTCTTCATTGAACCCTTATCCAACACTCTTTCTATAATTAGCTATAAGGAATTGGCAATAGGTTTTTCTTTGTATAGACCCTTTTATTTTGAAGTGACACCACAGGGACTGCCTTATTTTTCATTGGATGGCCAAAACGAGCTCCCATCTTAGATTTAGGTTTAGGTTAGGCGTTTATCCACCCTGCATTTACAGTTTAATGAACACCCTTGAACTGTGATCACGCGTGTCTGTCTTAACTATTGCCACCATGAGTTCCTTACACTCCATATGATGAACAACTTCAAGTAAGCCTGAATTTGCATGACCTCTATGGGGATAGACCATTATCAAGATACATTTAATACATTACTTAGACTGTAATGTAGGAGATACCATATCCACTAGCAGCAAACACTGTAAGAGTGTCTCAGGCAGTGAAAGGCACCCTAATCCTATTGTAACAGAATTATAACTCATTTGTGCCAGCACATTAACATTTCTTTTTTTAATTAGTTTAGTACTGGGCCACAAATGGCCTCCAGTCGTTGCATGTGAGAATTTGTCACCTACATTTCCTCCTCTCCTGATAGATGCAAATTAACGATTTACTACTAACCATCATAAATAGGCTTCTTACAAATTGACATGGCAATGCATATCCCCTGCTTAGAACATCTATTTGACCTCAAAGTCACACTTCATCTTCAGCTGTCAACTTCTGAAATTATTAGGTTGTGGGATGTATTTACCCATGCATCCGAGCCCTACCTCAAAACTGTGCAGTACTGGCATTGAAAACATCATAATGGCCAGAGCTCCCCAGAAAATGCACAGGAAAATCCCAGTTCGCCTATATTGTGAGTTCAGAGATGCAATGCTGATTGCCAAAAGCAAACCCATACTGTTGGGAATTCATTTTTCTTGAATGTCAAATATGGCAAAATCATGGGCACAGAATTACTTTACTTCAGAAACACACCAATGCCATGTCCTGAACATGGACAATATACTCCATATAATATCACTTGCTGAAATGAATTAACCTAAAAAAATCCCAAGGATGGATGCAGTAACCACAAAATCCCGATGGTGGCACTAGCGGTCTAAACTCTGACAGGAGAGCTGTTTTGCAAATTGTCTAACTGCAAAGAAAGGGGTCTTATTTCATCAAAGGTTCAAAGGGGTTGCCTGGCCTGGGAACCATTGACACTTCAGAACTCAAAACAAGAAGCCAGGAAATCACAGGGTGCTGTTAATTAAATGCAAAGTGGCCCCCTGGCCTCCTGATGTGAGCTTGCCAGACAACACACAAAGGACCCTTGCCTCTGAAAGGAATATGTTAATTCTGAAGTGTTTGCTGTCAACAAAGATCTGCCAGCCAGCAGAGATCTGTGACTGACCCACCCAAGTCTTGGAGGCGGACCTCAACACTCTGAGGACTGAATTGAAAGGAAAATATATATTTTACAAAAACACTGATAACTCTTTGTAATCAAATGACAGAAATGTATAACTTTGAGAGCTTTAATTTAAAAAATGTACCTTTAATTCAAGGCCAAACTCCAATTTGTGTGATGTTCTGGGGCAAAACCCCATGGTTTATTAATATTACAGACTCCCTGTTTCAGCTAGACAAACGAAAATGCATTGGTATGTGGGTAGATATGTGAGGAACAGTTGTATAAAATTTAATGAAGATCCAATGTTGTTCAGCACATGAAAAGGTTCTAGAAGTTGCCATTTTTGAATGCAAGCTCCTAGAAAAAGCAGATTTGGACAGAGACATGGCTACATTCAGCCACACCATGTATATGTAATTTCAAACAACTGTGTAACTCTGAAGTATGTATTTTGATCATATATAGATTTGGGTGCACAGATGACAGGGGAATGTCCCATCTGCAAGCCATAAAATGACATCACTCTGACTCACAGTTCAGTTCGCCAATCAGCGGAGGAATGGAAGCTTGACCAATGACAAGTGAGAGGGGCAAGTCTAGTGATGCAACACACACACCCACTCTCAAAAACACATAAAAGCAGAGAGTCAGGACAGATAGAGACCTTCAATTCCATTTGCAGCAACGCACTCTGCTGGACCATACAACATCCCGAGATCCAGACTTCAAATTCATCAACCTCCTGAAAGCCAAACTAGAGACTTCAATCTATCCAGAGCAGAGAGACCCAGAGAACCGGTGCCTAGCAGAGACCAGACCAGAGAGAAAGCAGTGCTGTACCCAGAGAGACCCAGACCAGACCGCTGTGAGCAGTTCCAGAGGCCAGGCGCTGTGAGCAGAACCCGGAAAGACCTGACCAGACTGAAGTCCGTGACCAAGTCGCTTTCCTGTTTAAAATCTCTTGTGAGTACCGCCAAACTGTACCAAACCAATCTCTTAGTTTAAATTCATCTAATTCAATCTATTTAACCTAAGTAGAACTGCCTCCTAGCTGTCACCTGTCATTTCTAGTAAAATTTGTCACTTGTCAATTTGAGCTTTTAAAATTAGCAAAACCAAAAACGACCTTTACTAAATTGCTCATATCTCCGCGACCGTTTGGGCTAGAGACTTGCAGTAACTTTCCTCTGATAGCTTAGAATCGTGGCTTTCCTATGAACCTAGAACCGCATTCCTAATCCCTATAGTTTTACCGAAATCGCGGAACACACATCCGCGAATTTTACCGCGATTTGCAATTTCTTCACATGTAAAAACTGCTGCTGATTGCTTTCCATTTGCCAGAAATTCGTTTAACCTGTTAACTATCCCTGCATCATTGCTAGTGTGAGCCTGGACTAATATTAACTAGATACCACTCACCCTGAACCTCTGAAAGGGAATTAAAAGCGTTTCCAGCATATTTCTCATTCATTGCCAGCACATATCAAAGCATTTGCCTGTGTTTTAAACTTCTGTTGTCTAAGCTTGGGGGGGATTGAACTGATTACATTGATTGCATTTCTGAGAACTGTGTGCTTTCCTCCCATTTCCTTGCATTGCATAAAGAGGGGGGGAGTGAATAGCCAGAGAAAAGTGATTACATTGTTTGGTTGAAATCATATTGAGTATTTTCTGTACTGCATTCATTGAATATTGCATCCACCTGAGCTTACATAAAGCATCCTCTACCACATTATACTTTTGTTCCTATTTACCAGTGTGCTACCTTATCCATTTCATGTCAACTCATTAGTGATTATAAGAAGTGTGCTAGTGCCAGATTCTCCGTTGTTGATCTTTATCATATCAGATTAAGTGTGCTATTCAAGTATTAATTTATTATAAAGTGTGACATATATATTTTAAATTATCAAATAAACCTTTTAAACTTGCAAAACAGAACTACTTCTTGGCTCAGTGGGGTCAGGGGGATTCCAAGAGAGGGGTGTTATATAAGGGTAGTCATCCAGAACGCATGAACTGGACCTAAAGATATATCAATAAGGGTTTTCATTCAGTATTCTAGACTAGGCGTTAACTTAACTGTAGTGCTGGATTGAATCCTCTTACAAAGTGGGGGCTCGAGCCGAGACGTTGGGTTAGATTTACCATTTGTGCAGATTAATACAGCGTGCCAGCTGACCAGATACATACATCCAGTCGGATCACCACGCTGCATTACGCTGTGAAGCATTCCTCAAAAGGGACACTCCAAGAAAAGTTCTGTTCTGCAAAAATAAAATACTAACTTCTGTAAGTCAGGACAGAGACCAATCTCTAGAATGACGACCTTGGTAGATATGAAAATAGCCAGAGAGCACTTCTTACATAAGTTATTTGTGAGAGGTGAGTGGACTCACCAGGACCAAACAGTCTGGTTGCAGGCCATCATGCAACAGGTCACGGAAACAGGGTCAGACTTATGGAGAGATCAGGGTCCATTACATGTGGCCCTGAGTGAACTATATATGGCTCCTAAGGCCAAAGATGAACACGACAAGATTGTTAGGATAGCGGCATATTTATATTTATATATGGGAGCCATACAGAATAAATGTGCTGAAGGCCATGATCTGGCAAAAAGGCAACAGATGGCGTTAGAGAAGGCCCAATCTGACCTGGTCTCTTCTGAGCAGAGGCTGAAGAGGAGCCAGGAGTCAGAAGATGATAGTAGGCAGCACATCATTAAAATAAAGAAGGATATGGATGTGCTGCAACAGGAAAAGGTAGAACAGGATACTAGATTTCTGGCCCTGCAGAAGGAGCACCAAGACAGTTTGGACTCCTTACTGCAGAGCCAGAAAAAGCTGGAGCAACAATTAGACTTTAACAGGGCATGCACGGAGCAGGTAGCCACCCTGCAAAGTCATCTAGATAGAGTGAAGGAGGAGAGCAACAAACTAATTCTGAAAGACCTGGATACCCAGGCAGAGTTTGATCAGGAGCGCCAGAAAGCTGGTGCCTTCCAAAGGCAAAGGGACGACCTGGCGGCACAAATGCAGGCTCTTAGTCAGGAAAGAGACGCCTTAGGCCAGGAAGTCTGCCATTTAAAAAGAAAAATGGAAGAAAATCACCTGGCCCACCAGGGACTGGGTGACCTCCAAAAAGAACACCAGAACTTGCTAGAGCACACCAGGAGGGTGGAGGATGCTCTAGCAAGAAAGGAGCAGGCCAATAGGGACACAGCTCAGGAGATAAACCTCCTGCAGCAAAGACTGGCCCAGTGCTCCAGGACCAATCAGGAAACACAGAGAGAGAATGAAGCTCTCTGCCAGCACAATGATAGGCTCCAACAGCAGGTAGCGATGCAGGAGAGACTGATAGAGTCGAGTAAGGCCTTAACTGAGGAACTGAAGGCACAAATGCAGGCTCTTGCATTGCAACAGGGAGCAGGGGCGGATAGAGATGAGGTTTGCTGGGAAATGGAAACTCCGGAGCATAACCTCAGGAGCCCTAGTACCAGAGGCCCTCATACCTCTCAGTCCCTGGACTCTACCATCCCCATGTCCCCTGGCGCACATGAGCACAGGGCCGCAGGGATGGCAGATTACTATCCAGCTAAGAGTATGGGGCTCATAGGCCAGTACCACTCAGGAATGGAGGGGTGGGCATCCGGGTATGGGCACCCAAGTACAGTACAGTTCAATGGGGAACCCCAGGAGAGTAGGCCCATTAAGGGCATCCTGAAAACCTCTGCCCAGTTAGGTCAGTGGAGGGGGTACCCATCAAATCCTGGCAGCAAGGAGGAATCTGAAGACTCCTCTGAACTGCGCAGGACACAGGAGACCAGGTCCCCACATTCTGCCAGCCATTCCCAGGCTCGCAGAATCTGGGAAAACCTGGAAGAACAGACGGGAACCTCTGGGAGCAGTGCCTCTGAGTCCGAGGAAGAATGGACAAGGGTTACCCGAACCAAAAAGGCCAATAAGGCAAAAAGGGCCTTGCGTAAGGACCCCTTAAAGCAGATTAAGGCGATCAGGAGCGTCATCACGCCTTACCATAAGAACGCTAAGTATTCTGTTTGGGAGCACTTAGAGTTGTTTGAACAAATGATGGAGACTTTCCATTTGAAGGACAGCCAAAGCTGCATTCAATATGTAAAGTGGACCTTCTCCCCGGAATACTCCAGTTTCTTTGCGGGGCTGGAGGACCAAAATCATTTAAGATGGTCCACCTATAAGGCGGCCATCCTGAAACATTTTTCTGTTCACAGAAATCCTCAAGAGGCTCGCAAGGCAGCCTACAATTTGCAATGTGGGGAGGATCAGGCCCCACAAGAATTTGTGCAGGAGTTAAAGCGTGCTTTTGCACAGACCACAAGAAGGGTGCGCACAGATAGTAGAGAGTTTATAAATACGTTTTTCCATGCCTTGCCCAAATATATCATGACCCAGCTCGTGAGGGATTTTCATGAGAAAAGATCTTTAGACTGGGTCATTGAACAGGCTACCCGGATCTATGAGGTGCAGAAGCCCATAGAAAATAAAAGCAATGCCCAGAAAAACCCCAAAGCCAACAGCACCCCTGCTGCTGCCAAGGTGGCAGAGGTAAAGGTCACCCCCGTTTTGGATTTGGAGATGGGGGGGCCTAAAAACCTACCTGCACCTAATAATGCTAGGCCCAGAAGGTCCTCGGGCCAGTCACAGACAGGGAGCCAGGGAGGCAGCCCCACAAATGGGGTCCCTCGCTCTCCTGACTATGTAAGTCCTCGCTACAAAGGTAACAGACCCATCCTGGGTTATGTGTGGACTCCTCCAGCCCAAGGGGGGGATCCAGCCAAGCACCTAACCCAGGGAACTTCCCTCCAAACTTCCCACAGGAGGGCAGAAATTTACCAAACCCTGGGCAGAACTTTTTCCCCAGATATCCACCCGACTTCCAACCCCAAAATCATCCATCCTTCTTTCCACAATTCCCTGAGCCCAGACCACTGAATCCGGGAGAGGGGAGGCCAAGGGTGGAGGGGTACCAAAATCTTCCCAACCAGGGGTACTACCAGAGAAGGGATAGCTACCCTTCCGGGGATCAGCCCAGGGGAGAAAACAGGGCCCCGTATCAGCCTGAGCGGGTTTCCCAGTTAGAGCGCCAGGTTCAAAACATGGCGCGGGATCTGGGTCACATACTGAGGGCTCAGCAGAACCCTCAGATGGGCGTGCCAGCGCAGAACGCACCCAACTCTGTACCTGGTGCTCCAGAACAATGACGGGGGCAGCACCCCGATAACACACCGGTTCCCAGGGAGGAGGCACAAGGGGAAGGGGGGTGTAAAGCCTTGGAGGAAGCTTCCTTCCTCACTTGTAAACAGCCCCTGGAAACCCAGGAACCGGAAACAAAATCTCTTGCCCCTGTAAGTCTGCCTCCTAAGGAGCAGAGGGGGGGTAGGAGAAACAAAAGACCCAAACAGACTCAGTTTGAGGAGGAGGTACAGATCTTCCAATTTGAGGGAGAGGGATCCTCAGAGGATCCTGGGAAAAGGATCTTCTCCTTCAGAGAGGGGGGAACTCCTCCCAAAGAAAAATGGGTCCCTAGGGATGCAAATCCAGACTGGGGAGATGTGGAGACTGAGCTACCGCCGCCCACCATCTCATCCCAGAACCAACAGCAAGAAAATCCCCTGGTTCAAACCCATCCTGGGGACTGCCTCCAAAAAGGGGGGGGCGGCCCAGAAACGGAGCCAGGGGAACCCACAATGGCTCTGATCTCCAGTTGCAAAATTTTTCTTTCAGATTCCCAAGGCTCTCCACAAGATTCTGCCCAAATCCCTTCTCTAGCGATGTCCAAAACCAGAAAATTAGCCCACCAGTTGTCCAAAAATGTACATTATCTGTGCCCCCTTGAGGAGAAGGAGGGAAGATATTATGCCCCGGTACAAGTACAGGGGCAGGGTACAATCTTGGCACTGGTGGACACTGGATCTCAAGCTACCCTTCTGTCCAGAAGGGCCTTTGACGAACTGAATGCAGGAAGGGGAGAGAATTACCAAATTCCTCTCACCTCTCTTCCTGGACAACTGCAGAACTTTGACGGGAAGGAAATTCCCGTCGAGGGGACGGCAGACTTGGACATTAAGATCGGGCGACACAAGTTGAAACACCCGGTCATAGTTGTAACCCCAGAGGGCACCCCTTGTTTACTAGGGAATGACCTCCTGAGAAGGTTGTCACCCCTAATAGATTGCGTAAACAAGGTCCTCTGGACCCAGACTAGCCGACCAATAAAATTAAAACAGAGTGTCAACCATGTTAGTTTAAACGGCACATGCCACATGGTTGAACAAAAATCTGACCAAGTAGAATTTCACTTCCAGAACAACCAAATTCCAGACGTGACAGTAATAGCAGTAGGACAACAGACTGGTGATGGGGGGTCCTCTCTATTTCTGAAAATCAACCTTCCTTCCAGTCTAAAGTGGTATTCCACGCTGGAAGGAAACACTCTGAAATTCTATACTAATCCACAATCTGAAACTCCCACTCCTATAGTCCAGAAAGATGTGAAATCAGCTCAGAGCCTGGCTGATATTCAGCAGATTGGAGAGCAGTTGTTCATCCCTGTTCAGTTAAATGATGGGAAGGACTCTGTTCTCGCTCGAGTGTGCGTGAACAATGGTAAGAGCTTCATCAGCGAAGCCATGTTTCGCCAACTCCCAAAGGATCCAGCCATTCCCACCTTCAAACTGATAGACAAATGGGAAATGGACCTGGAAGCACCTAATTCAAAACATCTCCTGCCAAGCAGGTGTATGCTCAAAATCTCCATTGGCAACAAGAGCATAGTCCACAATTGTTGGGTCGTGCGAGACGTCCCTGCCGCCTTTTACTTAGGCAGTGACATTCTCAATCGCTTTGCCATTAGTTTGGACCTAATAAACTTCAAAGCTTGGTCCCGATTAGCGGATAATCCCATGACCTTTGATGATCCAGAAAAAGCATTTAGGTCAGCTCAATTGCTACCTTATGCAGTTGAAATTCAGGTTAAAGAGGAAGTCACCATCCCAGAAAGGACCCGACAATTCTCCCTGGAAGTGAAAGTTAAAAGGGGACAAGAGTTGAAAAACCCTGATGCTTACATACATCTAAATGCTTCTCTCCAACAGCAAGGGTTGGGGGTAAACCCAACTCCATTAGTCAACATAGAACATGACACCATTCTAATAGAGGTGGATAACAGCGACTTAAAGAGTATTACTGTAGCCGCAGGCACCATTATTGGAATGGCGGTTGATGACCGACATTTCTCCATTGATCTTGTAAATGAACTGTTAGGACCAATCCCCAAGGACTGTGTTGACAGTGACAGTGAGGACAATACAACACCAGACAGGATTTTCACCCGGCATGGGGGGAACTTCCTGGTGTACACTTCCTTCCCCTATGGTAAGGAAGATGTGACTTGTGACTTCAGGAGGGATGAGGTGATTTTCCAGGTCCATGAGGGCTGCCTTTTCCACCTGAAGCCTCCGGTCCAAATCAGCACTCTGACCAGGGACTTCTCCACCCAGCTGGAGGAGGCCGCGGAGATAGCCAAACCAGAAGTCTTTCCAGGCTTCAGGCAGATGGTGGAAGAGAGAGTCAACCTAGCTGATGCCTGTGTGACTCTGGAACAAAAGCAAAAGTTGAAACAAGTTTTCTTGGATTTCCAAGATCTCTTTGCGGTAGACTCATATGACTGTGGTCGCACTGACATCCACACAACAACAATCCCCACGGACCCTGGCATGACTCCTGTGTTTGTGAAGCAATATCGCTTGCCTCTCACATCAATGGAGTCCCTTACTGAAATAATTAAGAACCTTGAGTCCCGGGGAATAATCCGTCCAGTCCACAGCACCTTCAATAATCCGGTGCTTGGAATATTGAAGCCAAACGGCCAGTGGAGACTCTGCGCCGACCTCAGGGAGCTCAACAAACGGGTCCATACTTCCCGATGGCCTCTGCCCTACATTGACCAAGGGCTGGCCCAGATCCAGGGGTCACAGGTATTCACTGCAATAGACCTGACCAATGGATACTGGACTGTGCCTGTCAGTAGGGAGGACCAATACAAGCTGGCTTTTACCTTTGGGGGCCAGCAATACACATGGACCCGGACTCCCTTCGGATACCTCAACTCCGGCAATGAATTCAACATTTTTCTACACAAGGCCATGCCCGACTTGGGTGCAAGGGGTAACCTGGCTTATGTGGATGATGTCCTCATCAAAAGTTCATCTGTGGAGGAACACATAGCGGAGATCCGTTATGTTCTGACACAGTTGCGGGCCGCCGGAGCAAAACTTTCCTTTCAGAAAGCACAGTGGTGTAGAACCCGTGTTAATTTCTTGGGGCATGAGATTACTCCTCAGGGTCTCTGTCCCCAGGAAAAGAAAGTGGAAGCACTTCAGAAACTGAAAGACCCCACAACTCTGCGAGAACTAAGGAGCCTCCTTGGACTGACTAATTACAGCAGAAAGTTCATTGAGGACTACGCAGAGATCACCAGACCCCTGATTCATCTCCTGAAGGGGGGGGTCAAGTGGGAATGGGGTCCAGAACAAGCCGAGGCACTAAAACAACTCAAGAGAAGCCTCTCACAAGCGCCTTGCCTAGCTTACCCTGTCAGAAACAAGGAGTTCTTCCTGGAGACGGGGTTCTCTAATACGTGCTTGACGGCCGTATTATACCAAAAGCATGACAAGGTCAATAAAGTAATCTCCTATGCGAGCAAAACTTTATCCTCTGTGGAGGAAAAATTCAACGATTGTGAGAAGGCACTCCTGGCAACGGTGTGGGCATTGAAGAATTACTGCCCGTTTATCCAGGGGGAACACATCATAGTGGAGACTCCACACCAGCCTCTGCAATATCTCCAAAGTGACAGAATCCGGGCCGGAAATGTGAGTAATTCCCGAATTACTTCCTGGATTCTGTCAATGCAAGGCTTTCCTGTGGAGGTCCGATATGGCCAAAACAAGAAGAGTCCCCTCGCGCAAGGTCTGGCTGACTTGCATGATTGTGCCAGAGAAAACTGTCTCGAGGACGAAAGTCTAAAAATAAAGGACAACATGGAGGCATACCTTAATTCCCCCCACAAAGTCTTTGAAGAAGACAACTGTGAGGGAATGCCCACTGTGTATGTGGATGGATGCTCTTACCATGTTGACAACAACGGGGAGAAAGAACTGGTGGCCGGCGTAGGGAATGCATGGGTGAATGAGTCCCCAGAACCCTCCGCTGGATACAAAATTGGTCCCCGAAGTAGTCAGGTGGCAGAATTGATGGCTGTGCATCAGGCCATCCTCACTGCTGTCCAGCATCAACTCCACGAACTGGTCATAATCACAGATTCGGATTATGTACGGAACGGGTTCGTGGAGCACCTGGTTAATTGGAAAACCAGAGACATGTTATGTGCTAACAACAAACCCTTGAAACATGGGAAGTTGATCCAAAACATTGATGATCTGGTCACATCGAATGGGATGACCATCTACTGGAAAAAGATCAAGGGTCATTCCAAAGTAGAGGGACCAGACAAAACTGGAAATGACTTAGCTGATCAGCTGGCCAAAACCGGAGCCATCCAAGGGAATCTAATTGAGATTGAGTCCCTGTTGGGGGAAATCCAGGTCACTGCCATCACTAGGTCCCAGACAAATGCTCACAACGACCTTTCAATTGCACAATGGAGTAAGGAGACCCCTGATGCTGATTTGATTACTGCTCAGAAGGGGGATCCAATAATTGGTAAATTTTACCAGCACCTTGAGGACCCTGAGAACTTTCCCCTGACGGATACCGATTACATTGGGAAAGAGGACCTAAGAGTGTTGATGAAATGTCCAAAAATGTTCCGGATCCAAGACGGTTTGTTGGTAAGGAAATCCAAAGCTGGCCACGATCAGTGGGTGGTTCCTACCTCATTCCGAAGCCTGATGTTAAGTCACGCCCATGATGCGGCCACCGCCGGTCATAGGGGGTTTCACACAACATTGGAAATCTTAAGAGAGGTTGCATACTGGCCACACATGGGCCAGGACCTCAACCAATACTTGAAGGGGTGTCTTGTGTGTGCACAATTTCAGCCGACATCCCTCACACACCGGGCGCCTTTACAAAAGAGGGGAATGACACTGCCATGGTCAGATTTACAAATCGACTTTGTAGGCCCTGTGATTTGCTCGGCTAGGGGGAATAAGTACATGTTGACCGTGACATGCTTGTTTACCAAGTGGGTGGAATGTCTCCCAGCCCCAAATTGCAAGGCAGAAACTGCAGCTGCCTTGATGATTAACCACATCTTTTCCCGTTTTGGTCTACCTCAAAGGATTGAGTCAGACAGAGGTAGCCACTTCACCAGTGAAGTAATGACAAAGATGTGGGAGATACTGGGGGTCAAGAGAAAGCTGCATATTGCTTACAGACCAGCTTCTTCTGGGGCAGTAGAGAGATATAACCGGACAATTGTGAGCATATTAAAGAAGTTTGTGGCAGATTCTGGGCCAAGTTGGGATATCCGATTACCTCTGGTCCTAATGGCTATCAGATCTACCCCTTCATCTGCAACCAAAATGTCACCATTTGAGTTGATGACTGGGCGCAAGATGGTGCTTCCTCAGCATTTGCTCTACAGGACCCAAGAGCAGACACTGATAAATGCCTCCACTACTCATGAGTATGTGGAGAATTTAAGGAAACACCTCCAACATGCTTTTGCTTATGCTCAGCGGAATCTAGAAAGATCGGCTGATAGCATGAAGACCCATTATGACCTGAAAACTTCCAGGAAGGAATATCAGGTGGGAGACCGGGTCTATCTATACAACTTCCAAAGGAACCAGGCCAAGCAGCGCAAATTTTTGCCTACATGGAAAGGACCCTTTGAGATCATCGACAAGATCTCCCCTGTGGCCTACAAGATCCGCATCCCCAAAGGCGGTTCGGCAGAGGGGGAAGACAAGTGGGTCCACATAAACCAGTTGAAATGTTGCCATCCCAGGCACACTCTGCAACAACTGGAGGAATCCTCTGGAATCCTAGCGGGTACTGTATCAGACTAATTCAGTTCCAATCATAAAACATACCACATCTAGTCTCCAACATACTGTGATTTGCATGAAACTGTCTCTTAGTCATACTGTTTTTATTAAAATAAGAAAGTAATGTTTCGTTATGATAAAATGCATATGCTGCCCCACTATCTCAACAGTGGTGGAAAAAAAAAATCGTCTATGAGTAGATATTGCCGCTTTTGCTTCATCATCCTAGGAGAGATGAAACCATGAAGAATGACCAAGAAGGACGATCCGGAGACCGGGAATGAAGATCCAATGGGCCCAGTGGACCGCCCAATACTCCCATCAGGACCGGCGAGGAGAACCGATCGATCCGACCGGATGGAGGAAAAGATGCTGAACTGTGCCATTTATCGGAAGAAGATGAGTGTAGGGTGTCCTGACCCACGTTTAAGCTACCCTGCTACAACATTTGGTGCTGTGGGTTTAGGAAATTCAAGATGGCGGAAAACCCACATGTACGCCGAAATCCAGGAAAGCTGCACAGTTGTGCGCACACCAAAATGGTTACCTAACTTGCCACCCACCAGTGTAAAGAAAGGTCTTTGTTAACAAAATCCACTGTTACTGATGTCAAAAGTTGCTGAAATCGTGACTCATTGGACCACTTTAAAGATTCAACCCTTTTTATGGGGTTCCACATAACCATCTTACTGTAAGGAGCCCCATCAAAACAATGTTAAGCAAGGATTTACTACCATGTAAGAACCATTCCTGTTTAGAATGCATTAATCCAAGAAAATCGCAAAAATGGGTGCAGTACCAGTACTCACCACTATCCAAAAGCCGGCGTTTTAAAACCCACTGTGTGTTTTTCTGAAGGCAAGCCAAAATGCCTATTTTCAAACATTGCAATATGTGCAAAATATTTACTGAACACCAGCAGACATTTGGCAGAATGGAGTTTTGTGTGCCTACAAAATCTGAGAAATGAAGAGCACAAAACAATGTATAATAAGACTGGCTGGGCTGTGGATTGCAGCAGTTTAACTGCAACTGGATTTAAAACCACCAAAATCGAAAATGTTTAGATTAAATGAGTGACCTATGTTTGGTGTCACATGCCTTTGTAATTGTTTAAATGTCATAGTTTTAAACTTAGAATCAGCATTCTAGCTGCATGTGTAAAATTGCAAGTTAAGTTAAAAAGCAACAAAAATAACATGACAGTTAGCTGAAGGTCTGGCTTAAGGAACTTGATTTTGCCTAGCAACGGATCCCATCAGGAGTGAAACTTGAGTCACAACTATGTTCCCAGGCCAATGTTCCTTTTGCTGCCCACACTAAGGATATGCCATCTATCTGATAATTGAATTTCCTGTGCTCTGCCAGAGAGTGAACAAAGCCCTCTCCACTCAGGCAAAGGTTTTTATTACAGACGTCGTAAAAAGTGGCTTCCTCCTGGAGAAGCTGGGAGGGGCACTGCCTGTGAGAAGCAAGCTGGCTTGGCAGAAACTGGAAAGACTGGTTTCTGTACCATGTGACCTGAAAAGACACACCCCTGCAGCAAGGATATGGTTTTATAAAAAGGTGGATAACTCATAGTGCGGACAAGTGAAAATTTTATAAATGATACCATAATTCTTGTGATTTTTCTGCCCACAGTTTAAGACGTGGTAGGAACCGGTGGTATATTCAGGGGGGTTTTAGCGGAAAAGTGGATATTACTCTAAATGTGTGCATGTTAAAAATCTGAAACTTCATCAGTTAATGTCCCTACCCCCTGCACACATGTATGTAAAGTTGGGTCCATGTCAGAAATTGAAAAAGCAGTTAAAAAGTCAATTATTTACACTCTTTGAATGCCAGCTCCTAGAATGAGCAGATTTGGACATGGACATGGCTAAATTCAGCCACACCATGTATATGTAATTTCAAACAACTGTGTAACTCTGAAGTATGTATTTTGACCATATATAGATTTGGGTGCACAGATGATAAGGGAGGTTGTTTCAAGAGATCATAAAATGACATCACTCTGACTCACAGTTCAGTTCGCCAATCAAGGGGACGAATGAAAGCTGACCAATGACGAGTGAGAGGGGCAAGTCTAGTGATGCAACACACACACCCATTCTCAAGAAACAGATAAAAGCAGAGAGTCAGGACACATAGAGAGATTCAATTTCATCTGCCGCTGGAAGCCCTGCCGGAAAAATCCATACTTACCTCCATCAAACTCCAGAAAGCCAAACTAGAGACTTCAATCTATCCAGAGCAGAGACCAGACCAGAGAGAAAGCAGTGCTGTGCCTAGCAGAGACCAGACCAGAGAGAAAGCAGTGCTGTGCCTAGCAGAGACCAGACCAGGCGCTGTGAGCAGAACCCGGAAAGACCTGACCAGACTGTTGACCAGATCGTGACCAAGTCGCTTTCCTGTTCAAAATCTCTTGTGAGTACTTAGCAAAACTCAGAACACATCTCTTAGTTTAAATTCATCTAATTCAATCTATTTAACCTAAGTAGAACTGCCTCAAATCTGTCACCTGTCATTCTAGCTGCAAAAATTTGTCACTTGTCATTTTGAAAAAGTGTGCGTTTAAAATTTACAAAACCAAAAACGACCTTTACTAAATTGCTCATATCTCCGCAACCGTTTGGGCTAGAGACTTGCAATAACTTTCATTTGGAAGCTGAGATCCCAGGCTTTCCTAGGACCCCAAAACGGTAGAGATAGTCCTTGCGGTTCCTTTGTAATAGCGCTCGGCGCATCCGCGAATTTTGCCGCAATTTGCAATTTCTTCACATGTAAAAAAACTGCTGCTGCCTGATTTCCATTTGCGAGAAATTCGTTTAACCTGCTAATCATTCCTGCATCATTGCTAGTGTGAGCCTGGACTAATATTAACTAGATACCACTCATCCTGAACCTCTGAAAGGGAATTCAAAGCGTTTCCAGCATATTTCTCATCCATTGCTAGCACATATCCAAGCAATTTGGGCCTGTGATTTCAAAACTCCTATCTGTTTTCTGTTGTCTAAGCTTGCCGGATTGAACTAATTACAGTTGATTGCATCTTTGAGAACTGTGTGCGTTCCTCCCATTTCCTTGCATTGCATAAAGAGGGGGGGAGGGAATAGCCAGAGAAAAGTGATTACATTGTTTGGTTGAAATCATATTGCGTATTTCTGTACTGCATTCATTGAATATTGCATCCACCTGAGCTTACATAAAGCATCCTCTACCACATTATACTTTTGTTCCTATTTACCAGTGTGCTACCTTATCCATTCATGTCAACTCATCAGTCATTATAAAGAAGTGTGCTAGTGCCAGATTCTCCGTTGTTAATATTTACCCTATCAGATTAAGTGTGATATTCAATTATTAATTTATTATAAAGTGTGATATATATATTTTAATTTATCAAATAAACCTTTTAAACTTGCAAAACAGAACTACTTCTTGGCTCAGTGGGGTCAGGGGGATTCCAAGAGAGGGGTGTTATACAAGGGTAGTCATCCGGAACGCATGAACTGGACCTAAAGATAAATCAATAAGGGTTTTCATTCAGTATTTTAGACTAGGCGTCAACTTAGCTATAGTGCTGAATTGAATCGTCTTACAAAGTGGGGGCTCGAGCCGAGACGTTGGGTTAGATTTACCATTTGTGCAGCTTAATACAGTGTGCTAGCTGACGGGATACATACATCCGGTCGGATCACCACGCTGCATTACGCTGTGAAGCATTCCTCAAAAGGGACACTCCAAGAAAAGTTCTGTTCTGCAAAAATAAAATACTAACTTCTGTAAGTCAGGACAGAGACCAATCTCTAGAATGACGACCTTAGTAGACATGAAAATAGCCAGAGAGCACCTCTTGCATAAGCTATTTGTGAGAGGTGAATGGACCGAACAGGGCCAGGATGTGTGGTTGCAGGCCATCACACAACAGGTCACTGAAACAGGGTCAGATATATATAGAGATCAGGGTCCCTTACATGTGGCCCTGAGTGAACTATATATGGCTCCTAAAGCCAAAGAGGAACACAATAAGATCGCCAGGATAGCAGCATACCTGTACCTATATATGGGAGACATGCAGGATAGATGTGCTGAAAGCCAAAATCTGGCAAATAGGCAACAGATGGCATTACAGAAGGTCCAATCTGATCTGGACTCTTCTGAGCAGAGGCTGCAGAGGAGCCAGGAGTCAGAAAATGACAGCAGACTGTACATTACTAAAACAAAGGAGGATATGGATGTGCTGCAAAAGGAAAAGTCAGAACAGGATACTAGATTTCTGGCCCTGCAGAAGGAGCACCAAGACAGTTTGGACTCCTTACTGCAGAGCCAGAAAAAGCTGGAGCAACAGATCAATTTCAACAGGGCATGCACAGAGCAGGTAGCCACCCTGCAAATCCAACTAGACAGAGAGAAAGAGGAGAGTAATAAACTGATCCTGAAAGACCTGGATACCCAGGCAGAGTTTGATCAGGAGCGCCAGAAAGCTGGTGCCTTCCAAAGGCAAAGGGACGACCTGGCGGCACAAATGCAGGCTCTTAGTCAGGAAAGAGACGCCTTAGGCCAGGAAGTCTGCCATTTAAAAAGGAAAATGGAAGAAAATCACCTGGCCCACCAGGGGCTGGGTGACCTCCAAAAAGAAAACCAGAACTTGGTAGAGCACACCAGAAGGGTGGAGGATGCTCTAGCAAGAAAGGAGCAGGCCAATAGGGACATTGCCCAGGAGGTAACCCTCCTGCAGCAAAGACTGGCCCAGTTCTCCAGGACCAACCAGGAAGCACAGAGGGAAAATGAGGCTCTCTGCCAGCACAATGATAGGCTCCAACAGCAGGTAGCGATGCAGGAGAGACTGATAGAGTCGAGTAAGGCCTTAACAGAGGAACTGAAAGCACAAATGCAGGCTCTTGCATTGCAACAGGGAGCAGGGGCGGATAGAGATGAGGTCCGTTGGGAAAGAGAGACTCCTGACCATAACCGCAGGAGCCCTAACACCAGGGGCCTTCATCTCCCCCAGTCCCTGGACTCTACCACCCCCATGTCCCCTGGCGCACATGAGCACAGGGCCACAGGGATGGCAGATTACTATCCAGCTAAGAGTATGGGGCTCATAGGCCAGTACCACTCAGGAATGGAGGGGTGGGCATCCGGGTATGGGCACCCAAGTACAATACAGTTCAGTGGGGAACCCCAGGAGAGTAGGCCCATTAAGGGCATCCTGAAAACCTCTGCCCAGTTAGGTCAGTGGAGGGGGTACCCATCAAATCCTGGCAGCAAGGAGGAATCTGAAGACTCCTCTGAACTGCGCAGGACACAGGAGACCAGGTCCCCACATTCTGCCAGCCATTCCCAGGCTCGCAGAATCCGGGAAAACCTGGAAGAACAGACGGGAACCTCTGGGAGCAGTGCCTCTGAGTCCGACGAAGAGTGGACAAGGGTTACCCGAACCAAAAAGGCCAATAAGGCAAAAAGGGCCTTGCTTAAGGACCCCTTAAAGCAGATTAAGGCGATCAGGAGCGTCATCACGCCTTACCATAAGAACGCTAAGTATTCTGTTTGGGAGCACTTAGAGTTGTTTGAACAAATGATGGAGACTTTCCATTTGAAGGACAGCCAAAGCTGCATTCAATATGTAAAGTGGACCTTCTCCCCGGAATACTCCAGTTTCTTTGCGGGGCTGGAGGACCAAAATCATTCAAGATGGTCCACCTATAAGGCGGCCATCTTGAAACATTTTTCTGTTCACAGAAATCCTCAAGAGGCTCGCAAGGCAGCCTACAATTTGCAATGTGGGGAGGATCAGGCCCCACAAGAATTTGTGCAGGAGTTAAAGCGGGCTTTTGCACAGACCACAAGAAGGGTGCGCACGGATAGCCGTGAATTTATCAACACGTTTTTCCATGCCTTGCCCAAATATATCATGACCCAGCTCGTGAGGGATTTTCACGAGAAAAGATCTTTAGACTGGGTCATTGAACAGGCTACCCGCATCTATGAGGTGCAGAAGCCCATAGAAAATAAAAGCAATGCCCAGAAAAACCCCAAAGCCAACAGCACCCCTGCTGCTGCCAAGGTGGCAGAGGTAAAGGTCACCCCCGTTTTAGATTTGGAGATGGGGGGGCCTAAAAACCTACCTGCACCTAATAATGCTAGGCCCAGAAGGTCCTCGGGCCAGTCACAGACAGGGAGCCAGGGAGGCAGCCCCACAAATGGGGTCCCTCGCTCTCCTGACTATGTAAGTCCTCGCTACAAAGGTAACAAACCCATCCTGGGTTATGTGTGGACTCCTCCAGCCCAAGGGGGGGATCCAGCCAAGCACCTAACCCAGGGAACTTCCCTCCAAACTTCCCACAGGAGGGCAGAAATTTACCGAACCCTGGGCAGAACTTTTTCCCCAGATATCCACCCGACTTCCAACCCCAAAATCATCCATCCTTCTTTCCTCAATTCCCTGAGCCCAGACCACTGAATCCGGGAGAGGGGAGGCCAAGGGTGGAGGGGTACCCAAATCTTCCCAACCCGGGGTATTACCAAAGGAGGGACAGCTACCCTTCCCGGGATCAGCCCAGGGGAGAAAACAGGGCCCCGTATCAGCCTGAGCGGGTTTCCCAGTTAGAGCGCCAGGTTCAAAACATGGCGCGGGATATGGGTCATATACTGAGGGCACAGCAGAACCCTCAGATCAGCATGCCGGCGCAGAACGCACCCAAATCTGGACCTGGTGCTCCAGAACAATGACGGGGGCAGCACCCCGATAACTCACCGGTTCCCAGGGAGGAGGCACAAGGGGAAGGGGGGTGTAAAGCCTTGGAGGAAGCTTCCTTCCTCACTTGTAAACAGCCCCTGGAAACCCAGGAACCGGAAACAAAATCTCTTGCCCCTGAAAGTCTGCCTCCTAAGGAGCAGAGGGGGGGTAGGAGAAACAAAAGACCCAAACAGACTCAGTTTGAGGAGGAGGTACAGATCTTCCAATTTGAGGGAGAGGGATCCTCAGAGGATCCTGGGAAAAGGATCTTCTCCTTCAGAGAGGGGGGAACTCCTCCCAAAGAAAAATGGGTCCCTAGGGATGCAAATCCAGACTGGGGAGATGTGGAGACTGAGCTACCGCCGCCCACCATCTCATCCCAGAACCAACAGCAAGAAAATCCCCTGGTTCAAACCCATCCTGGGGACTGCCTCCAAAAAGGGGGGGGCGGCCCAGAACCGGAGCCAGGGGAACCCACAATGGCTCTGATCTCCAGTTGCAAAATTTTTCTTTCAGATTCCCAAGGCTCTCCACAAGATTCTGCCCAAATCCCTTCGCTAGCGATGTCCAAAACCAGAAAGTTAGCCCACCAGTTGTCCAAAAATGTACATTATCTGTGCCCCCTTGAGGAGAAGGAGGGAAGATATTATGCCCCGGTACAAGTACAGGGGCAGGGTACAATCTCAGCGCTGGTGGACACTGGATCTCAAGCTACCCTTCTGTCCAGAAGGGCCTTTGACGAACTGAATGCAGGAAGGGGAGAGAATTACCAAATTCCTCTCACCTCTCTTCCTGGACAACTGCAGAACTTTGACGGGAAGGAAATTCCCGTTGAGGGGACTGCAGACTTGGACATTAAGATCGGGCGACATAAGTTGAAACACCCGGTCATAGTGGTGACCCCAGAGGGCACCCCTTGTTTACTAGGGAATGACCTCCTGAGAAGGTTGTCACCCCTAATAGATTGCGTAAACAAGGTCCTCTGGACTCAGACTAGCCGACCCATAAAATTAAAACAGAGTGTCAACCATGTTAGTTTAAACGGCACATGCCACATGGTTGAACAAAAATCTGACCAAGTAGAATTTCACTTCCAGAACAACCAATTTCCAGACGTGACAGTAATAGCAGTAGGACAACAGACTAGTGATGGGGGGTCCTCTCTATTTCTGAAAATCAACCTTCCTTCCAGTCTAAAGTGGTATTCCACGCTGGAAGGAAACACTCTGAAATTCTTTACAAATCCACAATCAGAAACTCCCACTCCTATAGTCCAGAAAGACGTGAAATCAGCTCAAAGCCTGGCTGATATTCAGCAAATTGGAGAGCAGTTGTTCATCCCTGTTCAGTTAAATGATGGGAAGGACTCTGTTCTCGCTCGAGTGTGTGTGAACAACGGTAAGAGCTTCATCAGCGAAGCCATGTTCCGCCAACTCCCAAAAGATCCAGCCATTCCCACCTTCAAACTGATAGACAAATGGGAAGTGGACCTGGAAGCACCTAATTCCAAACATCTCCTGCCAAGCAGGTGTATGCTCAAAATCTCCATTGGCAACAAGAGCATAGTCCACAATTGTTGGGTCGTGCGAGACGTCCCTGCCGCCTTTTACTTAGGCAGTGACATTCTCAATCGCTTTGCCATGAGTTTGGACCTAATAAACTTCAAAGCTTGGTCCCGATTAGCGGATAATCCCATGGGCTTTGATGATCCAGAAAAAGCATTTAGGTCAGCTCAATTGCTACCTTATGCAGTTGAAATTCAGGTTAAAGAGGAAGTCACCATCCCAGAAAGGACCCGACAATTCTCCCTGGAAGTGAAAGTTAAAAGGGGACAAGAGTTGAAAAACCCTGATGCTTACATACATCTAAATGCTTCTCTCCAACAGCAAGGGTTGGGGGTAAACCCGACTCCATTAGTCAACATAGAACATGACACCATTCTAATAGAGGTGGATAACAGCGACTTAAAGAGTATTACTCTAGCCGCAGGCACCATTATTGGAATGGCGGTTGATGACCGACATTTCTCCATGGATCTTGTAAATGAACTGTTAGGACCAATCCCCAAGGACTGTTTTGACAGTGACAGTGATGACAATACAACACCAGACAGGATTTTTACCCGGCATGGGGGGAACTTCCTGGTGTACACTTCCTGCCCCTATGGTAAGGAAGATGTGACTTGTGACTTCAGGAGGGATGAGGTGATTTTCCAAGTCCATGAGGGCTGCCTTTCCCACCTGAAGCCTCCGGTCCAAATCAGCACTCTGACCAGGGACTTCTCCACCCAGCTGGAGGAGGCCGCGGAGATAGCCAAACCAGAAGTCTTTCCAGGCTTCAGGCAGATGGTGGAAGAGAGAGTCAACCTAGCTGATGCCTGTGTGACTCTGGAACAAAAGCAAAAGTTGAAACAAGTTTTCTTGGATTTCCAAGATCTCTTTGCGGTAGACTCATATGACTGTGGTCGCACGGACATCCACACAACAACAATCCCCACGGACCCTGGCATGACTCCTGTGTTTGTGAAGCAATATCGCTTGCCTCTCGCATCAATGGAGTCCCTTACTGAAATAATTAAGAACCTTGAGTCCTGGGGAATAATCCGTCCAGTCCACAGCACCTTCAATAATCCGGTGTTGGGAATATTGAAGCCGAACGGCCAGTGGAGACTCTGCGCCGACCTCAGGGAGCTCAACAAACGGGTCCATACTTCCCGATGGCCTCTTCCCTACATTGACCAAGGGCTGGCCCAGATTCAGGGGTCACAGGTATTCACTGCAATAGACCTGACCAATGGATACTGGACCGTGCCTGTCAGTAGGGAGGACCAATACAAACTGGCTTTTACCTTTGGGGGCCAGCAGTACACATGGACCCGGACTCCCTTCGGATACCTTAACTCCGGCAATGAATTCAACATTTTCCTACATAAGGCCATGCCCGACCTGGGTGAAAGGGGTAACCTGGCTTATGTAGATGATGTCCTCATCAAAAGTTCATCTGTGGAGGAACACATAGCGGAGATCCGTTATGTTCTGACACAGTTGAGGGCCGCCGGAGCAAAACTTTCCTTTCAGAAAGCACAGTGGTGTCGAACCCGTGTTAATTTCTTGGGGCATGAGATTACTCCTCAGGGTCTCTGTCCCCAGGAAAAGAAAGTGGAAGCACTTCAAAAATTGAAAGACCCCACAACTCTGCGGGAACTAAGGAGCCTCCTTGGACTGACTAATTACAGCAGAAAGTTCATTGAGGGCTACGCAGAGATCACCAGACCCCTGATTCATCTCCTGAAGGGGGGGGTCAAGTGGGAATGGGGTCCAGAACAAGCCGAGGCAGTAAAACAACTCAAAAGAAGCCTCTCACAAGCGCCTTGCCTAGCTTACCCTGTCAGAAACAAGGAGTTCTTCCTGGAGACGGGGTTCTCTAATACGTGCTTGACGGCAGTATTATATCAAAAGCATGACAAGGTCAATAAAGTAATCTCCTATGCGAGCAAAACTTTATCCTCTGTGGAGGAAAAATTCAACGATTGTGAGAAGGCACTCCTGGCAAAGGTGTGGGCGTTGAAGAATTACCGCCCGTTTATCCAGGGGGAACACATCATAGTGGAGACTCCACACCAGCCTCTGCAATATCTCCAAAGTGACAGAATCCGGGCCGGAAATGTGAGTAATTCCCGAATTACTTCCTGGATTCTGTCAATGCAAGGCTTTCCTGTGGAGGTCCGATATGGCCAAAACAAGAAGAGTCCCCTCGCGCAAGGTCTGGCTGACTTGCATGATTGTGCCAGAGAAAACTGTCTCGAGGGCGAAAGTCTAAAAATAAAGGACAACATGGAGGCATACCTTAATTCCCCCCACAAAGTCTTTGAAGAAGACAAGTGTGAGGGAATGCCCACTGTGTATGTGGATGGATGCTCTTACCATGTTGACAACAACGGGGAGAAAGAACTGGTGGCCGGCGTAGGGAATGCATGGGTGAATGAGTCCCCAGAACCCTCCGCTGGATACAGAATTGGTCCCCGAAGTAGTCAGGTGGCAGAATTGATGGCTGTGCATCAGGCCATCCTCACTGCTGTCCAGCATCAACTCCACGAACTGGTCATAATCACAGATTCGGATTATGTACGGAACGGGTTCGTGGAGCACCTGGTTAATTGGAAAACCAGAGGCATGTTATGTGCTAACAACAAACCCTTGAAACATGGGAAGTTGATCCAAAACATTGATGATCTGGTCAACTCGAATGAGATGACCATCTATTGGAAAAAGATCAAGGGTCATTCCAAAGTAGAGGGACCAGACAAAACTGGAAATGACTTAGCTGATCAGCTGGCCAAAACCGGAGCCATTCAAGGGAATCTAATTGAGATTGAGTCCCTTTTGGGGGAAATCCAGGTCACTGTTATCACTAGGTCCCAGACAAATGCTCACAACGACCTCTCAATGGCACAATGGAGTAAGGAGACCCCTGATGCTGATTTGATCACCGCTCAGAAGGGGGATCCAATAATTGGTAAATTTTACCAGCACCTTGAGGACCCTGAGAACTTTCCCCTGACGGATACCGATTACATGGGGAAAGAGGACCTAAGAGTGTTGATAAAATGTCCAAAAATGTTCCGGATCAAAGACGGTTTGTTGGTAAGGAAATCCAAAGCTGGCCACGATCAGTGGGTGGTTCCTACCTCATTCCGAAGCCTGATGTTAAGTCACGCCCATGATGCGGCCACCGCCGGTCATAGGGGGTTTCACACAACATTGGAAATCTTAAGAGAGGTTGCATACTGGCCACACATGGGGCAGGACCTCGACCAGTACCTGAAGGGATGCCTTGTGTGTGCACAATTTCAGCCATCATCCCTCACACACCGGGCGCCTTTACAAAAGAGGGGAATGACACTGCCATGGTCAGACTTACAAATCGGCTTTGTAGGCCCTGTGATTCGCTCGGCTAGGGGGAATAAGTACATGTTGACCGTGACATGCTTGTTTACCAAGTGGGTGGAATGTCTCCCAGCCCCAAATTGCAAGGCAGAAACTGCAGCTGCCTTGATGATTAACCACATCTTTTCCCGTTTTGGTCTACCTCAAAGGATTGAGTCAGACAGAGGTAGCCACTTCACCAGTGAAGTAATGACAAAGATGTGGGAGATACTGGGGGTCAAGAGAAAGCTGCATATTGCTTATAGACCAGCTTCTTCTGGTTCAGTAGAGAGATATAACCGGACAATTGTGAGCATATTAAAGAAGTTTGTGGCAGATTCTGGGCCAAGTTGGGATATCCGATTACCTCTGGTCCTAATGGCCATCAGATCTACCCCTTCATCTGCAACCAAAATGTCACCATTTGAGTTGATGACTGGGCGCAAGATGGTGCTTCCTCAGCATTTGCTCTATAGGACCCAAGAGCAGACACTGATAAATGCCTCCACTACTCATGAGTATGTAGAGAATTTAAGGAAACACCTCCAACATGCTTTTGCTTATGCTCAGCGGAATCTAGAAAGATCGGCTGATAGCATGAAGACCCATTATGACCTGAAAACTTCCAGGAAGGAATATCAGGTGGGAGACCGGGTCTATCTATACAACTTCCAGAGGAACCAGGCCAAGCAGCGCAAATTTTTGCCTACATGGAAGGGACCCTTTGAGATCGTCGATAAGATCTCCCCTGTGGCCTACAAGATCCGCATCCCCAAAGGCGGTTCGGCAGAGGGGGAAGACAAGTGGGTCCACATAAACCAGTTGAAAGGTTGCCATCCCAGGCACACTCTGCAACAACTGGAGGAATCCTCTGGAATCCTAGCGGGTACTGTATCAGACTAATTCAGTTCCAACCATAAAACATACCACATCTAGTCTCTAAAATATTGTGATTTACATGAAACTGTCTCTAGTGATACTGTTTTTTTTTTTCAAAATAAGAATGTAATATTTCGTTACGATGAAATGCATATGCTGCCCCACTATCTCAACAGTGGGAGAAAAAAATCGTCTATGAGTAGATATTGCCGCTTTTGCTTTATCATCCTAGGAGAGATGAAACCATGAAGGATGACCAAGAAGGACGATCCGGAGACCGGGAGCAGAGACGCAACGGGCCCGGGGTACCGCCCAATCTTCCCATCAGGACCGGCGAGGAGAACTGATCGATCTGACCGGATAGAGAGGAAGATGCTGAACGGTGCCATCTACAGAAGAGGAAGAAGATTATGCGGACAGACCGGTGCGTGGGTCAAAACCCTTGGGCACGCGACTCCCCATCGACCCAAACTCAAAGTGCAGTCACGTGGGGGGGCTTGTAGGGTGTCCTGACCCACGTTTAAGCTACCCTGCTACAACATTTGGTGCTGTGGGCTTAGGAAATTCAAGATGGCGGAAAACCCACATGTGCGCCGAAATCCAGGAAAGCTGCGCAGTTGTGCGCACACCAAAATGGTTACCTAACTTGCCACCCACCAGTGTAAAGAAAGGTCTTTGTTAACAAAATCCACTGTTACTGATGTCAAAAGTTGCTGAAATCGTGACTCATTGGACCACTTTAAAGATTCAACCCTTTTTATGGGGTTCCACATAACCATCTTACTGTAAGGAGCCCCATCAAAACAATGTTAAGCAAGGATTTACTACCATGTAAGAACCATTCCTGTTTAGAATGCATTAATCCAAGAAAATCCCAAAAATGGGTGCAGTACCAGTACTCACCACTATCCAAAAGCCGGCGTTTTAAAACCCACTGTGTGTTTTTCTGAAGGCAAGCCAAAATGCCTATTTTCAAACATTGCAATATGTGCAAAATATTTACTGAACACCAGCAGACATTTGGCAGAATGGAGTTTTGTGTGCCTACAAAATCTGAGAAATGAAGAGCACAAAACAATGTATAATAAGACTGGCTGGGCTGTGGATTGCAGCAGTTTAACTGCAACTGGATTTAAAACCACCAAAATCGAAAATGTTTAGATTAAATGAGTGACCTATGTTTGGTGTCACATGCCTTTGTAATTGTTTAAATGTCATAGTTTTAAACTTAGAATCAGCATTCTAGCTGCATGTGTAAAATTGCAAGTTAAGTTAAAAAGCAACAAAAATAAAATGACAGTTAGCTGAAGGTCTGGCTTAAGGAACTTGATTTTGCCTAGCAACGGATCCCATCAGGAGTGAAACTTGAGTCACAACTATGTTCCCAGGCCAATGTTCCTTTTGCTGCCCACACTAAGGATATGCCATCTATCTGATAATTGAATTTCCTGTGCTCTGCCAGAGAGTGAACAAAGCCCTCTCCACTCAGGCAAAGGTTTTTATTACAGACGTCGTAAAAAGTGGCTTCCTCCTGGAGAAGCTGGGAGGGGCACTGCCTGTGAGAAGCAAGCTGGCTTGGCAGAAACTGGAAAGACTGGTTTCTGTACCATGTGACCTGAAAAGACACACCCCTGCAGCAAGGATATGGTTTTATAAAAAGGTGGATAACTCATAGTGCGGACATGTGAAAATTTTATAAATGATACCATGATTCTTGTGATTTTTCTGCCCACAGTTTAAGACGTGGTAGGAACCGGTGGTATATTCAGGGGGGTTTTAGCGGAAAAGTGGATATTACTCTAAATGTGTGCATGTTAAAAATCTGAAACTTCATCAGTTAATGTCCCTACCCCCTGCACACATGTATGTAAAGTTGGGTCCATGTCAGAAATTGAAAAAGCAGTTAAAAAGTCAATTATGTACACTCTTTGAATGCCAGCTCCTAGAATGAGCAGATTTGGACATGGACATGGCTAAATTCAGCCACACCATGTATATGTAATTTCAAACAACTGTGTAACTCTGAAGTATGTATTTTGACCATATATAGATTTGGGTGCACAGATGATAAGGGAGGTTGTTTCAAGAGATCATAAAATGACATCACTCTGACTCACAGTTCAGTTCGCCAATCAAGGGGACGAATGAAAGCTGACCAATGACGAGTGAGAGGGGCAAGTCTAGTGATGCAACACACACACCCATTCTCAAGAAACAGATAAAAGCAGAGAGTCAGGACACATAGAGAGATTCAATTTCATCTGCCGCTGGAAGCCCTGCCGGAGAAATCCATACTTACCTCCATCAAACTCCAGAAAGCCAAACTAGAGACTTCAATCTATCCAGAGCAGAGACCAGACCAGAGAGAAAGCAGTGCTGTGCCTAGCAGAGACCAGACCAGAGAGAAAGCAGTGCTGTGCCTAGCAGAGACCAGACCAGGCGCTGTGAGCAGAACCCGGAAAGACCTGACCAGACTGTTGACCAGATCGTGACCAAGTCGCTTTCCTGTTCAAAATCTCTTGTGAGTACTTAGCAAAACTCAGAACACATCTCTTAGTTTAAATTCATCTAATTCAATCTATTTAACCTAAGTAGAACTGCCTCAAATCTGTCACCTGTCATTCTAGCTGCAAAAATTTGTCACTTGTCATTTTGAAAAAGTGTGCGTTTAAAATTTACAAAACCAAAAACGACCTTTACTAAATTGCTCATATCTCCGCAACCGTTTGGGCTAGAGACTTGCAATAACTTTCATTTGGAAGCTGAGATCCCAGGCTTTCCTAGGACCCCAAAACGGTAGAGATAGTCCTTGCGGTTCCTTTGTAATAGCGCTCGGCGCATCCGCGAATTTTGCCGCGATTTGCAATTTCTTCACATGTAAAAAAACTGCTGCTGCCTGATTTCCATTTGCGAGAAATTCGTTTAACCTGCTAATCATTCCTGCATCATTGCTAGTGTGAGCCTGGACTAATATTAACTAGATACCACTCATCCTGAACCTCTGAAAGGGAATTCAAAGCGTTTCCAGCATATTTCTCATCCATTGCTAGCACATATCCAAGCAATTTGGGCCTGTGATTTCAAAACTCCTATCTGTTTTCTGTTGTCTAAGCTTGCCGGATTGAACTAATTACAGTTGATTGCATCTTTGAGAACTGTGTGCGTTCCTCCCATTTCCTTGCATTGCATAAAGAGGGGGGGAGGGAATAGCCAGAGAAAAGTGATTACATTGTTTGGTTGAAATCATATTGCGTATTTCTGTACTGCATTCATTGAATATTGCATCCACCTGAGCTTACATAAAGCATCCTCTACCACATTATACTTTTGTTCCTATTTACTAGTGTGCTACCTTATCCATTCATGTCAACTCATCAGTCATTATAAAGAAGTGTGCTAGTGCCAGATTCTCCGTTGTTAATATTTACCCTATCAGATTAAGTGTGATATTCAATTATTAATTTATTATAAAGTGTGATATATATATTTTAATTTATCAAATAAACCTTTTAAACTTGCAAAACAGAACTACTTCTTGGCTCAGTGGGGTCAGGGGGATTCCAAGAGAGGGGTGTTATACAAGGGTAGTCATCCGGAACGCATGAACTGGACCTAAAGATAAATCAATAAGGGTTTTCATTCAGTATTTTAGACTAGGCGTCAACTTAGCTATAGTGCTGAATTGAATCCTCTTACATGAGAACTACATCCCAGATCTTGCGGGTCCCATTAGTGAAGGATCAGATGGCCACCGCAAGAAGGGGGGCTTGTGGGATGTATTTACCCATGCATCCGAGCCCTACCTCAAAACTGTGCAGTACTGGCATTGAAAACATCATAATGGCCAGAGCTCCCCAGAAAATGCACAGGAAAATCCCAGTTCGCCTATATTGTGAGTTCAGAGATGCAATGCTGATTGCCAAAAGCAAACCCATACTGTTGGGAATTCATTTTTCTTGAATGTCAAATATGGCAAAATCATGGGCACAGAATTACTTTACTTCAGAAACACACCAATGCCATGTCCTGAACATGGACAATATACTCCATATAATATCACTTGCTGAAATGAATTAACCTAAAAAAATCCCAAGGATGGATGCAGTAACCACAAAATCCCGATGGTGGCGCTAGCGGTCTAAACTCTGACAGGAGAGCTGTTTTGCAAATTGTCTAACTGCAAAGAAAGGGGTCTTATTTCATCAAAGGTTCAAAGGGGTTGCCTGGCCTGGGAACCATTGACACTTCAGAACTCAACACAAGAAGCCAGGAAATCACAGGGTGCTGTTAATTAAATGCAAAGTGGCCCCCTGGCCTCCTGATGTGAGCTTGCCAGACACCACACAAAGGACCCTTGCCTCTGAAAGGAATATGTTAATTCTGAAGTGTTTGCTGTCAACAAAGATCTGCCAGCCAGCAGAGATCTGTGACTGACCCACCCAAGTCTTGGAGGCGGACCTCAACACTCTGAGGACTGAATTGAAAGGAAAATATATATTTTACAAAAACACTGATAACTCTTTGTAATCAAATGACAGAAATGTATAACTTTGAGAGCTTTAATTTAAAAGATGTACCTTTAATTCAAGGCCAAACTCCAATTTGTGTGATGTTCTGGGGCAAAACCCCATTGTTTATTAATATTACAGACTCCCTGTTTCAGCTAGACAAACGAAAATGCATTGGTATGTGGGTAGATATGTGAGGAACAGTTGTATAACATTTAATGAAGATCCAATGTTGTTCAGCACATGAAAAGGTTCTAGAAGTTGCCATTTTTGAATGCAAGCTCCTAGAAAAAGCAGATTTGGACAGAGACATGGCTAAATTCAGCCACACCATGTATATGTAATTTCAAACAACTGTGTAACTCTGAAGTATGTATTTTGATCATATATAGATTTGGGTGCACAGATGACAGGGGAATGTCCCATCTGCAAGCCATAAAATGACATCACTCTGACTCACAGTTCAGTTCGCCAATCAGCGGAGGAATGGAAGCTTGACCAATGACAAGTGAGAGGGGCAAGTCTAGTGATGCAACACACACACCCACTCTCAAAAACACATAAAAGCAGAGAGTCAGGACAGATAGAGACCTTCAATTCCATTTGCAGCAACGCAGTCTGCTGGACCATACAACATCCCGAGATCCAGACTTCAAATTCATCAACCTCCTGAAAGCCAAACTAGAGACTTCAATCTATCCAGAGCAGAGAGACCCAGAGAACCGGTGCCTAGCAGAGACCAGACCAGAGAGAAAGCAGTGCTGTACCCAGAGAGACCCAGACCAGACCGCTGTGAGCAGTTCCAGAGGCCAGGCGCTGTGAGCAGAACCCGGAAAGACCTGACCAGACTGAAGTCCGTGACCAAGTCGCTTTCCTGTTTAAAATCTCTTGTGAGTACCGCCAAACTGTACCAAACCAATCTCTTAGTTTAAATTCATCTAATTCAATCTATTTAACCTAAGTAGAACTGCCTCCTAGCTGTCACCTGTCATTTCTAGTAAAATTTGTCACTTGTCAATTTGAGCTTTTAAAATTAGCAAAACCAAAAACGACCTTTACTAAATTGCTCATATCTCCGCGACCGTTTGGGCTAGAGACTTGCAGTAACTTTCCTCTGATAGCTTAGAATCGTGGCTTTCCTATGAACCGCATTCCTAATCCCTATAGGGGAATTTTACCGCGATTTGCAATTTCTTCACATGTAAAAACTGCTGCTGATTGCTTTCCATTTGCCAGAAATTCGTTTAACCTGTTAACTATCCCTGCATCATTGCTAGTGTGAGCCTGGACTAATATTAACTAGATACCACTCACCCTGAACCTCTGAAAGGGAATTAAAAGCGTTTCCAGCATATTTCTCATTCATTGCCAGCACATATCAAAGCATTTGCCTGTGTTTTAAACTTCTGTTGTCTAAGCTTGGGGGGGATTGAACTGATTACATTGATTGCATTTCTGAGAACTGTGTGCTTTCCTCCCATTTCCTTGCATTGCATAAAGAGGGGGGGAGTGAATAGCCAGAGAAAAGTGATTACATTGTTTGGTTGAAATCATATTGAGTATTTTCTGTACTGCATTCATTGAATATTGCATCCACCTGAGCTTACATAAAGCATCCTCTACCACATTATACTTTTGTTCCTATTTACCAGTGTGCTACCTTATCCATTTCATGTCAACTCATTAGTGATTATAAGAAGTGTGCTAGTGCCAGATTCTCCGTTGTTGATCTTTATCATATCAGATTAAGTGTGCTATTCAAGTATTAATTTATTATAAAGTGTGACATATATATTTTAAATTATCAAATAAACCTTTTAAACTTGCAAAACAGAACTACTTCTTGGCTCAGTGGGGTCAGGGGGATTCCAAGAGAGGGGTGTTATATAAGAGTAGTCATCCAGAACGCATGAACTGGACCTAAAGATATATCAATAAGGGTTTTCATTCAGTATTCTAGACTAGGCGTTAACTTAACTGTAGTGCTGGATTGAATCCTCTTACAAGGTGTTATGGCCTGGAGCATCAGTGTCCATTTTAGACACACTTACCAGGCTGGGAATTTGCTGTGTTAACTCCACTTGGGCCACAGTTTGCCACTGCATAACCTGAACACTTAAATGGCCACTTTGTGGAGCTCTACTTTGCAGATTTCAGATAGGCTAAGAAGAGGGTGCTGCAGCACTCGGAGCAGAGCTCTGGATGGGGCTCCTTTGACACCGTGTCGATGGCAGCTGCGCTCCTCTCTTTATTACCACCCCTTGAGGACACAACCAAGTGGAATAGTCTTACAGTGAGTCCCACTGTGATGTTCTCTTTCTCGTATTACCGATAGAGATGAAGCTGACCACCATGGCGAGGACCTTCCCTCTGCAAGGAATGCAGATATGGCACAGCTGAAAAAGGACCTACATTCAACATTGCATGGTGATCCCAGGAATTCTTAATTAAAAGGTAATATCTTTTGCTATCATATTTTCTTGACCCACACTTCAGTCTAAAGGTGACCGCATGTGTCAAGAGAGGAGGACTCGCAGCAAACACCACAACGGGGAGACACTGCAAATGTGCAAGGGTGCTTTGCGGTAGCACTTGTAACATAAATTGTGGAAGGAAGCAGCAGGAATGTCACTAACCATCCCACATTTTGCAAACTATGCTGCAACTGCCAAGTTGAAGATGGAAGGCATCACTGGGTTGTATGTCATGGACACCAGTTGAAAGCGTCGTGAGCAGTGTAGACCGAGCGTATGACGAGGAACTTTAACACTGTAATGCCTATCTACTGGGCACTTCACCCATGGTGAGAAATGAACAGTACAGTGTTACTAGGGCCAGTTGCTGGTGAAGCACTGCGCCTCCTCCCAAAAGTGAGGGCTCAGAGTGAGCTGGTGTGCATCCAAGGCCACAGCCTCCAAATGCTGCATGTTGAATAACTAACATTAAGCAAAATGAACAGTCACTGATTCCGTAAACCTCTAGAATTACGCCTAACCATAGCCAGCACATGAGCTTGGATGGTGATGATGATTTGTTACCCAGTGCAAGAGAGACCACAGAAAGTGGAGGCGAGGGTTGTTTCGTGGAACATGTGGCTGTGAAATGGATAGCTATAGTAGTGACTGGGAGGTCCCGACCCGTTGCTGACTTACACATGCCATTTCCTATTTTTCCAGTAAAGATTTCGAATCCTATTTCTGTCACAATCACAAGAACCACTATAATAATAATATTCTCAATGTCTCTCAGAAAGTGCATGCACCCCACTACGTTCCCACGGTCTCGAACAGGGTAAAGCAACCCCTTAGAATTCCCGGCCTTTCTCACAGGGGGGTCACCAACCACCAAAGTGTTTGGGCTCTCTACATGGTACAACCATCTCTCAAATATTTCAGGCTCTCTCACAGCATGCATCCGCCTCTTCGGATTCTCAGGTTTTCTCATAGGGCAAAGCTCCCCTTTAACATTCTTGGGTTCTCTCACAAGTCACTGCCACCCCATGCCATTCTCAGGCTCAGTCACAAGGCACAGCCACCTCTTAAAGCTCTCAGGCCTTCTCACAGGTTTCAGCGGTCCATTAAAATTCACAGGCTCTCTCCCAGAGTGCAGCCCCCCCCCCGTACATATGCTTGAGTATTCTCATGTACCACAGCCAGCTCTTAAAGTGCACAGTCTCCCTGACAGGGCTAAGACACCCACTAAAGTGCTCAAACACCACCGCATGGTGCTTCTAGTGCTACCCGCTAAATTCCCCAAGTTTTGCCACAGAGCATTTTTCCCCACTCCTGATCTTGGTCTCTAGCACAGGCTGTGGGCACGCTCATCTGAATTAAGTCACCCTGTGAGGCAGTCCCTCTCCATGTTGGCCTCATTCCTTCCTCCTTGCACAGGGACCGCACGCAGGAAGAATGATATAGCTGCAAGGGCCTCTCCATGTTGGACAAATTACTGAGTAGTCCATCTTCCTCGGCTTACATGACAAAACAGCCAATGGTTGCTTGCATGCCTCCTTAACCACTCCAAGTGGTTTGGCTGACATGTGGGTGCTTCTGTGGCATGCCTAACACAACTGCTGCCTCGGATGGCACTGACAACAGGGCCCGTTCATGACTGGCACCTATTGAGCAGGCAGGGAGGGCACAGGGTTTTTATCCAGAGCATGCCTCATGATGCTGTGCTGCGTTCTGTCCCTAGCATATATTAGAACCCGCTTGCTCACCACTGTGGGAGGAAGTGGTGGTGCCATATCACTCTTAACCTCATTGGAGGCTTATTCACACATTACATTTCGACATTCCACTGACAAATTTAGTTTCTCATGATCATTGTACTCTGGGTGTGACCCTTGCCCATGTCCTTCTGCCCCCATTTCATTTTATTTTTTTCTGACAGACCTACACCATTCAGAAGACCTTATTGTCCACTCACTTGATGGTCTTTCCTCTTTGCAGGGCAAAATACGATCACTCCCAGGACCATATGGAATAACGAGGTGTATGCAGGTGTTCACTCCCTCTGACTCCCTTGGTATCTGCCTTTCCTCCCTCTACAACAGCAGGAAAGTCAAAACTCCTCCACCGCCTCCCTGTACCCCTGCTATATCTAATCCCTCTCTTATTCACCTGCTGCGACACCTCCACAGATCAGACTTTCTCTTCAGTCTCCCCTGTATAGACCTTCCCCTCCTCTTCGGCATCTTGGAGGCCACTTCATCCTCAATGGCCCACACCCCCACAAGAGTCATCCCATATTCTTGCTTCAGTGTGCATGCTGCAGCCACCCTCTTTCCATATTAGGAAATTGTCAGTATATTCTGGCTCTAATTGCAGGCCCTCCTGCCTCTCCACCAGCCCTGCTTTTGTGGTGGTAACCACAAGAGTCACTGCATATCATTCCTTCTGCACCCCAGTAAAGGCCGTTCCTTCCTTGACTCTGCTATTGGTGACTCCCCGGATGTCCCTGGCCCTGCCTTCTATCCCACTCCTTCTCCTCAGTAGCATATCCGGTGGATTCAGAAGACAGGTGTTGCTGAGTTACCCTGACTCTGAACAGGAACCAACAAAGGGAAGAAGCTACCCCTACTCATCCATCATAAAGCAATCGTCCTCCTGTGCAGAGGCGTTTTTTTATTGTGCCTATTAGCCAATTTCGTCTTTTTACACAGAGTAAAAATCTTAAAAACACATACGGCTAAATTACAACATGTTTTAAACCAAATAAAAATATATATTTAAAACTGTACTCAGCTACCCTACAATAACTCCAACACACAAAATCAAACAAACAATTATAATTCCAATTCCCCCCAAAAAAAAGAGAAAGGAAAAAGATGATATATATATAACATCATATATGCGGGAGAATGTAAAACAACACTTGAGAAGTGTTTAAGGAGTAATAAAAATAAAAACACACAGATATATCCTCCTCTGTACCTTCTCTTCCTCACCACAAATCTCCTTCCCCTTTCAACTTCCCAAGCTGTGATATGTGTAGCTCTGGAGCCTGGTATCTCTTCCATCTGCCTGGTAAGCCTCTCCCATTGTGCCCCATCTCCCGTTTTCTTTTATTTATTTGGCTCCTCCCTCTTTTCTTCCTCTTTTGCCTCCATCTGTTTGCCTTTTGCCACCACAGCAACTTTTCAGGTTTCCCAGTCCCTCCGTCCACCCTCCTGCCAACCCACCCACCGTGTCCCCCCTGGTAGGGTCTGTGCTACTGCACGTGACTATGGAGGTCATGGCCCAGTGAGTGTACACCTTTTTAACTGCCCAGGCCCTCCTTTAGCTCTGAGGCCTGGGATATCTTCCATCCGCCTGGGATGCCTGACGCAGACGACCTAGAGCAACGGGTAAGGTAAGTGTGTTGTGGGTGGGAAGTACAGACCTTATTGTACTCCAGTAAAACCCATCACTCATACTACCTAATATCTCACACCTACATGCACTTAGCCAAATTGCATAACTAGTATGTATTGCACTGCCAAAGTTGAATCTAGTATTTTTACAGTGCACAACTAATGCTGAATATAGGTGTTTTTTCATAATACTACCAAAGTTGAATCTGAATGTTTCTCTCTTCATACTCCCAAAATTGAATCTGAGTGTTTTTCCATTGCACACCTAAAGTTGAATCTAGGTGGATTGCCATAGTACTGCCAAAGTTGAGTCTGAGTGTTTTTTCCATGTATGGTTGGTATGGGTGATGAGCACAGCCATTACTATGTTTATTTAAAACTCTGCCAGTCCTATCTCCTCTACCACCTTCATGTTACAACAGTGCGCAGATTGACCCTGCACCCCTGGTTAGCAATGCAAGATGCATTGTGTTATCTGTGAATTGATCTCAACAGGACTGGGGAGTAGGAAGTGTATTACACTTATTTTGGGGGTTGAAAATGTGCCACATGAAGATGTATTTTGGGGTAGGCAATGGTTAATGAGTGAAAAAGGTATTTCTCGTTTTCTCGAAAAATTAATAAAACTGATTTAGAAAGACTGCCCTGAGAATTATCAGCGTGGTCTTTCTAAATCTTAACTGTCACAACCCTGCCACACACGAGTGCGTGCAAGGACTGACAGGCTAATCGAGATGGGCAGGGGAAGATGGGTTACGGGTAAGTGTGTGTTTGCATGCGCGTGTGTGTGTGAAAGGGAACAGGTGAGTAGGGGCCTGTGGGAAAAGGTGTGTTCCTGAGTGTGAGGCAGGGTTGTTGTGGTGCTGAGGTTGAAGGGGGGGGGTTCCTGGGTGACACCCCTGAATTGAAAGGGACGGGGGTTAATGCATTCAGAATATTAAAGGCAGCACAAAATCGGCCAAAATAATACGTCATTTGTTTGTGGGCCTGTAATATTTGAGATAATCACATAGAACCAGGACATGTGCCATATTAAAGTAGATTTGGGGGAGTAGGAATGTGCTGCATCTAGATCATTTTTGAGGGTGGGAAATGGGTCACACTCAGATGGACTGCAGGGGCAGGAAATTGGTCACACTCAGATGGACTGCAGGGGCAGGAGATGGGTCACTCTCAGATGGATTGTCAGAGTAATGTTTTTTATGAGGGATTGGAATGGTTAGAAGAAATGTGTTATTCTTAAACAGTGTGAAGTTTAGAGCATGCTTGCATTAGAGGCAACAGTGTAGTTTATTAGTCTCATTTCTCCTGAAGAACTTAGTCTGGCACCTGTATTGCTCCTAGAAGAGCAGTAGTGGATGTTCGGAAGGGAGGCCAGTGTATGCATTGAATTGCCCTGGGAATGGTTATTTGTGCTGCACCTATAATGTTAGCCTGCCCTTTACCCCAGATCTATGCTGGTAATCCTTCCATTACACCTAAAGGTCCCAACTCAGCCTTGGTATCCTGATATCGCAGTTAGTAGATGGCTTTTAGCAACTCACATAGAACCATGACGATATCTAGTAAGACTATAAAGGTAGCTGGTCTGTGGTGCCTAGAGAATCATGATATCCTAAATCCTATGGTAACCGTTGGTAGATATACTAGGTCAGCCAGTCTACTAAGCTTAGAAGACTTGAGGATATCCACCCTCCACCATAGTGCCTAGAAGAATATGTGGGGGTAACTAGTCTTTTTCTACAGACTTTCGGACAACACAGCAGCATCAAAGATAAGCTCCATACGTACCAAGGTATAAATGCACCACTTCGGTGGACATCCGACGCAGGAACAGCTATCCATCCACTCACAGTAGAATGCAGCTACGACCTATGACAACATTTGGGCTAGCTGGACACTTAATGTTTTGAAGCCTATGCTTCAACATCCCTGACATCAGTATTCAGCGAAGACCTATGACAAATCTGAGCGTGCTGGGCACATAGTGTGTTTCTAGCACCTACTCCATCTCCTGACTCCTATCAGCACCCATCCACATGCCTGAGATCATGGGTTGCTTTCTACCTGAGCCTGGCCAGACCTTCTAAGCCTTATCTGTCCAAATGCACACACACACACACGCATTATAATACTACTCCATGACCGCCAACAATCTGATCTTCGGTCCCCGAGGGCGTTCCCACCACCAGTGCACTGAGACTGTAATTATGGTAAAAGGTGCTATATAAACGACAGCTACAATACAATACAATGTGAAAACCATCCAACAAAGTGCCAGCAAATAGAACAGGTGGAACCTAAAAATACTGTAAGAACCCAAAGGTTTCAAAACCTCCCAGGGAACCAGTCAACTCAATGCTAGACAAACAGCACTACACAACAATGCACAATGACAAACCAACACAAAAGTATGTGGGGAGATGAGACAATATCAAGAACATACACGCAGTAGGTGAAACTGGCAAAGAGTAAATTACTTTTTTTGTGTTTGGTGGGCAGAATCAGGGATATAACATACTTTTTCGTTTTCATTAGTTTTACTTAGGGAAACAAAAGGGAACATAGATAAGAGGAAAGCGAACATGTTTTTTTTTTTTTTTTAAAGGTATAAACTAGCTAAGGGGCTGATTAACCGCTTAGCTGGAATTGTAAGATATGCAGTATTTGCAAATGCTGGGTGTTTTACCACTCTGATCAATTCTGAGCTTAAACCTGAAACTCTCCAATTGTTCCTGCTTTTGTCTGGAGGTAGATGTCGTCACACAAAAGCATTATATATAATGTAATTTCCCATTGATTCCTATAGTACTCCAAAATGTGGTATAACTGAAGGGTCAATTCCCAAAAAATCTAAGTTAGTGTTTGCTAATGCATGTGTTAGTGGTAATACAATTTCTCATAATCATGTTCTAAGACAACTGGCAAAAAATTGACCCCGAATAATACACTTAGATCTAACAAACTAAACAGAAACAAACAGCCAAAAGCTCCCCAAAACTCTGCACAAATCACTTAAAAACACTAAAAAAAAACGATTGTGAGCCTGATTTGTGTACACAGCCACTTACATCCTAGCAAAACCCACAAAGGAACAAGAAGTGAGAGGACTTCATATAGAGGGCTGAACATCCTTTCAGAGATTTGAGGGCTTTGATTGGATGAATAAACTTGAAGAATCAGGCAGAGAGTGCTCAGCTTGGCTGAATAAAACAGATGGATGAACCCAAGATGCGACCCGAGAGACGAGGATATTGATTGGACAACAAATCATCACACAAAAACATATGAAGTACACTGCATGTTTGGGATTAGACCATGTAAAAAACAGTTGTACATTACGGTAAAGAACAAACCTTTCTAAATAAATTTGAGCTGCGTAGGCTCTTTCTAAAAAAAAGAGTCCAGATTTCCTGCATAGTGCTGGGGAGCAAGCATTCTATGTCATTGTTGTAGCGATAGAACTGTTGAACCGACATCGCCTCAAGATAAGTACGGTGGCCCACAGATGACACTACACAAGTGAGTAAAAGAAGGCAAAATGCAAATGAAAGAATGATTTTTACCAATTGATCAAGGGCTGTGAATAATAAAGTGACAATATCAATTTTCTAGACTGAATTCTGCCCGCTTTTAAGCACTGTAATGATTGGTGGTAATTAGCTAATTCAGTACACTCTGTTTATCTTCCTCAGAGGGGTGGAGGTCTGAGCAGTGTGAGAATCCTGATGGTATTCTCACACCCATTTCCTCAGGATCTTCCATTCTGTAGCCAGAGAAGGGCCATTGCTTTTGGATCCCTGCCCTGGGGGTGGACAAGCGAGGGAGGATCACCTGAGTGGAGTGTCATAAGGGATTGGAAGGGGGATACCCAAGGGTGAGACATGGTATTTTCCCAGTCCCAAAACAACCCTAACGTATTCTCCCTCAGCCTTTTCGGGGTCTCTCATGTCTCACACCATCTCCCCGTCCCCATTTCCACTAAATACTGAGACGAGGAAGAGGTGACTAAGATCAGTAAAGATTACCCATAGGATTAATATGAAGAGAAGGGCAAAGCACTGAAATCCCCACAAAGATTTAGTGAGCAGAGAAAGCTACCAAAGCTTCCAGAGCCCCATGTGCATTTTGTGAGTGGAGAAGGAGGAGGCCAAAGCATGAGGACCCCAAGTCCTTTAAGAGTGTGGAGAAGAAGCCGATGGAGAGAAAGGTACACTTGCATTTTCTAATGACAGTATCGGGGGGAAAGCTTTTTCAGTCGCGGCCGGCTCCAGCTTTGTGGAACTTACTTCTGCGGGCCACAGTCAATCATCCTGTCTTCAGGATAGTGCTAAAAACCCATCTCTTTAGCTACGCCTCTCCTCCGTGCGTCTGCTTTCCATCGGAGGTTACTTATCCCTGGCTTAGGAATCTGTAGTGTCAAGATATCCGTGGGTCATACCCACGCTTAAGATGTCCTGCGAACATAACGTAGCATAACATAATATATCTCCCCATACCGATAGGCTCATACTTTCTGCATGGAACTCACTAGCTCCTATAACCACTGAGTGTAGCTCAAGGTCTCCCCGCCCCAACATGGCAACCTCCAAAGGGCCAGCTTCTTCCCCCTCCTCCTCCTATTTCACTCTGTGTCCGTAAAGTTCTGCTTCCCTTCCTCATTCTCTGTCTCCCCCTCCTGACCCACCATCTCCCCCTCTTCAATATATGTCTTCTTCCTTCTTTCCCTCCTGTTTATCTTCCTCAACCTCAGACACAGAGAATGAGTATTCCCGCTCATCTTCTCTCCTCTGCACTCCCTCCAAAAAAAAGGACATGTTGCCTAATGTAGTCATGTGCCATGTGCAAAAGACAAGGTAAGGGACAAATGCTTTGAGGTTCACATAAGACGCACACGATGGAAATTAGTTCCTGGAACTTGTAAACGGTAGGGAAGGCGACTGAGTGCTGCACTGGGTGAGTTCTCTAGTTCCCACAATGGTTTCCACAAACACAGGAAAGGAACGATGGTAGGAAATTGCTTTTGGTTTGTTAACATTTGTTGGTGACGCAAAGGGAAACAAGAACCAGGAAAAGTAGAAGAGAACCATATATTTTTTTTAAAATTATTTTTATAAGAGAATAAGTGCAAAAACAAAAGAAAATTACAGGCAGGGGGCTAAAAACAGAAACAGGCAAAAGGAATAGAATAGGGATCAAAGAACACCAAAAACACCACACACAACTACACAGGGTTTAAAACATGTATCAGCAAATACCATGAACTCACACATACCTCAAACTCTCCTAAATACTTCTAAACTCATGAAAAACAATGCACAACTGCTCCAGTGTGTGAGGCTGTCATGGCCACTTCCACTTCAGCAGCCAGACAAAGCCCACCATTGAAGAAGGAGTCAAGCAGGCCAGGTTTAAGGCCGTCAAATGTTTTTTTGGGAATATCTCGCTTATCCTGACTTGTTGGTCAAACTCCGCTCTAGAGTCGTGGGCCTCCTGATTGGACAGCAAGCCACCTTGAGTCCTGGGCGGCGGTTCGACCCATGGGGAAAATCCACAAGAATCCCATGGTGCATATCGAACCCGCAGGGAAAGTCTGGAACTTTCGATGGAGCACATTTTGGGAAGATTATTAACCCCTAACAGCAACCCAACCGTTGCTTTGCCTTTAACACTTCCAAATCTACATTTTGGTTCAGGACCAGACGTGTGCAGCACTTTGAACCTTCAAAGCAGCATGCGCTATTTGAAACCTCCGAAATATAACATTCACCCCGACTCACTCCAAGCCTAATTTTCTCTAGGGAGCACTATTGCTATGACTGCTGTCAAACATAATGTTATTTACTGTCTCTGCTTGTCAAGGAGGGATATCTTTGGACGATAGATTAAAATACAAACTCTAATGTCCCACCTGTTACATGCAGATCACTACATTCATTCTTGTGCATTACCCACTGAGCTATCTTGGCCTATCCCGCAGTAGGGCTCAACCAGAGAGTTGTCTTTGGATAAAACATTCGACAAGAGCACAAACGACTACTTATCTTGCGCTTCTCATTTGCAGGAGCCACAACAAGATCCCAAAGAGGTCATGTCAGGACATCTCCACTCTGATGATTAAGACGCCGCCGTCGCGTTCTATCCCAGTGTCTGTGACCCACCGAGACGGGATGGGTTCACGCGAGGTTGGCCCTTAGCCCTCTCGATGCTGCAGTGCATAAGGCGCGTGTTTATTTCTGAGACATCGCTTTCATCTCATCAATAAATTCCGCTGCCAGCTTGTGACATCTCAGCTGAGTTGGGTTGCAACGAATTAGGTGCTTCGAGATAAGGAACGGCACTGGCTAAACGCACTGCAACGTGGCCTGTTTAAAAGCGGCACTAGGCCAACCTTGCATTGCTTTTCATGCCATAGTCTGCGAATGGTGTAATGGTGAAGAGGAAAGATAGCTCAGGGGAAGCGCGTTTGTTCTCGAAGCAAAACATAGGTTCGAAACCCCTCGCTGGTATTAAGCGCGTTATAAATGAACATTATAATTAAAAATGAATACATTTCAAAGGAAGAGTTTTCTAAATTAAAACATGTCTTCCTGGATTACGAAGACATCCCCTCAACTCATTGAATGCTATATTATGTCTTCTTGCCATGTCATGTAATTTTCGTTGCATATAGCAAACTGCAGCAATTTCCATGGTCCCTTGGCGCTTTGAGACATGGGGCCTCATTACACGGTAGGCGGTAAGGGTTTACCGGTACCGGTAAACCCTTACCGCCTTACTATGAGTTCCCTTTGCGAGACCCGACCTTAACGGCTGTTTTTCACAGCCGTGAAAGTAGGGTGCCGCAAAGGGACCTTGGTGCTAAGTACGGTACCGCAATTTGCGGTACCGTAAATAGCGCCTTCACCATTCCCATTATGCCCTATGGGGCAGAAATGGGAATGGGGAAGTGCCTTGGTGAATGGGGAATTACCGCCCCTGCTCACCTTGGAGTAGGGCGGTAATTCCGCCATCCACCAAGGCGGACACGGTAAAATACCGGCGGCAACCATGGCGCTAATAGCGCCATGGTTACCGCCTACCGTGTAATGAGGCCCATGGATACAATTGGGTTAGCTTGGATTAGTAGGAGCAGCTGGGGCATTGCAAGATATCTTTGCTATTGGGCCTCATTACGAGTCTGGCGGTAACCGAGCCGGAAAAACCGGCAGGTTACCGCATACTCGTATTACCATTCCGCCTCCATGATTCCCAGAATTACCGGGCATTACGACCCCAGTGACCCGGGAATTCCAGAGGCGGAATTGTGTAAATCCCCATTCCCATGCAGTCCCATAGGACTCCATGGGGATCGGGACAATGGAAACACTGGTTCCGTCTATGACAGAGCCAGTGTTTCCATTTCCGCCTGCAGGCGGGTGGTGTTAAACCCGCCAGGTTAGACCTGGCGGGAGTGACACCTCTCGCCTGCAGGACTCTTAATCCGCCGGTCCGGAAAGAACAGTGGTGGCGGTTTTACCACCACCATTCTTTCCGGACCGGCAGGGTCGTAATGAGGCCCATTGTCTTGAAGCATGCAGCTGGGAAAGAGCTGGACTTCTTGTGCTGGGCAAACTTCTAGGGGAGTTCATGTTTGTTGGGAAGTAGCACTCAAATCATGGGTAACAGGCAGGCAGAAACCTTCATTTGTATTCATGGTTTTTACTCCACTCCACATTTTCATTTGTTTGTATGGCAGATAGGGGGGTATGTAACCAAATTACTGCCTAAACTGCCCCACCCGCTCCGTCACACAAATGCAAAAGCATTTAGCTTGACATGACTTTTTCATGCTGGTTTAAATGTGGTGAATTCCTATGGGATCCGCCTGCTTTTTACACCAGCAAAAAGCGGGCGGATTCCAAAGCATTGTATTGTAAATGCTGCCTGCAATGCGCTAATGCCAGGCTGTGTTTACTTAATTTGAACTATGCAATACGCAAGTACACAAGTGCAGGTGACTGGGACTGCTTTTTAGCACTTTATTTTGAACTTCGTGGAACAAATGACGAACAGTGCGGACACACTTGCATCTAAGTGCAGTCCTAACAGGTCGTATATGTGCAATTTACTCATGGGAGAAACGATTTGGGTAAATAGTGCTTGTTTATTCATTAAATTAGAAATATGATGTCATTTTCATAAGCATAACATATGCACAGCTTAAAAGGTGGATCACGTGCTTCAGCGGAATTTCGGGATACACGATGTGCATGCACGAATTTCTGTTTTACGCACACACACACGCACAATGTATATCCTGATTGGCAGCACAGGAAAGGGGTAACAAGACAGAGAAGCGCTCTGGCAAAAAATGGCCCCCAGACCCAACACATGACTGTCGCAGATCTTGCACCTGAACGAGCACACCACTTTCAGAAGAGTCTTCTGAAAGCAGTCTGCTCGTGGAAGCGCAGAGGATCCCACAGATATCTAACAACCAGCTCCAAAGCTGCATTGTGCACTTCATGCATGCACAAGTATCCGGCATGCAGGAGTAACCTGCTTTTCAACGAGCTCTCAGAAGCTGTATTGCACTGCATACAGAAACTTGCAAATCGTCACATACTCTGTTGCAGCTATCCAAACTGATATATATATATATATATATATATATATATGTCCTCAAATGTACAGTCCTCTCTTTTATTAGGGTGAATGTTGTGATCAATCAAATAGAAGAGTGCATTATTCACTTAAAATGTTTCTTACTGAATCACTATACGACATGTTTAACATTAAAAATTGTGGAAATTATGATGTTCCCATAATGCTCTTTGCTTTTATGTACATCACCTGGATTTGGTTCCATGAAGTGATACTGTGTTGCACAACCTGCCTGGTCTAACGGTTTAGTGAGAGGCAAACCTCAACACAGGGAGTTCCTTCCCTCCCCAAGCTAAGTATCACACGATAAATGGTTAATGTCAGTTCTTTTATTAAGCCCTAGTTCAGCTGAAAGGGGCTCCTAGGGGTCCCTCGCGATATGGAAACAAGGCAATAACCATACACGAAAAGATGCGCCAGACACGAGGTTCAAATTCCCAATGCTAGGGTTTATTGCAAGCAAAATAGTCCCAATTGGCCAATTCTGGTCTCACACCCCGCGACGTGTATCTTCTAGACCTCGAGGGACGCAAGAGAGCGAATTACGTACATCAGTTACATATATACAAAATGCATATCATACAATCAGCTGTGTCATGTTTTACACCCCCCTTTATTAAATGTCTTTGAAGTCGGGATGACGATGGACATTTCCGACGGGTATGACAATTATGACACTTTCAATGTCTATTCTAGTAACAATATGCAATTTAGAAAGTGCAGAGGCATCTTTTAGTTGTTGAACAGAACACAGTGGTTCTGTTCTTGGAAGCAAGCTGCACACGGGGGAAGAGCCACATTCCAAGCTTTGCTATCTATGAGGTACTATTCGTGTCCTGGGAGCCGACACGTTCTAAAGGGTTTTGCGAAGGGGGGCCGTAAGAAGAGCATAATTCAAGCCTTTAGCTGTTTTATTCTAACACATTCTACCACAGTACGAGACTGGCTGGCAGTTGTGAAATTATTAAATGCCCTGCAGCTCTCCCTCAAGGCTACAGAGAGGGAGCGTGGGCATTCCTTTCTGGGCTACTCATGAGGAGTTTCAACAAACTCCTCAGTCCCGCGGCCTTGCCCTTTTCATATTCAGACAACAATGTTAACAGTTGAGCAGAGTAAGCAGAATTCGCAAGAATTGCAAAATGCAAAGCAGTTTAGACAGAAAGCAATGAGCAATGGTTAACAAGCAAAATGGCGATTCTTGCTACGTTTAAAATGGCCGCTTGTTGGTCAAGCATAGCAGTCTGTATTTCTATAATTCTGTGCATAAGACGGTTGGCCTTCGGCCATCAAGATACATCCGTCAACCAAATAAAGAGTATTCACTTTTCCAGATTGACACAGCCTCATATCATGCCCCTTGGATCTCTCCCCATGAGCTACCAATGAGCCAAGAACCAGGTTAAATTAGAAGTAATAAAAATCACACTAAACTACACATGCCACCTTCTTTGTGGCTCAAAGTTAACTTCTTGTTACAGAAATAAATCACACCAATGGGTTGGGAATAACGCAAATTACAATACTTTTCTTTCTACCGATTTCACTTCAATTAATAATCAGCACTGGTCAATGACCGAATTCAATTTACATTTGCAATGCTGTGCAATTTTGATTTTTCTGGGTGTTTAAAAGGCTAGGAGCTTAGTTTTACAAATGTGTGTAAATGCATATGGCAATTATTATTTCACCCACACGTTTTAATTTAATATAAACACGGGATGATTTAGCAGTTTGTTTTCAAGATGATATGGGAATTTGGGATTTCAGAATACCCTCAACTTAAAGGCCTGTTTTAGGGAAGATGGCCAGAAAAAATTGGGATGATTAGAGAATTTGGGATTTCAGAACCCCCTCCAATTAAAGGCCTGTGTTGGGGACGTTGGACAGCAAACAGGGGGATGATTTGCACTTTTTGGTTTGAGACCCCCCTCTGCTTAAAGGTCTGTGTTGGGGAAGCTGGATGGTAAACATTGGGATGATTTTAGAATTCTGGATTACAGATTCCCCTCCATTTAAAGGCCTGTGTTGGGGAAGCTGGATGGTAAAATGGGGAGGATATTTTTTTAGTTTTGATTTAGGAACAAAGGCACCCCTCTTCCTAAAAGAGGTTAGGGTTAACGCCAAAATAGAATTAACCAATTACATTACAGTCTATAGTTTTCAGCGCACACTGGGAATGAGCTTTGTTAATTTTTTAATTTTAACAAATATCACCCCGTGGTTTTCCACAAGGAGAATTAATTAAATTAATATTTTAAATAGGCTAAGGATTTTTACGGTTTTGCTCCTGCACACTATAAATGGAAAGGAATTAAGGCAAGCAGACTCCCCGACCTTTTCGGTTCTGAGGGCTCAGTTCCACTTACATAGAAAGCCTTTGTTTAACTTCAGGAAAGCCAGCTGCATTTCAGGTCATACTTGGAGGATAGGGCAGTAGCCTGGTCTATCCACTCTCAAGGATGGCCCCCCCAGCTCTTCACCATGTAATCCAGTCAGCTTTTAAGCCTCGCAGCAAGAAACATCAGCAATAGAAATCTCCACCCAGAAGAAATTACAGCAACATCTCTTTATAGTGTTTCCTGGCGGCTGCCAGATGGTAAATTTAAGCATCTCTACCCTTTCCTCATAGTGAATTCACTTTATATAGCAGTGATGACATCATCAACTTTACAATCTTGGGAATGCCCTGCAAGAAATCTCGCTAATAGGATTGGACAGTTACCCTTCGCTCTCCACCCAAATCCAGCCTACCTCTAAGAATTAGTTTAGGAGTCTGTAACAGACAAATGGCAACTTCCCTTTGAAATCCCCTTTTGTTCCAATTAAAAATGTTGGCAAAAATCTATGTATATGTCAAAACATTGTGATGTACGAGTAGCTGTCATAGGATATCTATTTTCCGCTGTTTACACAAAACACATAACAATTATGAACATGCAATTTACTCCCCGCATTACTAATTTTACATTCCAACAGTTTGCCAACTCTTAAATTCGGGACATTTTTAGATCAGCCAGAAACACATTTTAGCTGGTCATTACAGTTCCCTAATTCGCAGAAGGGTGATTTTTATTTAAAACAAATCATCTGGAAATGATCTAAATATGACACATAAATCAATGCAATATGACTGTTTGTTGCTGAGAAAAAGGGGCCTAACTTACAATTGTCCTTTTAAATTAATTGTAAATCTGTATGTTCAGCAAATGGGAGCTCTGCTTCAACCAGGCCATTTGGCTCTATCGGACAGCCTGTGCCATAGTTTTTATGAGTGTCTTTGTTGTTTGTAGTTGGTGATTGGAGCCTTGGAAACACAGAGATCCCCCTCCTCACATTCCTGCCATGCATTGGCTAACACATTTGCCTGCTCAAAACTGCCTTCAGAGACAGCATGTCTAGCGAAACTTTGTTTTCGACAGCTTGCTGGCCACATTTTATTGCAGTTGTAAGCAGTTGGGATGCAAGCCAGGCTGGCAGAGGGGGAAGCCATTTGTGAATTTTGGCCATTGTGCTTGGCTGACAGGAACTCACATACTGCATTTTCTAATATCAGCCTCGATTCTTTGACATAATGTGTATTTTCAGGGTTCACTTTGCTTTTGTACTGAAGGTAAAGGGCTGTTTCTTTCAGTCATTCATAAAATACACTTTTATTTATCTGAGGTTCACTTTTCTGCTGAAAAATTAGTCTGAATTGTCACAGTGCACTGCTGTTTGATGGGTAGCAGTTTCATTGAAAATGCTGCATTTATTTCTCAGCCAGTAATGTGATGTGCTTTTCCAATATGCATTTGGATTACATTTTTGCTTTAGCTTTCTCTGGATTTCCCTTGCAGAATGACACCCACATAGTCTCCTTGGGCCCACAGGAACTTGTCATGGCAACAAAGTGGCCTTTTCTTTTCAAATGTGTTCCATATTTCACATGTAAAGCATAATATACATTACTTTTTGTCAGCACACACACACCATGGGCCTCATTACGAGGTTGGCATTAACCCGCCGGTTCTGGGTTGCCAGCAACCCAATACCACTGATTCCGCTGCCTGATATCCTGGTACCACCGGGATATCACAGGTCATGGTGGAACAGTAAATCCCAGACTCCATGGGAATGGGGACACTGATACACTGGCACGGTTGCAAACAGTGCCATTGCTTAAGTGAGAGACATGCCGGCAGGGTCCTGAACTCCTGGCAAGACAGGCCTATCGGGGGAACCGGGCCACTACCAGCATTCTGGAAGTATGGCAGTCCAGAAAGGGTACGTTGCTACCCGCCCCCTTATTTCTGAGCTGCCATACTTGTAATGAGCCCATGTGTTTTCCCTGACATCTTGATGTTGGCAGGGAAACATTTTTCTCATGTCTTGCTTTGACTTGCAAACACACATGCAAAGACGTTTTGGTGTCAGTGTTTAAAAATACTGTTTTTCATGTGAAAGGGACCTTTGAATTTGTTCTGCCTTTGTGAATTAAAATGCTGCTTTTCCGTTGGTAATGACAGGTAGATCCTTTTCACATTGCCCTTCAGTTCCATTTGTTTGGGGCCTTTGTTTACACCCACACTGGTGGCCACGCCCCTTGGCCACACCACCTCCTTCCCCCAAACCCGCCCCTGCAAAGAGTTGACAGTTCCCCCAGTACATGTATTTCCATTTCCAGCACTGCTGATGGTTACACACTTGCCATGCATGGGATTCTGAGGGGCGCAGTATAAAAGTTGACTGACACCAAAGCAAGCTTAACTTGCGCTACTGGTCACAAAAAGATTTGAATGCATTGTCAACATCTATCTGACAAAAGTATTGCGATTAGTGTGAGAAGGGGACGCACCTTGTGTATTATTGGTTCATGTATGTGTGAAGGGCCAGCAGGTATGTAGAAAGTATGTGTAACAAGAAGAATAACAAGAAGAATAAATACAAGCGAATATTTACACTTTATAAACTATTTTATATTCATTATGTGAAAACTGTATAAAGCACTACACCTGCAGTCATACCATCAGGTGTAAAAGCGCATATCTTTTGAATTCCTACCGATAACATGCTATTTCCAACATGGGTAGGTTAATGGGTAGATTAACATATGGCTTTCTTTCATTCTTTCATTCGCCTGAAAGAATGAATAGCACCATGGCTACCTCCAACCTCGTAATGAGGCCCTTTCACAAACCCCTATTTTACTCAAGAGGCGGGCATGCTATTAAATGCTGTAAACGAAATTATAATGACCTAGAAAACAGGCATGAATTAAACAACACAGTCTGAAAGTAACTTATGGAGTACTAAACAAGCACATTTCACAGCACGAAACAAGAGTTGGCTCACATAATTCTAAATAAGCCTCACACATTCCAGAAAAACAGCAGTACCTATTTACGCGTTAAGACCTGATCCGGCCAGCCGGAATGGGTGTTATCAGCCCGGGGCCTGAGTTAAAGGCCTGAACGTAAGAAAGCCCTTTATTGAGGGTCACGGGCTGATAACACCTGATCCGGCATGCCGGAGAGGTTCCTAATGCTATTAGCACCCCGGGTTGCCAATCCAGTAACCCGGAGTGCTGAGAGCATTGAATTTTGATTGGCCACCACGGGCCTCCATACGAAGCACCTCTTCAATTTCCATGACGGCCAGCATGAACAATTGGAAGAGGCAGCAGCAGCGGTGGCATCCACAGCTGCTGCAGAAATCAGATAAGTGCGGTGGGGGATTAAAAGAAGAAGGGAAAGGATTGTGGAAGAAAGATGGTGGGTGGAACAGCCAGCAGCTTGCTCTGAACGCGGGCTTAGATCGGTAGTTTCAGCCTGCGTTCCGAGAAACCTGATTGGTGCTAACATTGGGCCTCATTACACGGATGGCGGTAGGGACTTAACGTTACCGGTAATGTATTACCGGTAACGTTAAATCCCCATGTGGATCACGACCCGGCACACCGCTATTAGCGGCACCGCTAATTACGGTGCCACTAATAGCGGGCAGGCCGCGTGCGCGCGACCCTCCATCCCGTTAATTACGCCATGCCGCTATTAGCACAGCATCACAAGGCCAGTGCACATGCTAATAGCGGCATGGTAAATCCCCCCAAACCCCTTACCGCCATGGTGCAAATACCGGCATCGCGGACCACCCGTTAAGGGAAATGAGCAGTGTTCCCACCTGCCACAGGTGCACCAAATCAGCACAGGTGAAGGCAATGGAGACTGTGGCAGCTCAAAAGGAGCACACCACACCCCTTCCCACACCCCTCCCCACACCAAGATGGTTCCAATACTGGCAGCATTACATGGCCTGGAGGACCTCATTGCAGCGCAGCTGCTACAACAACAGGCAGCACAAAGGAGACGCAGGAGGAGGAGGAGGGCAAGACAGGCACAGCAGGCACCACAACGCCACCTAATCATACCACAGAGGCACCCACCAATACCCAGGATCAGAGCCAGTCCATTCAACCTGACCCCTGAGCAGATACACACCCTGTACCGTGTGGACAGGGCTACCATCACCAGCATCGAGGACATGATCCACGACGACATTGTGAGCCTCATAGACATCAGAACTGCCATCCCCCCGCTACTGAAGGTGGTGAGTGTGCTCCACTTCCTGGCCACAGGCACCTATCAGCATACAGTGGGACAGTTGCATGGCATCTCACAACCAGTATTCTCACGCACGCTGAACCAGGTACTCGATGCACTCCTGAAGCATGCACCTGAACACATATCCATGCCACAGACTGCCCAGAAGATTGCAAACACAAAAGTTGGCTTCTATTCACTGGCAGGCATTCCAAGTTGCATCGGGGCCATCGACTGTACCCATGTGGAATTGGTGGCCCCACATCACAATGAAGTAGTGTACCGAAACAGGAAGCAATTCCACTCTATCAATGTCCAAATGGTATGTGACGCCAACAAGATAATCACACATTGCTGTGCCAGATTCCCAGGATCAACACATGATTCCATGGTTCTGCGGAACTCAACTATCCCACGCTACATGGAGCGACACACCGGACAACTTTCGTGGCTACTTGGTGAGTAGCAGGGCAAGCACATGGCTGCGTGATTTGGAGGGGGGAGAGATACATACTCCAACTGGGTGTGAAGGGGGGGGAGATACATACTCCAACTGGGTGTGAATGGGGTGAATGGGGGGGGGAGATACATACTCCAACTGGGTGTGAAGGAGGGGGGGAGAGATACATACTCCAACTGGGTGTGAATGGGGTGAATGGGGGGGGGGGGGAGATACATACTCCAACTGGGTGTGAAGGGGGGGGAGAGATACATACTCCAACTGGGTGTGAATGGGGTGAATGGGGGGGGGAGATACATACTCCAACTGGGTGTTGACTGGCGTCCGTAGGGGAAATGGACATACAGATGTACGCCAATGTCCTTCAGGGACGGCCACAATGTACTTGAGAGGAACCCACATACAATTCGAAGGTGCAGAACATTGAGAACAATGCAGGTTGCAAAATATCACACATCCATCCACATTGCACATCATGCCACGCCACATATTACACAAACCTGCAACATGGTGTCAAGACCGTAATACAGAATCAGTGCAGCACAACATCAATCCAGCAACGCGCCCTTGAATGCATGCAAAGGGAACACCCCTAGACATAGCACTGAACCACACACCTATGGCCCCACTGAAGTGATGCTTCACAGCATGGCAACATCGGTGTCAGGATGTCAGTACACTAGCAGTGTGTTACCTAATTTGTATGGGCCAGGGACACCTAAGACCTGGCCTCACCCAGGACATGTCAATTACTGTTGGAGGCATGAATGTGGCATTTCTACTTGCAGGGTCGACCTCCCCCTTGCACGTTGCTGTCACACAGACCATCTGCATGAATGCTGTCAATTTAGTACTTGAATCACAATGCAATGTCAATTTGTGTGATGTGCACAGGCCGATCTTGAGGTGAACAGTATCAGGACCCCGTTCATTCCCCCATACAGGTGATGCGGGCTATCCCCTGAAGCCCTGGCTCCTCACACCTGTACGGAACCCACAGAACAGGCACGAGGAGGAATACAATCGTGCACATACCCGTACCCGCATCGTGATCGAGCAGACTTTTGGACTATTGAAGTCACGTTTCAGGTGCATTAGCAGGTCTGGTGGTGCTCTCCTGTATGGACATGAGAAGGTGTCCAAGATCACCATGGCATGTGCATGCTGCACAATATGTGTATCAGACGGAATGTGCCACTGCCCCCTGACGTAGAAATAGAAGCACCTGATGAGGATGATGATGGTGATGAGGACGGAGGTGAAGGGGATGCAGGTGTTGCAAGAGGGGATGGCCAGGAGGGACGTGCTGTGAGACGGCATCTGATCCACCAAATATTCTGAGGAACATGTTTCCGTACTGTCACATGGATATGGGGGGTAATGCACTGGTGTATGTTTTGAAGCACACAATGGACCCTGTTGCCAATAAAGTACACACACACAATGAAGATGTCCAAGCCTGTGTTTTGTTCAGAAACCAGTGTATTGAGTGACATGAAGGTGTAGTAGTGCAAGCCCAAAAACATCCCACAACCCTCCCCCCCAACAGACCCATAACACCCTTCCCACCCACCCCCACAACATCCCAACACCCTTCCCCCCCAACAGACCCATAACACCCTCCCCCCCCTAACAGACCCATAACACCCCCCCCCCCAACAGACCCATAACACCCCCCCCCCAACAGACCCATAACACCCTTCCCACCACCCCCCACAACAGTCCCTCGTGTCTCTGCCATTTCTGCCATGGCCAATGCACACCGGGGTATCCCCATTAGCCCCCTAATTGCAATTGTCCTTGGAAGGGTCTTGAGGGTTGCCAGACGTGCGCCTGGTGGTTCTCATCGAGCGCCTGAGGGGGCTTGTTTGAGTCGACCCGGAAGTCGAGGATGGGGCAGACTGGCCTTGTGGGTGAAAGTGGCGGTCCATTGTGTGTACCATGCGGACAAGCACCTCCCTAAGACTTGCAATTTCATTGCATATCCTGTCCGTGTTGGCGTCCATGCGCTCAGTGGAGTGCCTCGCCGTCTGGACTATCTTCTCAGTGAGATTTGCTGCCTCAGCGACATGCTGCCCAACCAGCATGGTCAGCTCCTGTTGGCGCTGCAGGATGGCGGTGAATTGCTGATCAGTGCCGGGTGACCGTGCATTGGATGCCGTGCCCACAGATGGCTCCAATGCAACTGGTGATGGTAGCATGGGTGACATTATTGCAGGGTTGGTGTCCTCGTAAGTCCCATCAGAACCAGGGGTCTGGGATGCCATGGGCTCTGGGCTTCCTGGGGGGCTTGGGGTGTGCATCTCCATTTGCTGGAGTAGGGTGTCCTCTGGATCGGATTGGGGCCAGTGGCGGCTGCCTCACCAGCAGAGCTTGCCGCAGCTGATGGTGGGCCCTGGGTGTCTGGCATTGTTGCCAGTGGGTTTGCCTCCGGTGGTGGGCCCACAGTTGGTGGTGCAGCTACTGCTGCCCTGGCAGTGGCACTGTGACGTAGGCTGCCACTCTTCAGGTGTGGCCTTCCACCCTTGCCCCTCGATGTTGCAGGGGTTTCCTCCGGCTCCTGTGCCCTTGGCCTCTTTGATGTAGGTGGTGCCTTTGATGCATCAGCAGCATCCTCCCCATCTGTATGTGAGCCTGTCAGGGACGAGAAGGGGGATGGCATTGGTTGCGTTTCAATATACTCAATGTAAATTACAGGGTTCATGCAGTTGTGGACATTGGGACTTAGCAGTTATGGATGCAGGTGATGTGCCAGTTCAGTGCCTCATCCATGCATGTTTGAGTTTGGGACTTGTCTCTGGTGATGTGTGCATGTGTGTGTGTTTGGGTCTGACACTGACATGGTGATGGATGGGTGCATGTGTGGATGTGTGTCCATGCATGAGTGGGGTCTGGGCTCACATATGGGGGTGACTGTGCATTCACACCGCATCCTGTCATGTGTACACTCACCTGCATCAGAAGTGGTAGCCACGCCGACCTGCATGCTGCCCACTCCCTCAATGCTCTCGGTGGCAATCATGTTGGCGCATGTCTCCTCCCATTCCTTCAGGCGTATTGGGGAGGCATCTCCGCCAGCAGTGGCAATGCAGTGGTTCTCCGCCAGGATGCCCCTCACACGCAGCCTGAGGTCGTCCCACCTCTTCCTGCATTCGCGCACAGTGCGCGTGCTGGTGCCCACGGCACTGCCTTTGACCGCCACCTCCTCCCAGATGGCTTTCTTCTTGAGCAAGGTGGCACGGCGCATATCATTTGCAAAGACGACATCTGCATGCTCTGCAAGGGTCTGCGTCAACATGACCAGTTCCTTGTTGGTGTACTTTTCCTTCCGCTGCCTGTCACATGTTTTCTTCAGGGCCTTGGGCATGATGCAGGTTTCACGGTCGATTTCACACAGCTCACTTCTCCAATATGGTCCAGGGGGCAGAGGATGGCAATGGATTGTGTTTTTAAAGATGGCCGCCGTGCTCTTTCCCGTTCCGGTGCGATGACGCTATTTCCGCTTCCGCTATTTAACGGTCGATGCAAATAGCGGTCACCGCTAATAGCGGTCATCGCTAATAGCGGTGACCGCAAATAGCATGTACAGTGAGGGCGGAGGTGCTATCAGCACTTTGGGCGGGCACGGTAAGGTGCTTTTCCTCCATGGCGGTAGGGTCATTTACCGGCATGGCCCTATGCGCGTGTCCGCTTACTCGTAATGGTGCGCTATTGGCGGTCTCCTGTGAGGGCGGACACGCTAATAGCGCCATGCCGGTAAATCCCGTTTTTTAGCGCCTACCGTGTAATGAGGCCCATTGTAATTGTAATTGTTTATTTGTAAAGCGCTTATACACAAGTGAAGTGTTTCAAAGCGCTTAAACGGTTGTGTGCATGTACACACGCACACACACGTAACAGAGCTGGGTAACTCATTTCATTACCAAAGCTCCCATTTTGGAGGGTGTGATAGTCAATGTCTGTGAAATTATAATGTATTCCAGACACCAGCGTCTGCACATTGGAAAATGCTTTAGCCCAAAAGGCGCAAACTACCTGTGAGGGAGGCGTGACTGCTGCAAACCTCATCTTCCATTTAGTTGAGTTAAGGAGGCATCTCCTAGTTGCCCAGCATCACTCCAAACCTCATTATGCCCACACTCCTGACTTCACAGCTGTGAGTGTGTCTTTGCTTACGATTTGTATAACTTTGCTTCCTTATGGTTAGTTGTCTATGTCTACATCAGGGGTCTTCAACCTGGGTCTCTACAAATGTTTTGACCTATGACTCCCATGATCGCTCACCATTTATTACGTCACCTAGAGGTGGCTGGAGCTGTAGTCCAAAACATCTGGAACGGCACAGGTTGCAGACCTCTATAGTCAACTGCATTTTGCTGCACTTGATTTATTCACAAGTTGCTGCAAGAGGTTTTATGTTTCTTAACTGTTTTTACTGAAACCATTTCTTACTCTAGTGTGCAGGGCTTAGATTTATTTGGCCACACACAGGCACAAACACGTGCACACACACACACACCCACACCCACAGTAAGGACCGACACATTGCTCAGCATTGGGAGAAATAAAAACATGCAGTGCTCAATGGATGGGTCTAGGGTGCCAGGTACCTCCTGCTTATCGGCCCTGTACTTCCAGCCCAGTGACAATATATGACGCATGCGTACTGGCCTGCTGAAAGGGGTCTGTATCCTTATTAGCTCTTCCTATCGTGACATTCCTCCAATAAAAACAAATGGTTATATATTCCCAACAGTGACATCGCTCTTTCTTGACCCATCCACAGCTGTGATGTATTGCCATAGAGTAGTTCAAAACTATTTTGTCCAAACTGTAGGAACTCTATCAAGATGGATTCTGCATCAAATTAAGATCGGCCTAGCATTCTCTTTTTTGTGATACTCTACACTCCAAGATAGTGGTGTCAGTGGTTCCTAACTTGGTGGCCCTTCTGGGCCATGTGCTTCATAGCTGGATCACTGACATACATGCACTAGTCCCATGTAAACTTTCTGCTGGGCAGTCTAGTGACAAACTTGCAGATGTTAGGTTGAGAGGGCGCCCTTTCAGATGTAATATTCAATTTAGTAGGAACTAAAGTGTTCATGCAACATTGAAAGTGTGTTACTATTACGCACTTGCCGATTTGCACCACTCACCATGTTAGCAAACATGGCCTCGTTACGAGTCTGGCGGAAACCCTGCCAGTGTTACCGGCAGGGTTACCGCCGGTGTCATCATATTTTACAAGTGCTTCACTTCCCAATGCCACGGGGAGACTACAAGTCCGGCGGCCCGGGAAGTCAGCTGCCGGTAAAATGTAAGTCCCCATTTCCATAGAGTCTCATAGGGCTCTATGGGAGTGGGAACCCGGAAGCGCCAGCACCATTCTTGATGGTGCCGGCGCTTCCGTGAACGGTCTGCCTAGCATGGCCGCTGCGCCTGGCAGGGTCAGACCTATCGGGCACATGGGCAACGGCAGGCAGACATGTAGCTTGGCAGTCCAGAAACAAGGGTGTCGGTGAGCTTACCGGCACCCTTGTTTCCAGACCAGTAAAGTTATAATGAGACCCATTGTATTCGTGATCAAATACATAACTTTAATCCAGATGACTGCTAGGCCCAAAGTAATGCCTGGGCAGAATGAAATATATTGTCAAAGAAAAATCTCCTGTTAAAACTCCATTGCAGTTCCTAAATATGCTGTCATATCTGGTGGCCGTGCACCAAAACTGCACAATTTGAATGGCTAGTGCCTAGCACTATAAAACAGCTGTGCCATGTCACGGTTATAGTCATAGCCAATTATTGTTTCTAACTTTTAAAAGTGCTACAGCGCGCCCATTACTGCTTGTATCTGAGGGAGTGTTTAGTTTTCAAACCCCACCTAAAAACATTGAATTATAAATTGTGCAGCCCCCCTCTTACGAGGAGCTATAATCCAATGCACTCATGCCAAACGAGGGAGGCCCTTTTTTTTTTAAAGAGATGGCATTTCACAACTCAGCACATGAGTGTGAGCAAGAGGGCATTCTAAGAGATTGGGATGGACCACAACAGAGTCATGGAACGTGGACAGCATAAGTCAAGCATTTTAGACACAACAGCCAGCTCCTTTGCAGATTGCCCTTCCTGGTCGACGTTTGCGCTAAATGGGAACTGAAGTGCAGCAAAGATGACGTTTGCCATTTTCAACGTGCCATGCACCTGTCTCCCATAAACTTTGTCAAGAGCAAAGCACCCTGGAACTGCTGCAAAAGGAGTAGGGTCCCCAGCCAGGAGGTGTACTTTAAAGAGGAACTTAACACTTCCAATTCCCTCATTTCTTTTGTGGATACATGGTGTTGGGAGTCGCCTGCCATGTCCATCCGGCAGGCGCCCCCGGGGTGCCGCTTCCACACGGCACCAAACAGGCCCAGCGCCTGGGGGAGTTTGGGGCCTGCCATGGCCATCCGGCAGGCCCCGTGGCGCTATGGGACACCAGCGCCATCGGGGTAGGGGCACAGCCTGCCAGGGTCCTGACCATGCGGACCTCGGCCGTCATCCTGGCACGAGGGTCCCATGGCACCAGGGCCTGCAGGCCTGTACCTCCTACAGCATTAATGAGACACGGACTCAGACCAACCTTCCACGGAGTCTGCAGCCGTTCTGTCTCACGTGCCTGCAGGGGCTCCTTTTATTAGCTTGGGCCATGACGCAGTCATGGCCCATCTTAAAAGGGCAATACACGTGAAGACAAACACATCCCCTTAAAGGGGCAACACACCCAGGCGGGTCCCACGTAACACTCCTCCTTTTTCATAATGAACAAACAAAACAGTGCTGAAACATCCAGGCATCCCGCCTGTTACAAAACACTAACATGCTTGTTGATTTAGAACTTGCGGAGTGGGCAAATGATGAGATTTGCCACCGCCACATACTCAGCTTGCTCACACCACTAAAGACCTAACATATTAACCCATTTCTAAACACACTCCACAGGTGACATTCGTTGCAGGTAAGCTGCTAGAGGAACATCGGCAGTCCTACCACAGTCTACAAAACCCTTTATTAACCTGGGGCCCGAAACGATAACCTACACAAACACACACCATGGTTGTCTACCGGTATTGCATGCACACCTCGCAACTGTGGGAGCACACCCTCACCCGATTATTCTCGCCTGAGACCCCTTAAAGCATGTAGTTACTCTGCAGGTTCACAACATCAAACACAAAATTACTGAGTCCTCTTTAAACAACAGTGGGGCAGCAGGAAACCAGTCCATCTCCCATCAGTGTCCGTTCAGGAGTCACTTCCCACGTTCAGGTCCATCGATGGTATAGTTCACAGCCGGCAAAGCCGCACCTAGCGGGTACCAGGGGCCACATCGGCATAGTCACTTGATGTTCCGAGCAGAGTAGCGCGCCGCGGGTCACCGGGCATCCAGGCTGCTCCGTGTGCTGTTGATTTATTACGGAGCGACATGGCATCACTCACCCCCGATCTGGCACACCTCTCTCCTCCAGGGGCACAGAAGGGCGCACAAGCACTCGTCATGAGCTGCAACCCATTTCTCGACTAATGCCCTGATTCTTAGTTTTATGGTCCAATGCTGCCTGGTCACTTGGCCACACCCAAGGTGTCGACTGAGCTCAGGGGTCCAGCAGGCATCCTCCCCACAGCCTGTCGAGCTTGTCCCTTCGATGGCATAGTCTGCAGGGGTCATTACTGACAGGCAGCCAGATTGTCCTCCGTGGCAGTCAGTCAGTGCCACTAAGATGATAGGCAGGGTGGATTATGTTCCGCCGGCACTGTTCGGGGATATGATCACCTCTATGTTGTCGGGCATTCCTTCTGACCGATGTAACAGGGTACCGGGTCTTGTTCTGCTGCCAACGCTGCATCCCCTGCAGCACCTCATGGACGGTGCCGTTGGTGCGGTATACAGTGCACACAATGTCCAACGTCCTGGCTGGGGCCTTAGTATACGAGGGTGGATGCCCCGCTATCAAGGTGGTGTGGACCCCATGGGGGCTGGTGCTGTCACTCTGCTTTGTGTCTGGTGCACTCACCGCCTGGGATTTTTTTCTCAATGGAGCGCCCTTTTGATGCAAAGAGCTCCAACGGGAAGCATGCATTCTCTTCTCTCCTGCTCCTTCCAGAGCACCGTGGCTTCTCGACAGCAGCAGCCCAGAATCTTCATTGAGGCACGTTGGGCACCGTGGCCCTCTCCGGGTATTGCCTCTCGTGTGTGTCTGGCAGTAGACAGAGGCACGGGTGTTGCTGTAGCCGATCTTTGTAGGTGTGCTCCGACCATAAGGGAGACACAACCCCCTGCCTGGGCAGCGCAGGAATATTGCTGACGTGGAGAGGAGAACTCTGGGCTAGTAACATTACAGCATGTCACTGCCTCCTGGCCCGGGATCCCACTGAGGCCTCTGATGGCACAGCTCCAACACAAGATTGCTTGGTTGTTCTCCTCGCCAATCACTGCGGGGGCCATGTTCGCACTTTCGCCTCCCCAACCCTGTAAAGCTGCTGGGATTTGCATCGATCTGTGGCCCCGGATCTTGAATGGAGCGGGTTCTTTCTTGTGCCACTCGGATCCAGAGCTTTCCCACCTCCAGCCTGACCCGGGCTGACCCGGAGTATCAGGCACCTTTCAGTTCTGACATAGAGCGCATCACACTGTACCTCTGGGCGGCGTGGAATCGCCCTGCCAGCAGCCTGAACGTTTAGTGAACCGCAGGTGTTTGCTTCTTTTTTTTTTTTTAGGTCTCACCGCCTGGGACTGTTGGGGGCGGTTACTCTGCCCAGGGCACCTCGCGGCAGGCTGGCAGAGGTGGGCGCTCCACGGCGGCACTCAGTCTCACTGCTTCGGCTGGGGACAGTCTATATTTCCCACTGGACATTCTTATTTCTTTCCCTTCTTTTCTCTTGGCAAAGCGCCGCGGGACGGGTGTGGGCTAGCTCCCCCCTCCTTTTGGCCGCACGAGCACCCTCCTTTCAGAGGGCCGCGGCCTTTGGCGGGGCAATGCGTCTCTCCTCACGGGCGGATGTTTGTTCCCTGCCCGCAGCTGCACTAGTTCCACAGCCGGGTTTGCGGGCAGGCTGCCCCCTGGCCACACGAGCACCCCCTATACAGAGGGCCGCAGCCAGGGAGGACCCACATTCAGGGATCTTCTTCCCCCTTACGGCGGGCCCAGCATCAGCTCGTGCGGCTGATGCCGCTTTCCTTTGTTGCTGACTTTTTTTTCTTTGGGCACGATTGTTGTTGGGCCCGCCTCAGCTGTTTTGTACGCGGGAGACGCCGCCGCTTCGTGCGGGGTGGGGCAGCCTCTCCCTGCCACGGCCAGGGGTCCGCCCGGCATCTTAATGCGGCTGACGCCGCCCTCTCCATTGTGGCAGCCGAGGCCGCGGGCATCTCTCCCTCCTTGCAGATGGCGGGTGGGGGAGGGGCAGCGCCACGGCCAGGGGTCCGCCCGGCATCTTAATGCGGCTGACGCCGCCCTCTCCATTGTGGCGGCCAAGGCCGCGGGCACCTCTCCCTCCTTGCGGATTTCGGGTGGGGGAGGGGCAGCGCCTCCATGTTGCGGCTACTGCCGCAGATACTCTGGGGAAGACAACATCCTCCCCCTCCCCTGTTGATGGGGGGCAGACCGACCCTCCTCCCAATGCGGCCGACGCCGCTCGCAGTTCGGGGCCGCCTCTCTCATGGTTGTGGGACAGCGTCGCGTCTCCCACGGGAGACGGGCCGGCAGCTCGCCGTCCTTTGTCCTTGCGGGCTCTGTTATTGCTGGGCCCCGCCTCCGCCTCTTTTTTTATTTTCCTCTGCGGCGCGTCCCACCACAGCCCCCTAGGTGGAGGTGGGGCAGCGCCTTCACCTCGCAGCGGATACGCCGCCAGCATGGCCGCTCCCGTGGGGGATGGGCCGCTCCCCTTTGTTGCGGCCGGAGGCCGCCAAACATCGTATTGCGGCTCCGGCCGCCAGTACTACTCGGGGCTTCCCCCCTTCCGCCCTCGTTGGTTCTCCACACAGGGGGGGGGCAGGCAGCAATCACCGCAGCTGGCGCCTCTCCTTTCCATGGGAGGAGGGGGCAGCTTCCTCCCTTCACGCGGGCCCTGACAGCGTTGGGCCCGCCTCACCTCCACTTCTTCTGGGCTCGCGAGCCCGTTCTCCTCGTCGCCATTGTTGGGAGTCGCCTGCCATGTCCATCCGGCAGGCGCCCCCGGGGTGCCGCTTCCACACGGCACCAAACAGGCCCAGCGCCTGGGGGAGTTTGGGGCCTGCCATGGCCATCCGGCAGGCCCCGTGGCGCTATGGGACACCAGCGCCATCGGGGTAGGGGCACAGCCTGCCAGGGTCCTGACCATGCGGACCTCGGCCGTCATCCTGGCACGAGGGTCCCATGGCACCAGGGCCTGCAGGCCTGTACCTCCTACAGCATTAATGAGACACGGACTCAGACCAACCTTCCACGGAGTCTGCAGCCGTTCTGTCTCACGTGCCTGCAGGGGCTCCTTTTATTAGCTTGGGCCATGACGCAGTCATGGCCCATCTTAAAAGGGCAATACACGTGAAGACAAACACATCCCCTTAAAGGGGCAACACACCCAGGCGGGTCCCACGTAACACATGGCATCACTCTGGTGGTTCACTGGTTGGAGATTGAAAGAATCAACATCACTGGCCACACAATGGAACACTTGAAAACTATAACACAGACAGCCCCTTTATTTATATCCCTGAGAACTTTAGGGCTACTTGACAGAGAAAGTGGAGCCTGACTGCTGCTGAGGACCAGAAGCCCAGAACATTACATGCTTATTAAAGTTAAGTGTAGCCTGTGGTCCAGATCGCGGCCCAGCTAGTGTGCCTACATGCTTGTCCCCTGAGTGAACACCTAGAAATAAGGACGCAAATACCAGGGTTATAAAGGTATTGATTAAAAGTGGAGTGTCTGTTTATTTTATGTATGTCTCCTGTGTGTGTGTGATTTGGACTAAACCATCCAGCCCACCATTAAAAGGAAAAGAAGAAAGTAACAATAGACTAGAACTCCAGGAATGGGCTGCACAGGGGAGAGAAATTAATCCAGAGTGGACAGTTAAAAAAGACAGTTGAAGGGGAGTTGAGAAGAGAAAAGCACTGAAAGACTTACCTGGGGGGTGTTGCTGTCTCAAGGGACCCCCCAGGGCCTAAATCCATAATATGGCATTGTGCGGAATGTGAGTAGTGCCCCCTCCTGAAGAGTGCAGAGCAGGTGGCAGAGCAGCTGTCAGGGTCAACTTGGTCACCCCGAAGCCATGGTGGATGTCGGCCCATCTGGGAGCCAGACCAGACATGCCCAGCAGTATCCAGTGCCCAGCCAGCTGCCTAGGCCAATGAAGAAGAGCCCAGTCCATGCCATGTGTCGGAGGTGGCCCAGAACAAGCTGCCGTGCCTATGATGGCCTGCCTCATAGCCATCGAGGTGGGCCATTCATGAAATGCCACCCGGGCTGTGTATGCACCAGTTGCGGCATTGCCATGGTGACACCGCCTGACCTCAATATGAGCACAGGTTGTGGCGGTGATCACAGCAGCGTCTCCCATGGCACTGTGGACGCAGCCTGATGTCAAGATGGTAGTGTGGGTCTCGCCGTGATGTTGGTGGACCCCAGGATAACGGGGCCGCCTAGAAGATTTGCAAGGTGCCAAGGGCACGGCAGTGATGTTGGGTGGGCCCCCTAGTCAAAGGGCCCACCGTGAAAATATGGACAATGCTGCAGGTGTGGCTGTGAGCGCGGATGGGTCTGCCAGCCTACAGGCCCTACCATGAAGATAAAAAAGGGCCACGGGGAGCAGCAGTGAGTGTGGGTGGATGACCACTCATGCAGGGCACCGCCCAGGACTTTTTTAAAGAGTGCGAGCTATGCCGTGAGTGCGGGTGGCCCAATGTGGTGGATGGGCTCACCCTGAAGAAAGAAGAGCGGCCAGGCCCCGTGATCATTGCTAGGGACACGCCTCCACCATCAGGATCACACTCGCCATGAGGAACAGCCTTGCCGCTGTTCAGCCTTTTCTTCAGTCCTGCACCTGCGAGCACAGAGCCAGCACTACCAAGGGCAGACCCACAAAGGAATTGTGAAAGGGGTGACTGACTGCAGCAGTCACCCCTTTGCGACATTGTGTTTTTTGTAGTGTATATGTTGTAAGTCAATGTGTATATGTATGTGTAGTTATACATATATATTTATTAAATGTTAAGTAGCATGTCATGTAGGGCGAAGCATAGACTACAGTTAGGAGGAATATTACATAGAATTAAAACTGTGGTAGAGATAGGTATATGCCCATTATTCAAATTAGGGGGTAGAGGGGAGGAACTCTGGTGTGAAAAGTGTGATAGTGTGGCGGCCTGCCTGGGGCCACCTAGCGAGATGGGACCACTATTTCACTGTTCTATTGTTACTTGGCTGGTCCTGCCCTTTGGTGGTATTATTTGGTTCATCAATTTCCATGTGAGCTTCCAGAGGCCCTTTCAAGTTGTCTTCATCTTCTTTGGCATCATTTCTGGGCTGTTCTAGTTCATGCCTTTTACTGGGCAGTGCCCGTTGCATGTCTTGCCAATGTCTCTTCCCCAGAACAGGCTATGTTTATTGTGCCCCTAGACCGTTCTATTATAGCTGCTACTTTGTTACTGTGAGGGGACAATGCATCAATTGACGGTCGGATCGCCCTTCATGGATCGGTGTCTCGTACTAGAGCGAGACCCTCATCCTCATGAAATCATCTTGCTCCTTGACTTTTGCTCACTAGATCTTCCTATTTATCAGTTCTTCTTACCACACCACTTGCACTTACTTGTTCACTATGTTGTTTCCTTTTTTAACTTCATTCTTTGCAAGTTACACTTCTATTCATGTTGCTTGAGCTGGTAACTTAACCAGAATGGTCGCCCTTTACAATATTGGGACGAAATCTTATCGATGTGCACTTGTTTTTTGTTATTTTCAAAGAATGTAAAACACAAAAGCATCTAATTGTGTGTAATGTATATAATGCACTATTTTATTACATTTATTCTATTTTATTCATTCTATTGAACATTTGTTAGGCACCTTATACAACAGAATTGTGTGTCAAAGGGCCACAAGGCTAAATGGGAAGGGAACAGCAGAAATAATGACAATGGCAAAACAGTAAAATACAGTCATGGTCCTACTAGGCCGTGTGGCATTCGGTCATGCAAGTGCAGTGCGGAGAAGTGCAGGAGCTAGGGAGGGAAGGGGTGAGGGTCAGAGGAGTGAAGTTCTGGTGGAGGGCCCGGAAAGGAAAGTGCTAATGGGAGCCAAGGAGGAGAACCTCAGCCTAAGTGCTGGTGCAGGCAACTCCCAGGGTGTGATGCAGAAGCCCAAGCAGGGGCCCGCAAGGGCAGTGCAGGGGGCGGTGGGGGTTGTTGGTGTCGACTGGGAAGAAGGGCCTGGAATCCTGTGAGATTCATGAGGATCAGGCCACCAGTCACTGCGGCAGTGGGGTGATTAGCAGGGAAGGGAAAGAGGAAAGAAGGTAGAGAACAGCAGAGTTTTCAGCTTTTTCCGGAAAACTTAAGGAGGGCAGGTTCAAGTCTGAGATGGGCAGGGAGGCTGTTCCAAAAGGGCGGTGCCAGCCAAGGAGAGAGACCTGCCCCCCACTATTTGCTTGTAGAAGCGTTTGACAGTCAAATATTTGGAGTTAGAGGAGCATAGGGTTCTAGCATGGGAGTATTTAGGGAGGGAAAGTTGGAGATCGCGTGGTCCAAGGCTCCAGAGGCCTTGTGGATGATGCAGAGGATCTTGGATTTGATCCTTGCTGCCACCGGGAGCCAGTGGAGAGATTTTAGGGCTAGAGAGATGCAGTGCCTGGGCTTGAGGCAAAGGATATGGCTTGCAGCTATTGTGGATCAGCTGGAGGGGCCATAGGGAGGAAAGAGCGTGATTGAGAAAGAGGCTGTTGCAGTAGTCCAGCCTGAAAAGGACCAGAGCTCTGGAGACATTGGGCCTCATTATAAATCGCCCGCTATGGAAACAACGGGGGCGGTAAACCCGCCGCCACCGTTGTTTCCATGCCGGCCGATCACAACTCCTGCAGGCGGGAGGTGATGTTCCCGCCAGGTCTGATCTGGCGGGTTTAACACCGCCCGCCTGCAGGCGGACGAGGAAACAGCGGCAGCATTACGAGATGCTGCCGGTGTTTCCATGATCCCCATTCCCATTGAGTCCCACAGGACTCAATGGGAATGGGGATTAACACCATTCCGCCTCCGTGATTCCTGGGAAACCGGGGTTGTAATGCCCCGGTAATTCCGGGAATCACGGAGGCGGAATGGTAATACGAGTCCGGCGGTAACCAGGTGGTTTTACCGCCTCAGTTACCGGCGTACTCGTAATGAGGCCCATTGACATTCTCATAAATGTCTCGATTTGACCATTTTATGCAGCCACAGAGGAGTGTGTCTGTGGTACATTATACTTAGAGCCTCCGACACTGCTGTGCAATGAAGACCCATCATCTGCTTTCATCTCTTGTGGAATAAAGACATCAAGCTTCGATTGACCCTAATCATTGGCTCTGTTTGTTCCTCTTGCTATCCCTCGTGGCATCCTCTACCGGGCCATATATACCAGGAAACAACATATTTTCTCAGATTCAGGCATCGACTCTCACCTCTCTTGGAAGTCTGACCTGTCTCAATTGTTCCATGCTCTCACCATGCGCAGGAGGTATGATTCAATACTTGTTCTTATTCAGATCTATGTTCATGACAGACCGTTCTTGCATCACATTAATGTATTACTCTATAATTGTAGGGCTTCTGCCAATTCTCTTCAGTAGTGATGTTAGAAGGGTCACTGGGATGTGTCGAAGGGCAGTTATGAACAACTGTAGACATTCTCCCTCTACAAAGCCAGAACAGTCTGTATTTGTTTGATCACTTTTGGTAAAAACACCTTTCAAAATAAGCCTGACCTGGCCTCCCATTAATTCACTATGTGTCTGTTACACTAGTGTAGCCAACTGTTTAAATGGTGGTAGGGGTAGGATCCGAAACACGCTGAACAACGACGCTATATGATACATAATCGGGCTACATATGCAGGTTGTGACTGAAATAACTTGCAAACATACCAAAGAGGTATGGTGAAAACGCCTCATAATCCAGGTTGTGAGCTAAAATCATCTTGCATAGATATAGCAAAGTGGTATTGTGAAAGCGCAACATATTCACAGGTGGTGAATGAAATATCCTGCAGACAAACCTATCAGGTGCTTTGAATTCAATGGACCAGACAAATCTGCAATGGCCATCCTGGCATTCTAATTATTGTGTTGGAATAGAATGGAGATCACAGAACGATAGGCTCTTACATGAATGGGAACAAACCCCAGACACGCAAGTGATGCAATATCCTGACAACAGTCTTGGAAATAGACTGGCAGAGAGCACTCAACATAGATGATACCAAGAGGTGGATTGTGAATTAAACTAAGAATTGTTCACAATGTCTAAACAAGGACAGTGGTAGAATGGGAATCATGCGTTGAGCCTAGAAAACGATGCTCTTTAGGCGAAACATTTGCACATGCACCAGTGGGTAAATGTTGGCACTAGGAACAACACCCCTTTGATTAAGCAAATATCAAAACACAATGATTATGACTCACGAATACACTCGTTTCCTGTCCCCTGTTCTCGTCAGTGGCAGGTTTCCGAGTGCTCGCTCTCGTTGGGCAGCTGAGGTAACAGCAGTGTTCCGTGCTTCCTCACAAAGGGAAGAGAAACACCCTGCGACCCTGTGTAACCTGGTAGGGTGCAGGTGGATTGACAGGTGAAGGGACCAATTGAAAGGCATGTGTCTTGACAGTTGATACTCACATGACCTGATTCTGTGAGGAGACGAACGAAGGAGGATGTGAGAGATGGTGTTTTTGGTGAAAGGTCTGAAAACAAAGGTAGTTTCATTCCTAAACTCTTGGGGCTCTCCCTCATTTTACTTTAGGAGCAGGGAACCAAAATAACTGGAAGGTGTTTGTTCTAATGCTCTGCATACTACTTGTCATTCGAGTGACACTTCAAGAGGCATAATGTTTCTTTAACAGGCGGTAGCCCGGTCCCTGTTCATCTTCGGGCACACGTGATCTGGGATTTAGACGGACTCACCGTGACTGACAATATGACAGATATATATTGATAAAAGGTGATGGAGCAATGATTCACCTAAATATTGGGCCAGTTTAAAGGTCTTTGAGGCTGGGTGTCTCGTGGTTTTCTCCTGGGTAGTCTCGTTTCTGGAGACTGTACATCAATCAAACGCAATCAAACGCCCTAACTGGTATTTGAACTAAAGTTGGGGTTAACTGGCTCCGGTGTTTCGGCCTTTGCCCCACAGGAGATGACCCATACGTGTTGACATGCATGAAGGGGTGGAGTGCCTCTCACATCGAGGTCCAGCAGCGGATCCTTATCATATGGATAGGGGTTGGCTGACGTCACGTTATGAATGCCCCAAGTGGGGGACATTAAAAATATAGACATGACCAGCTGCCTCAGAACTCTGTCTCCATTTACTATGCAGACAAAAGGCAATCCATGTTTGACATCTCAGGGAAGGCTTACAATTTAGCTTTGGCAAATCAGAATCTGTCCTTGGAGTACGTACATTGAGTTTTAAGATCCCCTCTGGCCCCCGTTTCCCAGAAAAAGTGTGCACATCTGAAACTAAAACTCTCGCCCTCATACTATTTCACTGGCAGTTTCTCACAACAACACACCGTTCCAACGCTGTTTTCATGTACACACTCACGTTATCACCCTTTAGGCATAGAGGGTCATTACGAGTATGGCGCTAGGGGCTTAACTGCACCGTTAAGGATGGCGGTGCCGTTAAGCCCCCACCGCCATATTCGGAGGTCCCTTAGCGGGTCCCAGCAGGACCCGTTAAGGGACCTTTGAGCTAATAACGGGCCCACAACTTGCGGGCTCGTTGTTAGCGTCTTCCCCATTCGCATTGAGCCATATGGGGGCTCAAATGGGAATGGGGAATGATTTACTGAATGGGGATTTACCGGGTCTGCATAGATCGGAATGTCCCGGTAAATCACCATTCAGTGAGATTGGAGCCCGGACCCGGGTTTTGGAGGCAGCCATGGCGTTAATAGCGCCATGGCTACCTCCAAACTCGTAATGACCCAGATAGCTACCGGTATGTCACTGACATACACAGACTATCTAACTTACACAAACCAATTTAACCTGTCATAGGCACTCCATGGCATACTCCACATTCACTCTCTGTAAAGCGCACTCACTCTCGCAGTTGCTCTCACGCACTTTCCTCATTCTGCCTTCAAAATGGCCGACTGAAATCCGATTGTCACTCCTTTAAATGCCTACCCTATCCACACAGGAGCACATGTGTTCAAAATACGAGCGTAGAGAAGTCCCTCTGTAGGGCTTCTCTAAATAGAAATACTTCAGGTTCATCCCGGGACGTTTCAGCGGTGCTCATTAATCAGTGTGCAAAGTATTTAGCCTTCAATTATCTGCAATGAAATCCAATCTGTCTGAATAAACAGCTCCTGCTTACTGCGACATAGTTGGCTTATATGGGCAGCAGCTCGTTAAATGTCTCTTGCCCTTCACTTAGGGCATGTGTGTGTTTATTGCTGCTAACCTTTGTTAGTTTGTCTCTTTCAATAGCCAAGGACATGAGCTGCAAAAGAGGTTACTAACAGCTCGTGCAGCTAACGAGCTCTGTTAAAGCAACAGTACAACAGAGACAGTACACTGCCATACATTGGCCTGTTTCTCCCCGTCCATTCTTCAAGATCTATGCATAGGATTGTAGCTATTGCAGGCTCATTTTAGTTTGGTTATTAGGTGGTGTTTAAGTGCCACCTATAAGGAAAAACAATTGCATTGGAGTACAGATATGTGGGTGATGGAATATGAGGAGGGACACACAGCTTGTGGGTGTTGTTTGGTGATTTACCGATGCATTTGTTGTCAATGGCCGGGCTAATCACTATAGCCCTCCCCACACACTGGTTGGCCCTCCATGCCTAAAGGACAGCTTAATGGGATGTCTTTCATCTTGCTCTTTCAAGCAATGATATCAAACTGTGTGCTGCATAATGTCTGTCAGTCAGTCTTACTTCAAAGCATTCTTCTAAGATATAATGACACATTGCAACTTTAAATGGGTTATGTATGTCATGAAAATATCTTGACCAAGTGTGCCTTCAGCCACTTTATGTGTAAGCATTATGGGTGCACTAACATATTTTCCTTGCAGTGAAGCCCTGTTCAGAACAAGCATTGATAAAGACAACAGTTGTGTTTATCGTGTAAGCATGGAATAGGCATGTTGTAGGCACTGCCATGATGGTACTGCCATTATCATAAAATGGAAACAGCTGGCAAATGGTGTTGGAACTTGTCTATGATGGCATCTCCTGACTAATGTCTATCCAATACCTATTTCCCTTCCATCCCTGTTCCTCTGGCTATTCACCAACCTCCTACCATTCCAGTGAAACCAACTAATAACTTTCTTCATTCGGAAGACCCACGCTCCAATACTGGCCATACGCAAGAGAGTAAAGCCTGACAGTTTAGGTCCCATACTGGCAGTCCCAGCATCGAAAGGTCTCTGATATACAATAGTGTTATTTTGCAAGATCTCATACATTTCTACTGGAAAATTACCGGAATTCAAAGCAAAATGGTGAAGCAGGCTTGCTTCAATTCATGGACCAATTCCAGAACATTTCTTTTCAGGAGACCTGGGAATGTTTCCACAAAGCAGGATATATTTGTTTTATTTTTTATTCTGGCTACTAAAAACGTCAAGTTATGCCCTAGTGGTGGACTGCCAGTATGGATAGATGTGAAGTTGAATGTTAGTACTGAAAATATTGAGTTAGGATCCAATGACCTGTTGTAGCTTAAATGACATTGCCCCACTGATCAATCCATGTTCTTGTTCAATGCCTATGTTATATCTAATATACGTGATAATAAACTCCTAGTCCTAGTTTCATAAGCTTGAAAAATGTGTCACTCAAAATAACCATCCCGAGCATAACCCAAATCTCACGCAAACATTTTTAGTGTGGGATTTTAACAAAGAGCTTGGACCGTCATGTTTTACTGAAAGTCTGGTAGTTGATGAAGACGACTTCTGACTTGTAGTGTCTTCTCCCTCAGTGTGCTTGCACTCATGAACAGGAAGTAGCCTCTCTTTTTTTATGCTTGCGTTTCTCAGCTGTAATGGCCACCGTCCTGGAGATCATCCAGCAGCTGTAACTTTTAGGAGAGGCAACCAAACGAGCCTTATTAATTACATCTTTCTAGAACCTTCCCACTGGCATTTTGCTCGATCATTGAAGGTTATCGCCTGGGTCAAGAGCAATCATGACCCTGTTAAGACAGCCCTAAAAAGTCCCTAATAACCGAGAGCACATGGAGCCAAGCCAAACCGTACTAAAAAAAGAAGGAGACAAAGTGAGAGGCAAAGTCCTACTTTATTATCAGTCAAATAAAGCAGAGACAACATACACGCATTAATCTTTCACCACTCTCTGGGAATGGGGATTGTTTAGTGGCAGTGGCTACATATATACTCTATAGGGTTCAAACATCTAATTGGGTTATACTTGGCTGATGGCTCCTCATGAAACCACACCTATATTTATAAAGCTTAAACTATGCCATCTCTACAACACTTTCAATTAAGGAAGTTACCATCACTTATTCCGAGGCTATCAGCCAGCGTGATCTCTATGTACTTGGCCTTGTGTGACATCTTGTGTCTGTGTGTACATGTAGGGAGTACAGCGGGAGTCCTATCTGCATTCACTTCCAATGAATAGACAGTGTTCTACAATTATGGTAAACTTGTGATGGGACCATGTTGGGAATAGATGTGTCCTCTATTTATGGACAATTTAGGTGATATTAATGTACGTGTTGTGTTTTCTGTTGCAGTCTTTTGACATATACATGGTAATTCATAGAAATTCACACAAAAGTGGCGCACGCGACTGGCGCACAGCGTGCCCGTGCGAATGTCTGCGCCAGCCGCATGCGCTAAAATCGATTTCCGCGCACAGCGTATTCATGGATTTTCACATCCAAAACCAGCCGTGGCGCAGCGTGGCGCAGCGACCCTGCAGCAGTGCCAGTTACGCCCCCAAGAACGCCCTCGCGCAAGGAAAAGCCTTCAAAATCCCCAAATAATCGCGAAGGGCTGCGCTAACCCTGGACCAGTTCACAGGGCTGGCAAACAGCAAACGCCAAGCGGGGAACGTGTATTTCAGTGGTTTTTGGGAAGTTCCACACGCGATTGTCCTGTGTACGTATGCATCAGGGGTGCGCGGGAAGAATCACATGCAAAATCAGCAGGGTACGTGTATTTCAGGGGTGCGCGGGAAGTATCACACGCGATTCCAGCAGGGTACGTGTATTACAGGGATGCACGGGAAGTATCACATGCAAAAGCAACAGGGTACGTGTATTTCAGGGGTGCGCGGGAAGTATCACACGCGATTCCATCAGGGTACGTGTATTACAGGGGTGCGCGGGAAGTATCACACGCAAAAGCAGCAGGGTACGTGTATTTCAGGAGTGTGTGGGAAGTATCACACGCAAAATCAGCAGGTTACGTGTATTTCAGGGGTGCGCGGGAAGTATCACACGCGATTCCATCAGGGTACGTGTATTACAGGGGTGCGTGGGGAGCACCGCACGTGAATTGCATGTGTGGGTCCTCCCAGGTGTTCCCTCTACACCCTCCATGGCCCCTGCAGGTGGCCCACACCACAGGGGCCTACCCTGCACATGTCCTGCAGGCACCCCATCCACCATGGCCATGCCCCCCAGACAAACCCACATGTCACCTTGCACTACTGACCACCAACGCATGTCCCCCTGCACCCCCAGCCACCAGGGGCAGCCTCCACCAGGCCCCCACTCATGTCTCCCACCACCCCCACCCCCCAGCAGTGCAGGGGCAGCCTCCACCAGGCCCCCACTCATGTCTACCACCACCCCCACCCCCCAGCAGTGCAGGGGCAGCCTCCACCAGGCCCCCACTCATGTCTCCCACCACCCCCACCCCCCAGCCACCAGGGGCATCCTCCACCAGGCCCCCACTCATGTCCCCTATCACCCTGTTAGGCGGAAACCTGTGCAGTTCCCTCTGGGACCACTGCAAAAGATTTAGGACTACAGGCGTTGGCGGTGAACCCACTTGGTAGCAGTCCGTACCACACAGATTCACTTGGTAGCTGTGGCTGAGCAGTCAGACTTCTCTCAAGAAAAGTTGAGCAGTATGTGGAGTATACAACATAGGGCAATTCTTCACCGCAAGACAAGCAAACACGCAACAAGGCTTAGTGTAAAGATAGTAAGGTATTTCTTTATAACACAATATCTATGGAAAACACTAAAGCAAATCACGGGAAACAAATCAAACACAATTTATCTACGAAGTAGAAAACGATCAATCCCCCTAGCAAAATATCGACAACTCTAGGTTCTACCGGTAACACTTATTTTCAGACAGAGGTGTATACCTCAACCTAGATGACACTCGAATATTAGTTAGGAAGGGAGAGAAAAAGATAGGCAGGTCATGAAATCAACACAGTTCAATCCTACGCGGATAAAATGCAAGGCGGGAAGGCAAGAATCACAATAGATCATAAAGTTCAGGGTCCAGGCCTTCTCGGAGAGAGGCAAGGCGCGATGTCCCAAAAAGTCTCTAGTAGAGATGCATTCAAGTCTTTGTAGCAAATTGTTATCGGCAGATTGAACCAGAACAAAGAATGAGCAAAGCTTGGAGGCGACCCAGCGGCACGGAGAGGATTAAGACACCTCACTCGAACCGATCGAAAGGGAAGCCAGGCGGACACGGTACCTTGTTGTGGAGGGCAGCTCCGGCGGGGGCAGTTGTTCCTGGTGGTGGATGCACGTCGGGTCTTGGCCAAGAGTAGAGATGATCTCGTCGTCGAAGGAAAGTGAAGTCCGGTGCACCACCAGGGAAGAGACCAGCCGTGGAGTGCTCCGTCACAAGGCACCACCTTTTGGTCACGGTACAGGGGTAGTGGCTATCCGGTTGCCGGGTGCTCTGCACGGGCAATTCGACCACTGCGTCCTGAGGCAAATAAAAAGCAAAGGGGACTGGTTGTTCCCACCAGTCAGGGGAAGAGACTCTCCGGCAGGGAGATCTCCTCTGTCATTGGGAAGTGGTGAGTCGGTTCCGCAGGGCTCCACCGGAGGTGTCGTCGTGCAGGTCGGCTCAGCGTTACCCTCGTCGGATTCTTAGGTCCTGTGGCGACTTCTGAAGATCCAGTCCCAAAAGCCCTGCTTTTATGCAGAAGACCCCCATTCATTCAGCCTAGCTGTCAATCAACACATGCTAAGTGGTGAGCAGGAAGGCTCACCACCTGGGCCAATCACTCCAGAGTGCGACCTGAGTTGGCAAGGCAACTCGGTCCAGGGTGCCTAAACCCCCTCCCACACCCCTGAGGTAACCCAGACAGAATGGCACCACTTTGGAGGGTCTCTGTACAGAGGCCCGCCAAAAGTGGAACAAAGGGCTCAACCTTTGGTTTAGGAGTCACAGAGACGAACACAGACGCCATTTTAAAACCGAGTTCTGGAAGAAAATACCACTCGATAAACTTATTTAAGATAAGTAGATTGGTGGTACGTCAGAGATTAATGAGAAAAAGTATCAATCTCCAACAATGGGACGAATCCCATAGGGTTATGTTCGGATCGAACATAACAAGTAGTTTCCACTGCCACCAGCCAAAACTCGACGAGGGGGGACGGGACAGTGCCCCCTCGAGTAACAGATCCAGGAGTAATCGAATTACCCCTACTAGTACGTCCACAATAAGATGGCTGGTACTAGTTCTGTTAGGAAATTTAGGTCTAGTAAAGCCAATGGTGACTTTACATGCCCGGGGAGACAGTAGTCAGTCCCCGGGTATGGAGTCTATGGTGGGGGAACCGCTAGGGCGCCCCCGTGTTACGACACGTAGGGTGCGGTGTAACACACATAGAAAAACATATGAGACCCTATGGAGTAAAAGACCCCATAGCCCATCGAACACATAGACATTTCAAAGGAATTACACACATACATGTCCAAGAGTTGGAGAAAAGAGTCTCACTCTTGGCAGGATGGAAAAAAACAAACTCCAGAAATCCAGCAAAGCTGCTGGGGGACTCACTAGGTTAGGAAATTCAGCCTAAACAGAGAATTCTCCCTAACACACCCCCACCCCCCAGCAGTGCAGGGGCAGCCTCCACGAGGCCCCCACCCATGTCTCCCACCACCCCCACCCCCCAGCAGTGCAGGGGCAGCCTCCACCAGGCCCCCACTCATTTCTCCCACCGCCCCCACCCCCCAGCCACCAGGTGCAGCCTCCACCAGGCCCGACTCATGTCCCCTATCACCACCACCCCCCAGCCACCAGGGGCAGCCTCCACCAGGCCCCCACCCATGTCTACTACCACCCCCACCGCCCAGCAGTGCAGGGGCAGCCTCCACCAGGCCCCCACTCATGTCTACCACCACCCCCACCCCCCAGCAGTGCAGGGGCAGCCTCCACCAGGCCCCCACCCCCCAGCAGTGCAGGGGCAGCCTCCACCAGGCCCCCACTCATGTCCAACTCATGTCTCCCTGCACCCCCACACCCCAGCCACCAGGGGCAGCCTCCACCAGGCCCCCACCCATGTCAACCACCACCCCCACCCCCCAGCCACCAGGGGCAGCCTCCACCAGGCCCCCACCCATGTCTACCACCCCCCCACCCCCCAGCAGTGCAGGGGCAGCCTCCACCAGGCCCCCACTCATATCCAACCCATGTCTCCCTGCACCCGCACCCCCCAGCCACCAGGGGCAGCCTCCACCAGGCCCCCACACATGTCTCCCTGCACCCCCTCCCCCCAGCAGTGAAGGGGTAGCCTCCACCAGGCCCCCACCCATGTCTCCCACCACCCCCACCCCCCAGCCACCAGGGGCAGCCTCCACCAGGCCCCAACTCATGTCCCCCACCACCCCCACCCCCCAGCAGTGCAGGGGCAGCCTCCACCAGGCCCCCACTCATTTCTCCCACCACCCCCAGCCCCCAGCCACCAGGGGCAGCCTCCACCAGGCCCGACTCATGTCCCCTATCACCCCCACCCCCCAGCCACCAGGGGCAGCCTCCACCAGGCCCCCACCCATGTCTACCACCACCCGCACCCCCCAGCCACCAGGGGCAGCCTCCACCAGGCCCCCACTCATGTCTCCCTGCACCCCCACCCCCCAGCAGTGCAGGGGTAGCCTCCACCAGGCCCCCACCCATGTCTCCCACCACCCCCACCCCCCAGCAGTGCAGGGGCAGCCTCCACGAGGCCCCCACCCATGTCTCCCACCACCCCACCCCCCAGCAGTGCAGGGGCAGCCTCCACCAGGCCCCCACTTATTTCTCCCACCACCCCCACCCCCCAGCCACCAGGGGCAGCCTCCACCAGGCCCGACTCAAGTCCCCTATCACCCCCACCACCCAGCCACCAGGGGCAGCCTCCACCAGGCCCCCACCCATGTCTACCACCACCCCCACCGCCCAGCAGTGCAGGGGCAGCCTCCACCAGGCCCCCACTCATGTCTACCACCACCCCCACCCCCCAGCAGTGCAGGGGCAGCCTCCACCAGGCCCCCACCCCCCAGCAGTGCAGGGGCAGCCTCCACCAGGCCCCCACTCATGTCCAACTCATGTCTCCCTGCACCCACACACCCCAGCCACCAGGGGCAGCCTCCACCAGGCCCCCACCCATGTCAACCACCACCCCCACCCCCCAGCCACCAGGGGCAGCCTCCACCAGGCCCCCACCCATGTCTACCACCCCCCCGCCCCCCAGCAGTGCAGGGGCAGCCTCCACCAGGCCCCCACTCATGTCCAACCCATGTCTCCCTGCACCCCCACCCCCAGCCACCAGGGGCAGCCTCCACCAGGCTCCCACCCATGTCTACCACCACCCGCACCCCCCAGCCACCAGGGGCAGCCTCCACCAGGCCCCCACTCATGTCTCCCACCACCCCCACCCCCCAGCAGTGCAGGGGTAGCCTCCACCAGGCCCCCACCCATGTCTCCCACCACCCCCACCCCCCAGCCACCAGGGGCAGCCTCCACCAGGCCCCCACTCATGTCCCCTATCAACTCCACCCCCCAGCCACCAGGGGCAGCCTCCACCAGGCCGCCACTCATGTCTCCCTGCACCCCCACCCCCCAGGGGCAGCCTCCACCAGGCCCCCACCCATGTCTACCACCACCCCCACCCCCCAGCAGTGCAGGGGCAGCCTCCACCAGGCCCCCACTCATGTCCCCTATCACCGCCACCCCCCAGCAGTGCAGGGGCAGCCTCCACCAGGCCCCCACTCATGTCTCCCACCACCCCCACCCCCCAGCCACCAGGGGGAGCCTCCACCAGGCCCCCACCCATGTCTCCCACCACCCCCACCCCCCAGCCACCAGGGGCAGCCTCCACCAGGCCCCACTCATGTCTCCCTGCACCCCCACCCCCCAGCAGTGCAGGGGCAGCCCCCACCAGGCCCCCACTCATGTCTACCACCACCCCCACCCCCACCCCCCGGCAGTGCAGTGGCAGCTCCACCAGGCCCCCACTCATGTCTACCACCACCCCCACCCCCCAAAAGTGCAGGGGCAGCCTCCACCAGGCCCCCACGCATGTCTCCCACCACCCCCACCCCCCAGCCACCAGGGGCAGCCTCCACCAGGCCCCCACTCATGTCCCCTATCACCCCCACCCCCCAGCCACCAGGGTTAGCCTCCACCAGGCCCCCACTCATGTCCCCTATCACCCCCACCCCCCAGCCACCAGGGGCAGTCTCCACCAGGCCCCCACCCATGTCTACCACTACCCCCACCCCCTAGCAGTGCAGGGGCAGCCTCCACCAGGCC